>NC_142614.1:20716136-21023863 GCF_059453375.1 Lepisosteus platostomus
CAATTCCGTACACCTACACTGTATAAAGCACTTATGTCACGACTTTGGTTTTATATCTAATCTGAAAGATGGCACCATTTTTTACTCTATAGTTATATTATACAGTATACTGGGGCATTCAAACCCAAACAGACCACAGGGATCTGGTCCCATTTACTCCTGGCAGCAACCTTAGCTTTCCCAGGAGGTCTCCTGTCCAGGCACTGGCTAGCTTCACACCTGCTTAGCTTTAGTGGGCTGCCAGTTGTGAATTGAAGGGAGATACAGCTGCTAGTTTTAATCAGACATGTAATAAAGACCATAATTACATTTTGTATGACACTGAAAGAAAAACACAGCAAAACTAGAAATAAAATGTACAGTGTATTATATGATATTTTACTCTGCATATACACTTAGTGAATGTTTAAATCTTTTTGATGGAATTACTTTCTTCAGTAACTCCAGATTACTTGTAAATTACTTTGCACATACATGTGTAACTTTGTGATTCTTTAAAGAACAGTTCTTATTTCATCCAACATATCACAAACAAATGAAATTGGATCACCATCAATAAGTAAAAAAGAGAAATTAATATTATTTTTTTTAACAACAGCAGAAACATGGCCGAGAGTTCCTTACCATTATGAAAGAGATGCTCCAAATTAACACTATGCAAGGTGGAAAATAAATTACTACTAAATTCTCTGGATATCAAAAGTAAGACATTGTTTAGAGTTTGTGTGATGCATGGTTTGTCCATCTATCCATTTTTTAACTGCTTTATCCCAGCAGTACAGGGTTGTAGGGGAGCTGGAGCCTATCCCAGCAAGCTGTATGGATATACTGTATGTAATTCATGTTCTAAGAAAGGTTGCAAGTTGCCTTGGATAAAAGCTAATTGGAAACCTATTAGCAATCCTTATAACAATAACTTCCATAAACATTTTGTTTAAATACAAATTTAATAAATAAATCTCTTGCAGATAAAAAAATAAATGCCATGTGATTCTTTTAGGTGCCTACATACAGTGCAGTATGTATGGCAATTTTGTTAGACGTGCATTATTTCAGTTTCATCACAGTGGTTCTTGTGCAAATCCAGCCGCTGGCATAAATTGCATCTGAGGCAACAGAGCCGTTGGCTGCAGTCAGATCTGATTTTCATGATATTTCACTGACCTTCTGCTCACCCTTAGGAATGTGCTGTGTGTAAGAGATGCAGCGAAGTGTGCTTCAATTTTGTTTATTTGTCTTTTAAGCCCATTTCATATCAGAGATTCTAAATCTCCTCAGGTTTGATTCCCAACAAGAAATCAATTCTCTTTTTAATATAAATGAATTTATTCTTGGCTTTAGTATTCTGCCGAGTTTCAAGTGTTTACATGTTTAATGAAGGAAGATGATATTGAATTATTTCTCATTTGTCCGTCAGGCTCAATTGGGTAGGAAGATTAATCATTGGGGTATATTATTGTGTACTATTGCCAACAGCATACATTTCAAATACAGTATGTAAAATTCTAAGAATTTGTTTAATGTCTTTTACATGTCTTATGTCCTTTGTACACGTCTCTGTCAATTTGGGTATTAAGCATAAAAATATTTCAAATTTCAACTTTTTTACAGTATTACAACAATACTACTACCAATAATGTTGTGTGAGATTTGTCCTATACAGTAATGTGGATCATTTTATTTTGGAAAATTGTGACAGATTACAGTTTTTTTCATATTTTGCACTGCAGTATATGAACTTACATAAAATGTCCTAAAAAACATACCAATTCCCCAAATTTATAAAAAAGAATAATTGAAGAAACTGTTCAAAATATTCTTCTTTACATATAGTGTTTGTGGATTATGGAACAATCTTGGATATCCATGTTGTTGTAGATAAACACTGAATTCCTTCAACAAATGGCTGAGATGCCCAGATCAATTAACTACTGAATACAATTCAGCTAACTCAAAACTCTTATTATTTACAACAGTTTTCAGACTTAAGTGTTGGGTCGATTAGGCTTATATATTGTACTGACTACTTAAATACAGGAACATCAAGTTACTCAGTTTATGTACTCAAAATGTTGAAACCTATATTTGTATTTGAAAACCCACAAAAAATTACAAAGTTCTATTCTAATTTCCAGTAAATTGGCACTGAAACTGAAACTGAAATCCTGGATAATCTTCAAGGGAATTTAAACAATATTGTTTAATTATTTTAGAAATTAAAAAGTAAAGCTTCATTCATTCTATGGAACACATTTATGTTAATGGTAAAGTATTTTTAGCAGCAGCATTAACCTATAACTATTATTTGCAAAGATGGAAAATAAGAAAGGGCTACGCTATATTGCATTAATAGAAATTGTACTGGAAAAGTACAATTTAGCTGTTGATTCACATAAGAAAACATGTTTAACAGGTCCATTGAAAATTTTGCCAGTGAGACATAAACTGGAAACATTCCAGCACTCGTGCTTACAAACATCCTTTTCGCAACATTCAACCACCAATTTAGTCAGGAGCCAAGATCAGATATTTCACTTATTAGAACTATCCAGGTGGCAATATCTCATCTGGTAGTTAGCAGGGCCAGAATATATCCTTCCTTAGAACAGTCCATTCACTGCTGGATAGGCATTATGTTGTATGAGATCATTAAGCTTAAATTTTCTAAACTTCACTGCTCTTGTGTAAGACATTAGAAATGTGTATACATAGCACACATTAAAGCTGTTAATGAAATTGGTGTATGATGTATGAAATCAGTCCAACTCCTAGCACAGAGCTGACTTAGTCATTCTTTCATTCTTATAATATATAAACATAAACCGAATACTGTATGTAGAATACTTTAATTGCAGATTGTATGTTTATTCTTTGTTGTTTAGCATATTTTCCATGCACAAATATATAAAGGGATGCAGATGTGCATGTCATTGTGCTACAAGATGATATTTAACATATTTATGAGTCCAAACTTTTAATTTTCTTGGGTTGGTAATTAGAACATATTTGTTGTGATATACACCATGTTATTTTCATGTTATAACAACGGTAACTTCAAATTTGGCTGTGTTAAATATTTTGTACTGTATGTACAGACTTGTGTGACAACATGTACAGTATACTGTAACTTGTGCAGGACATCCCCAACCTCAACTGTGTAGTAGGCTGGGGCATACATGTAGAATGTACATAGTACATTTTAAATGTATGTTTAAACACTAGGAGGATAAAGTACTGTACATTGAGAATACCTGAACTACCCCACAACTTGAGGAAGTGTTGTGTAGAAGACAGAATGTATAGATCCCCAGTTCAGGTTATGCTTCATTAACTTCATACTTCATCAAAGGAGATTTGGACCTCACATTTCTTTCTGTCTGATGTTGTGGAACAGTTTGAAGTGAATCCCAAAGAGGAGGTTGAATTAGTAGACCTGGGAAACAACACCCACATGAAATTTGACCATTCAGCTACACTTGGTTGAAAATCTCTGATCTGGCCAATATGCGGCTCCTTCTTCCATTTTACTGCCACTTACAGTACCTTTGTGAAAGGGGTTCTTCATCGTCAGCCACACTGTAAGCAAACACTGTTCAGCATGACTTTTCTGTCTGAAATTCCAAATCAACTGGACCAGTCATGTACAGTACTCCGTCACAAATGCATTTAGACTCAGTGATCACAGCAGCAGTATCAGGTCAGTATTATGGTTATGGTAACATTAGTGTGGCTTTCTGCCCTGTGATGGACTGGCATCTCATCCAGGATGTATTACACCTCACATCTCCAGCTCCCCTGGAGCTCTGCACTGGAAGAAGTGGTCTGGAAATGGATGCACGGATGTGATGGTAACAAATGACGGGAAATAGAATATAAACAACATGATAAATCTAAATGTTTGGGTTGAGGAGCCAGCAGGTTTGTCCAATCATGTTAGGGCATTCACATGAAATCCACTTCTTTATTGGTTAAAAAATAACTTACTCAAATGGTGACAGTTGGTTATCTGGTTAAATAAAGCTTATAATTACCAGTGGCATCAGATTTGGACCTTCGTAACAATATTAAGACCACAAGAACGGCTGCAAATGAAAGGAGACTATATACCTAGTTTGTTTGCTAGAAGCCAATTGATCCAAAGATCTTATCCAGCTGTTTATTAATGATAACGATTATATCAGCTTCAGCAACACGTCTGGGTATGTATCTTGTTCGTATTTTCTTGACTGATTTCAGAGCAATTTTAACATAACCACCCTTCATTTGAATTCTACTCTTTTAACTATATACCTTAACATTGTGTTTGTCTTTTTATTACTTTTCCACAATATGTAGAAGATGTAAACAACGTCAACATAAACACCCATGAAGAGTTTATGTTTATGTAAATTATACAACATAATTTATTCAAAATGAATTATTTTGTCTTTGAAATATAATGTTATGTTTTGTCTTCAGATACATATTTTTACTCAGTGACAGCACTCATGTCTTACATATTTGGTTGTCAAATCCTTCCCAAGTTTTCAGTAGATTCATAAAGCCAATATGCTTAAAGCCAAAAATGAACATACTTCCTTGTATTAACTTATTTGTTTCCAAAAGAAATTAGTTTCTCTATTTCACTCCCACCAAAATACATGGAACAAATAAATTCCAGATTCATCTGGTGGGCTCAGTAGGTAAGAGCATGACAACACTTCAGTGTTCCCAATTGTTTCATGTTCTGAAAGTGCAATGCGTTGCAAAATGGTGTATAAACATTTTTAAAGTAAATATTTTAGTTTAAACTGCATTCATGATGAAATAGTACAATCCACTGTTGTGCAAAAAAGCAGAGGCTATACAACTAATTGTGTGACTCATCATAGAAATGTTGTGCACCTGATATATGTAAGGTTGGTCTTTGCAGGGGGGTGAATTATTATTCAATCAATTTCTAGTTTCTGACTTTTCGATTGTGTTTAAGTTGGTATGATTCTGGGGCATCAGTTTCATTGGGAATAATTCTTGTGGCGTTAATTAAACCACTAGGACTCCAGGATTTCTTATTTTCTACTAGCAAAACCAGGACTTGTTTGCTTAGATTCAGAATTCTCATTATCGCAAATTCAATAGACACCAGTTAAGAATAATGTACTATTATAGGATGTTTATCAGTGCGTTACTTAATCACACTAATATACCAGAAATGATTACACTTGGCATGTTTTTTACACAGCGCCCTGGTTTTTCCTGCTTTCTGTACCCCAACACTACTCAGGGCTTGTGTACCATGTGTACCTGCTTTGCTCTCCCAGTCAGTGGCTGATCTAATGGTTTCAATAGTCACCACTAGAGGGCTAATCCTGAAAAGGATGCAATTTGAGACCATACATTTTCTTTCTCTAAAAATCAGTCACGCAATAATTAAGAAATTATATATATATGTGTAACGCAACGGGACGCAGACGGGCGTCCTTGCCGCATTAGGTCGGCCCCCCACCGTCGGGGGCTCGAACCCGAGACTCCCGCGTCACTCAACAGGGACCCAGCCCGGTGAGCTAGAGAGACCTCCCTACAGCCCAGTAGCTGTAGTCCTGCTATCACAGGGAAGGGTGGTGACGTCACCTGCTCTGGTACTTACACAGTACCTGTCGGCCGTAAGCGTTACAATACAACAGCGATTCAGTTTACATTTGTGCACATACTGTACAGCACACACAACACCATACCAGCAATTACAGCTGTAAAAATGCTCCCAACACCCCTCTGTCACAAATGCATTTAGAGCATAAGTAGTTTCTACCTATACGTTCTGAAAGTACCGTGTGAAAAGACACGTTTGGATGTGTGTGACAGATTTACATGGTGTTAGAGTGTTCCAGCCTTGTAAAATACATTCATTCGATCATTCATTAATTCATTTTTTAAAGATGCCCTTAACTAGCCCACTCCCAGTTCTGTATTTCTTGGTGTACTTGTTATAGTTTGCAGTTCGTTCAGTTCTTACTACAATTTAAATAGTGATTTAAAAAATCGAAATTGTCGAATAATTTTAACAATTATGTAATTTGTATTCCTTTTAGTAGTGTGTATTACTGAAAATCAACTCAGATAAAGGCATCTGCTAAATACATCAATAATAATATGAACAATAATAACAAATGCATACTAAAAGAATGTAGCAATATCTGAGCAATCAATGTACTGTGTGCATCTCAACACAAACAGCACACAAATACCTATAAAGATACATCTGGAGGTACACGGTTTATTACTCAGGTAAATAATTTAATGGTAGTGTAGTTTAAGTAGAATATACAAATGTATCTTATTATTATGATTGTTGCACTTTTTAGTAACATTTTCTTGCCCCAATCACACCTTCCTCTTAACCATTAAACTCTGGATGACTCCTGACAAAGCCTGTTATATAACATTCAGATAATACCCATTTATCCACTGTTAACAATCCGCCGAGCTAAATCTGATTTTTATTGAAGCTGTCTGTATTGATGGCACGAAGGCTGCATCTCTTTTCTATGACATTACCCTAAATTTATCGATTTCTCAGCACATTGGGTCGTACGAATATCACGCACTGGGAGTTCCAGCGGGTACTGCCCAGGGAGCGGGCAAGTGAACGCTGAATCCTAAAGCGAGTTTACTTTTCAGCGAGGACGGCATGTGTTTTGGACAATACACTGTACGGTAAAGACAATATAAGTAGGCAACGTACATATTTTGTAAGGAGGATAGCATTACTATCTTAATTTTAAAACTCTCGTAGACAATAGAAATGGCAAATTGCTGTTCTTTCTCTTCTGTCTTTATTGCAAATGTAGGCAGATGCATACAGTATCTGGTCAAAGAAAACAGTATTCCATACAGTACAGTATGTGGGAAAATAACTACTAACACACCCCTACGTCATTTCATTGTGTCTTCCATGCACGATTAACACTCCAAAACGTGGAATACATACATACCCCTGTATGTGTGGAACAGGCAAGTTTGTAGAGAAACAAATGTACATTTTTTTTTGTTTCAGATCATCATGTAATAACAAAAACTTGTTTTTCTTTTATACAAACCTGTGTTAAGAAAACACACGAGTGCGTTAGGGGGGAAAACAATTTCTGAGCAGGTTTGTTTTACTTTAGCCGAAGATGTTTTGTTTATTTTGTTAGGACTGCACGCAACTCCCCAATTCTTGAGCAGAAAATGCTAGTCAAAGGGATATTTAATCGATTATTAAATCAATAAAGCAATTTATGATTATAGGTTTGCACAACAACAACAACAACAACAACACAGGAGTATGTATCCCACGTAAATATGATAATATTGGGTGTTCACAATAATTTCCCTCCGGTTACGGTGTGTTTTCTTATTTGATGTTCGCAGAGTTGGCTGGTCATAGGTAATTTATTATTATTTATGAAATGCATTACGTTTAACAGTAATGTTTTGTCAGAAGCATCAAAAGAAAATTTGAAACCTTCGTACACATACTGTACAATATTCCTCTTTTTATAATTCATAAAGATTGCTTAATTCACCGAAGCCTTGCGTGATTTAGTACTAAGCCGGAGATAACCTAAACAAGAAAGAAAAAAGCTCTCTGCGACGACAGTCTGCACTCCAAAGAAAGCGCATAAAGAATATATATATATATTTATGATACAGTCTTAGCAACGGCATACTGCAGCTTGCTGCCCTGGATTTGAAAAGCTTTCTAAAAGCCGGAGGGTGGAGTGATGAAAGAGGAGTGGTTCACTGTGGGTTTGTGGCTTCACCGACTCCTCCCGCACCAGAAGCTGCGCGGGGGCTGGGACCTGACATGGGAGTCGCTCAGTGTGTGACTTGAGATCGAGTAAAGCAGCGAGACAGTCCAGTTTCCATTGGAATTACCAAGCTATAGATAGCCTTCTAATACCTTGCCTTTTTGTGTGATTCAGGCAAGTATGGTAGGGGAGGTCATTTAAACACTTACCGGGATTTTATTGATGCCCCGTGTGAAAGACAGGTGAGTGTGTCTGTAGGGTGCTTGTTTTTATTTGATTTTGTTTGCCATATGAATGGAAACTTCTCCGGCAATTACTAGTGTCACCAGCAGTGTGTAGATATTCTAAGCGGATGTTTGAAAATTATATTTACTTCTGAGGTTTTGTGTTTACTTATGCCAGCATAAACGTAGCTTTAGCCAAGCTTATTATCTTCCTAGTTGTCTTCACGACTGCTGGAGATGGAGATGATTTTGCGCGCATTCAAGCTGTGGTTGAGTACTATATGGGAAAAGTAAACACAATTACACAGTGCTGAACATTTTTAAGGTAGTTCACTTAAATAGTTTATGTTGTCATGATGTTACCATACATCCATTACTAAAATGTGTTTTATGGAAACTAAAAATGGTATGTTTATGCTTTAATACGATTGTTTCCAAGACAAGTAGTAGATCTACCAGTAGTTCATCAAACTGACAGTTTTAATCTCCTAAGGGCTTAATAGTGTAGGTATCTGTTTTTAAGGAGCGACATTTGAACGTTATGACCTTCACATTAACTTACAGTACCTGTCTTCCAAAGCAGGAAGTGTTTTAACTAGTTACACCTTATATGGTACTCACCTCTTTTATTTTGTTGTTTGCAGATGATGTAGGTTTTGTTGTTGTTGCTTTTTGTTATTATTTATTTATGATTAATATTCATTCATCATGCAGAAAAAAACGGAGAGGCCTGCCCTATTTTGGTTTAGTCTAGTTCTAAAAAAGGCTCTCTGATGAGGAATTTCGCAGAAAACTACAAATAAAATCACTCCTCATTTGATCTGTTGTGTATTATTATTATATCCACCATCAGAATTATATTATCGAAAGGATTCAGTTTTAAAATACTAAAAAATGTCAGTCCTCCTTTCTTTGAGTAGTGCTGTGTCTTTATACATCACACATGAATGTACATTTCATTGAAGAGTGTAATAAATTTCTTGGAAACCTATAATAAACTTTCACCACTTCTGCTTTCCTGAAAGTTTTAATGTATTTATCCTTGAGTAAATGTGGCGTTCCTTCCTTGTATGCAGCTACATATTAACCTTATAAAACTGTACATATTATGCAGTAATGATGTGCAATTTATCAGGTACTTTATCATAGCTATGCCACCAGGCTTAATAATAATTACAGTGTTTTCATTAATATCCCATTGCTCTTAATTTTCTCAGCCTCAGAATGTGATATTCATAACAGTCTAAAATGAAGTTTATTAGCATTACATGTGGCTGTTTTTGGCAAGGCTGCCTATAATGTGAAGGAAATATTTTGCAGTTGAATTGATTTGAAGTTTTTGAAGTGTGCTTGTATACTGTCAGAAAAAATAATACGAAGTTTAAAGCGTGGCTAAGTCTTCCAGCACTTTATATTTAAAAAGTGTTTCTGCTAAGTAGAGACATGTACAGTATATGATACCTGATGTGATGTCCTTGTAACATTAATTTGAGGAGGAATTTCTTGAAATATTCAACACCAAAGTGTACATTTTTTTCTGCTCACTTATAAATTTACTTTAAAAGGCAAGCCTCGTTTCTCTCAGTGAGTGATGTATGTCATTGTACTGGCCTAGAACTATTACAGAATTAAACAGGTGGATGTATGTCATGAAATTACTTACATTTATACAGTATTTGCAGGAAATGATGTGCAAGAGTTATACAGTACAATGCAACACACCCTGGCTAGTCTGCACATTAAATCTACTCTGTTGCTGCATATTAGAAGATATAGTTCTGTAATTATTTAATGAATAATTAGCAGAATCGGTTTAGCAGTTACACTGCTGATTGTATCAGTCTTGTAGTGGAGAGAATTGGAAGGGCTGCATGTATATACAGTAGTAGTTCTGTTATTGACCGTTTATCTGCATCTGTCAACTTTTTTACAGATAAATTATGTAGAAAATGTGAATGATTTAATAGATATTTTTGGTGCTAGTTGACGTTAACAATTATTTGATAGGTATTTTTGGTACTGGCTGAATGTTTTTCATTTGGCTGATTTCATTTGTTGAGCCATCTTCCCTGTTTTACGGGTATGTTTTTCCTGTGTTGTACACTGTCTCTGCTTCCAGTCTCTTGTCATTGTTGCTTCTCTCCAGATAACAATATCTTGTTATTTCTTCTTCTGAACATTTATCATGAATGAAATAAATGGTGAATGAAACAGCTGAGAGTAATTCATTCTCAAGTGGTGAGAAGATGTATAGGTTATTTATGCTTCATTTTTGTTGTTTATTTTTAAACAGGGAGACCTCCCCTGTTAGTAGACTTTAGCCCACTTTCTGCAACTCCATGCAAACTCCATACTGACTTCCTAAAGAATATGTTTCAGTGGTACCAACAACATGCAGTTAATCCACTGTATACGTGTGTGCCCTCTCACTAGGGAGGCATTGTTTATTTCTAATGTATGGGATTTGTACTCTTTAAACCTTTTTACAGCAGTCTGGGCTGTGCATCTAGAGCACATAACCAGCTTTGCCCTTGTAACCTGGGAGATCCCCTAGGAAAGAAACTTGTTTTTTCCTCTTCACTTAATTCCTTTATTTTGGCATTTTCATAATGCTGAGCAGTATCCCATTTGTTTAAAAAGATGCGTTATAGAATTCAGTGTTATTAAAAAAAGACTGAATTCACACATTTGACTTATGAAACACTATGTATGCATGTGTAGTAAATAAATAGAATATTTATTCCTGTCTTTATTATCATACATTACGAAGAAAGGGTTGCCTAAAACAGATGTACAAGGCTTCGTTTCCATTGTCCCCAAAAAGAGTATTTGTGCTCTTAAAGAGAAAATAAGTAAAGCTACTATGATATAATGTGATGGCCTCCCTGTAGTAAGTCATTAGTTAATGGAATACTGTAATTTCAGCCATCAGTCAGTGTTTTGTTACGTGAAGTGTATTTGTTCCATTTACTGTTTTCATAGTTCCATTAAATAACACAGTCTGGAATCTACAACTTGGGCTCCAGGGGAGCCAGAGACTATCCCAGGCAAGCAATGGGCAATGGGTGCAGGGCAGAATACACCCTGGACAGAACACCAGTGCTTTGCAGGGCAAATGCAGACACAAGCATAGACTCACAGTCACACCTGGCCCAGGCTTCTCAGAAGACAATTTATGTCTTTGGACTGTGAGAGGAAGCCAGAGCACCCGGAGGAAGCCCACGCAAACATGAGGAGAACATACAAACTACACAGATTCCCAGGGTCTAGAATTGAACCCAGGGCCCCAGTGCTGTGAGGTAGCATTCCTGTCCCCTGGTCCAGCATGATGCCTGCGACAATTTTGTGAAAAGACAAGTCTAAAAAATATTTATATACTGTGATGTTCGTGGGGTTTCGGTACAGAATGAAACAGGCATACAGCTCTGACATGGGTTGTACTATACTAAAGATACCTTACCTTTAAATCATGGAGTGGTTGTAAAACATTGACCTGTCTGCTGCTCTCAGAGCTACACGATACCTATTGGACTATGTATGGGTGTCAACAGAAGTGAATGCTTTCATTGGTGCACAGTAGCTCACAATAATCACACATATTCCATTGTGTCAGCACTCTGCAGACAAAACAAACTATTATAGAAATCTAAGTCTGAGCTTTCTTTCTTGACAAAAACAATAACAAATTCTTTTTTGATACAGAAGAGTGCAAGCTCAAATTAGGAAATGTTTCATCCATTAGGAATTTTGTGATAGAAGGGAGGAGTTTAGTGTTTCTGTGTAGTTGCCTTAACTGTACCTATGCAGATACTGAAAGGCACTTTATTTCTCATGTGATATTATTTTGACCTTGTAAGGTCTAGTCTGAGCCTTGAAAGTGTGATATGTTAGGACCAGATATTACAGTATTTATGATGGCTCTTTTTAGGTACAATATAATTAAAGATAATATAACTGTTTTTGTCATAATGGTACTAAAAATATGTTTACACTTTAATGCACTGTATTAACGAGTTATGGTAAGACTTTCCATTAATGCTTTGGTTTAAAATGATCTTTAATGGTTTCACTGTTGCGTATATTAATATTTTAAGTCGTATGTACATTGTCTGTACTTATGCACTTGTATGTACTTATATATGTATGCGTTTTAGTTTAACAGCCATTGTAGGCCTAAGTTTTCATAGCTTTCATAGCATAACTAATATACAGTAATTCTGTATGAATAGCTATGAATATAATTCAATACCTTTCTACAAAATCTAAGAAATTAGTATAGTAAAATGACACATTTGATCAGTAAAAAAAGGCTAAATGAAATTGTTAACAGTGAATTATTGTAGTTTGAGATTTTGTTTTGACAGAAATCAGATTTATTTATTTTTTCATTGTTCACCTTTAAGGAAGTTCTGTATAATGTCCTCGCACAACAGCGTTTACTCTTGCTGTATGTTCTTGACATCTGCTCTTTGGCTTTTCTAATGTAAGGACAATTCTGAATGACCTTCAGGAAATCTCAGGTGATAAACTGTATTTGTATTTGAGCCAACTGCAGGCTTTAACTGTGGAGTTACTCAAGCTTCTATAACCACTCATTCAGTTAATAACGCCTGTGGAATTGTAAGTCGTTTTGGTACTTTGTTGAATCATTTTTGGAGCCAATCAGAAAGAGTGACTTTAGAGTCGAGGAGTGAAATATAGTATACAGTATATGTCTGTGCGGTTAAGGTGTTAAAATCGTCATATCCATTAATAATCATTACTTTCATCTCAGTGTCTGCATTTGATTTGAGTTTTCTACATTCTGAAGCTGGTTTTAAATTATACATGAACCAACAAGTAGTTTGCAGCTCAGGCTGGTTGACCTCCCTCTCTTAGATTTCCGGAGGGCTTTCTGTCTCTCATGAGTCAGAACTGGAGGTCAAGGTCAATGGAGTCGGGAGACCTGTGTTATGAGCTAACTTGAAGTGTGGGTTTTTGAGACTGATCCATTTGTAAAATGAACTCACGTAGCCCTTTTTATTCCAAAATATCAGAAATCATTTATGTATAAAGTACGTGTGGCCCTCTATGTTTATCACTGAAGTGCAGCATCCATCTGGTTGATGCACAACAGCCACTACAGAGCAGATTAGGTACAGAAGGGAGAATTGTTTCTTCAGCTGAAATAAGGGGGAAACTGGGTAGACCAGTCTGTTCAAGCCCAGAGTGGAATTTAGCCAGTAAAATGAAATCTTAGTTTATGGATCATAGTTATAAGTATCTTAAAACTACAACAAAAAGTCATTGAAAATGAGCTCTTCTCTAAATGGTCTAAGTGCTTTCATTTTAAATCTGTAAAAGTGCTTTTTCTGAAGAAAGGAAAATACAATAATCTATGTATTGACCTAAATGTTCTGTACAAGGCCATGAGAAAGACTACTGTAAAATAATTCAGCCTTGAAGTGTGTAACTTGTTTAACAGGTTTTTTTAAAAGAGCCCAGCATGAGGGCAGAGATCTCATTTTGCACAGTGGAAGCTGAAAAGGTTTCTCTGAATGATTAAAGATTCTCAATTACTATTGATATTCATATACGTTATGTTTATGTTTGCACATAAAAAAGTTATTTTAACAGATGTTATGATTGCGTAAAAGCTAGGCAATTTTACAATTTTATAGTATGTGGAAACCTGTACATGGGACTCTGAATTACCCAGGACTTAAATTGTCATTCTATGTGAGAATTAATTTTTTTCTAAAGTTCTGTTTTTGCCTAAATAAATCTGCTTGACTACTTCTCACTTAACAGTTTTCTTCAGAACTTGTATTACGGTAGACTGCATAGGATAATACGCGAGTCTCATTCTTTACATTCTTTAAAATGTATGGTATGTATGGTGATTTAGAAATTAATTCTGCATCAAATGCCAAAATGTTATTGTTGATTAACCAAAAGACTACAGATCTATCTTCTATAGAATCAGAATGTCCAAATAATCTGGACAATTTAACACAAAGTCAACACATAGCCTTTTGAGAGCAGTTGGAATTAGGTTTTGGAAGTTTACTTTAGACAGTTTTTTTTATTTTATTTTCCATGAACGTATCTACCTTTTAACAGTATTTAACACTTATTGAGTCTTCACTAGATCTTACTTCACTAGATAGAAGTATTTGCTGCCCCCTGACTTTAAAATGTTATTTTGATAGTGAATAAGTATGATGATTTTAAACATTGTACTTTTGATTGTTGTAGACTTTGTATGTCTCGATTTATTCTGCAGAGAAGAATATTGAAATAATTTAAAATATAACCTTATTTAACCGTAGGCAAAAATAGAGCCACAACACTAATAAATCAACCTGAGGCTAAACTGTGAAACTGCAGGACTGAGGGACATGTACATAACTCTCTTTGTTTTGTAATTAGCAAAAACTTTAGTGTTTTTAATTACCTTATGGTTATTTTAATTGAAAATAAATGCTGAAATCGAAGATCCCCAACAAAACCACCATTGTAAATACCTGAGCTTCCTGTATTCCAATGATATCAGCATCTAGCACCATTGACATTGTGTTGAGTGTTTACCTTATTACAGAGATTAGCTCCCATGAGATAAGTGCACACTGCTTGTCAATTTCTGGTAGAGATATATCACTCACCACAAAAGTCTGATAACTGGTATAAATTTCACCTTGTACTCAGACTTCAGTATGTGAGTCTCTGTAGTCTAGCCAATAAAGCATTGTCCTGTCACTACATTTTTTGAGACACTAAAAATACTATTTTTTAATACTTTTTTTATATTTTGTATTGTTAAGGAATGACAATAAACAAACTAGAAATATTTTATAATGGCAATAATTAATATATGGAATAATGTGCATTTAATAAATTATCCTCAGGTATTTTAGTGGTAGATAGTTTTGTAATTTGGACAAATGTGTGAATATTGTGCAATTGAAAATAAATAGTTTTAAGGACAAAAGGTGAATTTGTTTTTTTTTTGGTAGGAGGAGTCAAACAACGTCAGTATATTAAACTGCTTTTTTTGCCAAATGTACACAGATGTCTGGTTAATTAAATTTGACTTGAAGTACTGTAAGAATAAGCAGGCTATGTACTGTACGCAGGTCAACAGGTTCAGTGGTGCTGCTAGTTACGAAACTGTAGACTTTGAAGTCAGTGGTTTACAGTGGTTGTAGAATATATGGTGCTTTGTTTCTTTTCACACCTCACAACCAATCTAAGGCATTAAATATCGAGCAGAAAGAGCACCATACAGCCATATTGTCTAAATAATTCATTGCTTGTGCGTTAAATGATGTCACAACCTGTGAAAGCAGAACCTGAGTTGTCTGTAACCAAAGGATAATGTTACAGCATTCTGTCATTTTACAGTGGCTCTATGTTCTCACAGTTCCTGCCATGAAGGTCAAGGTCTTCAGAACAGGTTCTGTCACCAACAAGTAAATAAGAATCAAATAGGTTTTGCAAGGAAAATAAACAATATCACACATACTGTATGTTACATTTCCTTATAAACATACAAAATCAATATCTGTAAGGAATTTGTAAAAACCTGCATATCTGAAAGTGTTTCATTTTTAGTCAATTATAGATTAAAGAATCTACTCAAAAATACTGACAAAATTAACTGCTACATCCTGAAGAATATGCAGTTTCTAGTTTCTATTTCATTTTATTTAACCTTAATTTTATTAATGGGAAACAAATACTTAAAGGCAAGAATGTGGTCCAAATACTATTGGATGACATTAGAACTACCACCCAGTTTTCATTTTCAGTTTTATTGTCTTAAAGCCTAATTTGTGTGTCCCACTAGGCTGCTTTCTTTTTTCATTCTGATGTCTGAACCTGCCTTCAGAAATTAGATTTACAATGATAAAATCTTCCTAGATATTTTAATGCCATCTTTGATTTAAACTGTTTTCCTCAATGTCAAACTGAGTCCAAATTTTAGATTTTCTGTGTGGTCAGGAAAGACAGTAAACATTTTTAGACCACAGTATTTTGATAATTTGATCTCTGCAGTCTCTTAGAGTGTCTATAAGTGTTCTGCCTTTTAAAACAATTTAAGATTGATGGGAAACCTGGGAGAGCCTGATGGATTAAGATGTTCTTAAATACAGGCTTTCTGGAAAAGTCTGCATCTGTAGGAAAGGTGACAATTTCCCTTTTAAATTGTAATGCAGTAAAGTAATATAATGCAAATCAGTTATGCAATAAAAAGTTACAAGCCAAGGGAAGAAGGTGATGACTCCTGTTAGTTAACTATATGACATTGTTTTTGTACGCAAAATGTCATTTTCAAGAATTCCACAAGCATTAAGAATTTGTTTAAACAAAACTCTAAAGTTTTGCTTTGTTTTTTAAACTGAATCAAAACGCGTATTTTCTTTAGGTTTCAGAGCTGGATAGAAGAGACAGCAGCTACCATGTTTTTCTATTGTTTCTTTTCTTTTTGTTTTTGTAAAATCCTTCCAGGTGAGATATTCCAGGGCCAGAAAGCCAGAGGGATAATGTTCTTCAGTGCATCAACTCCCAGCTACTTAATTATTAATTATCTAATGAAGGCTTTTCTATACACTTCCTGATCTACAAAGCTCATTAATTATCAAACGACTTCATGTCAGATTACTGTATACTGAGATAGCATTCCCTTACTGATTATTACTATTTTCAGTGAGCAATGTTAAGAACAAATTTTCTGCTAATGATATAAATTGCAGGCGGTGTGGTGGCACAGTAGTTAGCTTTGCTGCCTCCTAGCGCCGGGCCCCTGGGTTCAGTTCCTGGGGTGCTATCAGCATAAAGTTTGTTTGTTCTCTCCTTGTTTGTGTGGGTTTCCTCCAGGTGCTCTGGTTTCCTCCCACATTCCAAAGAAATACTGAAGGGTTTACAGGCTTCTGGGAAAACTGGCCTTGGTGAGAGTGTGTGTTTATGTTTGTGCCTGTACAGTATGTGCCCTGCAGTGGATTGGCCTCTAGGGTGTATCCTGCCTTGCACCCATAGCTTTGCTAGGATAGGCTTCTGCTCCCCAGTGACCCTGAATTGGATGAAGTGGTTATAAAACTTGAGTTATCAGCAATACTGTCATTGATTAGAGTGTTATTCCACCTTCCAGTAATGCACACGGGTATGTTTATATTAGTAAACTCAAAAATGCTTTATAGATTTCTTGCTAGAATTGTTATTTGAATACTGCAATTGATCAATTTGAATCAATAAACACAATAGAAATGTTGTTTAGGATGATGTGTTTCCTCTGTTTTTGAAAGCGCATATTTTTTTTCATTTACTTAGTGTTACGACTAAGTAAAGCATGCACATTTTTTATAGCTTTCATAATCTCAGACTAAGAGTGTAGTCCCAGCAGATACTGTAGAGTAGTAATTTTTTCACTAATTAGTGTAGCTCAGCTGTTTGATGAGGGCAGCAGTAGTTAGTGAGTGGAAGAAACATAATTAGTTTACTTCCACTAGTTTACCCTTAATTTCACTTTTAACGCATAAATGGTTGTGGTATTTTAATAGTCAAAGCTGTCCCAAAAAACTACATACAATTATTTTATGTATTTAATATTCATCAATAGTTTAATTTTAAAAGTGAACCACCAGTACTTACAGTACCACCTACAGTACCTGTATGTATTTTAATACTAGCCACTGCAACATGATCTATGCTTGTAGCTGATTCTAAGTATTAATGGGGTACAAAAATGTGCATTATATTCATCCACGACAGTCTGGCTTTCCCTGGATTAACAGAACAATGAGCATAGCATGTGTACAAATGTTCACACTTCCTCGTGGTATACAGACTTTTGTGTACTCCAGATGTAAAGAGTTCAACTACTTATAAAATAGATATGTAAGGATATTTGAGGTAAAACAAAATCGTGCTTGTAATACATTTTTCAAATCTTGTAGATACAGACTGAAATGCCACAATATTAATATTGCCTGTGCTTAGTGCAAACAGAAACAGTCATACTGTAGGTGGACATTTAGTATGATTTAATGAAAGTGGTCCTGACCCCATGCTGTGCTCTGAAAGAAGCACATTCTGCATTATGTGATGTAAGAATACGGTTTCACTGATAGCATAACTAAGTGCTTGTGTTAACTGGACACAATTTGAGATTTAAGGTCTTTAATTTTCTTGTAGCCTGCTCTGTAATGTCAGAGTGAAATTATTTATTTTCTTCTAATGACATTCATATACCTGCAGGGTACAGTAGATGTTCATAATTCACAGGATAAGAAAGCTACAAAAACCAACAAACATGCAAACCTAATGGAATCAGTTTTCATTTGTCAGACTGAAATTGCAGGTGGAGGTTAACCTTTTGTGATAATGATCTGTGTTTAATGAATAGAAGTTAGTGTTGGTTTCCTTTGTTCCTATGTGCTTTTGAAATAATGATACTTCAAGACAATGTCTGTCCCTTTGCATGAAAGATCCCAAACATCTGATTATTTCATATGCATTTAGTTTTGTTTTAATACAGAATTAAGTATCAGAGGCCAACGTAAATAGACAGTGAGTAGTGAGTGGGTGAAGGGCTGGTGTTGACCCACTGTCATGTTGATGCAAAATGTCACCGTCACTTGCACTTTCTCAGCTTAACAGCTCAGGCGAACAGCATTACATCAGCTGGTCATACTCAGGAGAGCTGCAGTCCTTCATTTTATCTCTAATGCCAATGATCAGATCAGCACCCTTGTCTAAATCAAAGGACCACGGAAAAGCACGAGTTATGGTTCTGATATTGTTGTACCAACAGATAATCAATTAAAATGGAATTTAGTTTATTGTAGTATTGGTACTATTGGTATTGGTGTCGTTTATGGTACTGTACAGTGGATCATAACAAATGTTTTTAATTTGTTTCTGACCTTTTGTGATTGCAAGAGCAATGTCAGATGCTTACAGACTGATCCAGTGTACCTCCCTGTTAATTCTGCTATCTGTTCAGTGATCTAAACAGGTGCAATGATCAGAAACCTGAAATGGATTCTAGATTTCCAGAAAATGTCCTTGTTGAAAGTACTATACATGTTTGCTAGAACCTGTAGATTTTGGTCTGTCCAGGTGCCTGCTTGACTCTAGCATGTGTGTACTTAGTCACAGCTGGAAATACCAATCCAGAAGGTTTTCCTGTGTTAAATAAAAACATTTTAATCGAGAAGTAGATGAATACAATTAATGAGTTTGTATATTTATTTGATTAAGGTCAAAAGTCACCATGAAATGAAAATGCTGTCCAGCCATGACTGGTCATAAAAAGGTCAAAATAATAACATGAAAGAGTGGTTCTGATTTCATAAAAGTCTCTGCTACTTACTGCCTTAAAAATGTAGTTTTTAAGGTAAAGGATTACACATTGAGAATTATAAAGTACCCTAAAGTGCTCAGTAACTCCTTGTCACCCCTATGAACTTCAGATGATTTTAATATTAATTAATTTTATTTTTTATAAAGTGATCATTGGGGCTTGGGGTTTTTACTAATGTATACAAAATCAGTAAATGGCAGCAATGGTAAATATTAAATTGTCAGTTAAATTTTAAGATGCATTACCATATACAGTATGTCACAAGCACAGCCAGAGCTTTTTTAAAAAGAACTAATCATATTCCTAAGCAAAAACACTACTTACTCATGATGTGAAACAGACTGTGAAAGGTAATTTCAGATTAGGTGCCATTCATTAAAATTATCAGTTTTTCTTAATTATGCTGCACTTTTTGTCATCATAAAATGTGAATCCTTAACACATAACAGTATTTGTTGTAGGAAGGCAGGATTATGTACATTATCAGTTGTCTGCAGTACATCTTCATAAAAGGTATTATTATGTATTAGGCAGAGGGAAACTATTTCGTTAGCTATTATTATAACACCCCCTGTATTAATTGTTAATTCCAATCTGGGTTTTGATCACCATTATGATGTGTTCATTCAACTGAGAAATGCTTGAGGTCAAACAAGCCAGAGTATTTCACAAAGAATATTTTTTTAATAAAGCTAATGCAAGTACATGGAAAAGCGAGTTAAAATGTTAGATCATTTTACTGGTTTCCAATTAATTGGATACAATTCTTCTTATCTGTAGATTCCTTTTTCTGCATTTGGTTTAATTGAAGTCCTTCTTCTATGCACTACAGAGAAACAAAAATTAGCATTTTATTTTATCTTATCTTTTATTTTCCATTTTATCTTTTAAAATATATTACCTTTACTTATTAATGCTTATTAACTTAAATAGACCTGTATTTTACTGTGAAGGGAGTTAAGTTTCACATCAGGAATTGAAATTATCTGGCAATAATTAAATATATGTATATACTGTGAATAGTATTTTAAGCAATGGTAACCCTTGTTGGAGTTTACTTTTCAGTTTCTGGTTTTATGGGGTATTAAAAGTACCAATTATTCATGTCATAGAATCCAATTTCTTACTGCTAAAACAATGATTGCAGATAAGGTAAATTAAAATTAACAATAGAAAAAATAATATGTAAATTGTTAGAAAAATTTCTGATTAATATAAAACCAAGGTAAGTGACTAAACTGCAGACCTTTAAATTATAAACTGTTCAGATTGTGAAGGTGCGATAAAGGATTCCAGACCTCAGGACGTTGGAAATGCAGCTTGTGAGTAATCTAAAGACAGATTTGGACAAAGCAGTCCTTCTGAATGTGTCTGTAATGACATAATCTGTTATGTAATCATATGTTCAGTGTATTCCAGCTGGAACATCTGTGGTGTTATTCAAGTGCAAGTTTATTGTCATTATACTCATACACAGGTACTGTATATGGTATAACAAAATGCTATTTAGCTATCTCTCAGATGGTAAGTAGTACAAAAAAACAACAATACAATTGTATAAGAAAGACAGAGACAACAGGCAATGTGCAAAGCATCAACAGGCAATATGCAACAAAACAACAGATAATGTGCAAAACAACAACAGGAAACAGGTGACGTGCAAAACAACATCAGATGTGCGGAATCATACATCAACAGAATTAAATAAAGGATAGAAAATTATGGGGAGTGAACTTCTTGACATGTGAGGTAGAGATGTGTTTGAGTTATGATAAAGAGAGAAGGCACTGTAAGGGTTCAGATCATGGGTGAGAGAGGCTGGGAGTTTAATAGTTTGATAGTGTGGGGGTAAAAACTGTCTCTGAGTCTGGTAGTCCGGGCCCGGATGCTCCAGTACCATTTTCCTGATGGTAGAGGGTCAAACAGTCTGTAGCTGGGGTGTGTGGGGTCTTTGATGATCCTTAGAGCTTTCCGCAAGCACCGTCTGTCATAAATGTCCTGTATGGATGGGAGGGCAACCCTAATGATGGACTGGGCAGTTTTCATAACCCACTATAGGGCTTTGCGGTCAGCAAAACTGCAGCTGCCAAACCACATTGTGATGCAATCTGTCAATGTGCTTTCTGTAGTGCATCTGTAAAAGTTAGTGAGGATCTGGGGACATATCTTAGCCTTCTTCAAACCGTCTAAGGAAGTACAGGCCCTGTTGCACTTTCTTAATCAGACAAGTGGTGTTGAGGTCCATGTGAGGTCCTCGGTGATATGAACACCAAGGAATTTGAAGTTACTGACCCTTTCCACTTCAGTCCTGTTGATGTGGGACTTGAGACTACAGTCACAAGAGAAATATTACTTTCTCTTTGATTTTAATGTGTCGTTTGTTCTTCATCTCAAATACTGTATATAGTCTGTTTTTTACACAAAAAAGTAATTGGTTATGGAATGTGAATAACCAGTGTATTCTTCTGACTCCTATTTGTACAAGTTAAAAAAGTGCTGAGCCTACTGCAGAATGAAGCAATACAGACACATTTTTGTACTACCTATATTGCATGCCATTTTCTTTCATATTTACAGTAGTTAGCAATAGTTAATTGGCTTCTAGAGCGACTGGCCCTGGTGTGAGTGTGTGCGTGTTTGTTTCTGTGTGTGCCCTGCAATGGACTGAGCACCCCTGCTGAGATTCCCTCACAATCAGTTCAACATACAGTAATGCTACCACCTTAGTACCAGCATGGAAGAAATGCATCGGACATCTGAGAATGCAGATATTCTCTGAAATGTACTGTACAAGCCATATAAAAAGGAAAAGTGTACTGGAAAGGTACATTAAGGAATTAATGGTTTCATGCTGGTACAATGTAACATCTGGGATGTGAAAGACAGTATTAACCACAGAACAAGCACACACCCTGAAATACATCATTCCTCTTGGAAAACAGCTTGTTTGGGTAAAATAATATTTTTGTGTACGTGTATTTAAAATGCTTTTCATTTGTAACAATTAAAAAATATCCTTTTGACATACAAAATAGTTTCATGTCACACTTGCCAGGTTTGTAGGTATGGCAAATGAACATGCAGGTACTTCGGGCTTGGTAGAATGTCATCTATAATGCTAGACAACATCACAGATTAAGTTTCAGTTAAAGTTCAGTGGAGGTTAAAAAATGTCAGTAAACCATTGAACCATGGAGAATGTAGAGGCTGTTCAGATTTCTGTTGGCATGTGATGTCTGAACTGATGTGTGAAGCCTCTGAAAGGACATATTTGTTAATATTTTATCTGAACTGATTTCACCAACAATGTTGTATTAAGTCAGAATGAAAGACGTAAGCCTGGTTAATGAAAGACTTTGAGATGTGTCTGATGAAAACAAGGAGTGTCTGTCACTGTCAGAATATTTACAGGGTTTGACCGGTCATGTCTTAAAGATTGGCATCTTTAAAAAGTTTGACAGAAACCTTGTTTGTTGCTGTGGATTGTCTAGCTTACTGTGGTTATTGAAACTTTTGGTGGCTGCATTTTCATGATAAACAAATCATGAAACAGTACCCTTTGTGAGCAAACATGAAAACAAAACACTGGAGTTAGAAACTATAGGAACTATAGAAAACTAGACGGACAAAACACGAGAAAGGTCTAATGATATTGTAACTAGAGATAAATGTTGCTACAGATTAAGGCATAAGCAGTCTGTTAAAGGTGAGGTCCAAGATATGAATGGCTACAGTGAAAACAATAAAAAGATTGTGCAATTAAGTACTTTGCAGATGTTTTTTATCAGCTGAAGGTACCTGTTTTTTAAATAGCATTAGAGTGTTGAACTAGATAATATAGATTCACAGGAAACTCAATAATGTTTGGAAACTGACATATCAAAGCTTGTGGTGATATAAACACAGAAATTGAAACCTGTGCTCATTTTTGGCCTCCACCTTAATATATAAATCCCGTTAGCTTGGAAGGATTCAACACAAAGACGTAAGACAAAGGTGGAAATTAAATCTGGGATATTACTGTTGATGGGACAAACAGAGAATTTCCATATTAAATCTGTTAAATATTTGTTCAAACACTCATTCATTTGCAAAAGCTAATAACAGCCATGTTTAATTTTCATAGTAGACACTTGCTTTATCTTTATCCCTTCAGTCATATTTTAATAAAAAAGATTTTACAAAATATGGGTTAAGGCACAACAATTCCATATATGTTTGTTTTCCTTTATAATGTATTCTTATGTAAATGTCAGTCATTATCATCCATCTTAATTTGCCTTACGTTTGTAATAATGGATATATTGGTTTTGAATTTTAGACTAATTATACTGTACGTAGCAATGAGGCTATCTACACCACCTTAAACTAAGTTGTATTGGTTTTATTTAATGTTTAATGTTTATATAATTTGCACAACATATTAAAAAAATAAAAACGAATGGTTTTTTTCAGCCAAGGGAAACATTTGTAGAGCCCACCTGAGACTTTGTCATCAGGATCTATGATAAGCTGCAGCCTATGCAGTTTTCTTGGGATTTTTTTTCTCTCCAAGGATTTCAATGGACATGCAGTGCACACATTATGAGGTCTTTTTTATGTCATTTGTCATTGTTTACTCTTTACTGTCATTAGTCATTGTCAACCGCACATGATGGCTTTGCCTTTAACCTGTGCCCACAGGTTTTTGTGATGGGTCACATTAAACAGGAACAGGAACACTTTGTTTCTAAAATAAAGTGATATATATCACTGTGGGTTCAGTCTGAAAGAGTTATGATCAAGTTCTTCCACTGTGGGGAAACCACTTGAATCATGTAGATTTTGTTGAGCCTGTTCATGTAGACTTCTGAAGTAAAACCAAAATATCCTATTCTAAAGTAAAGGGGAAATTTAGGCTTGAATTTCAGCATTTATTTAGCCTCTTTATTTCATTGGAGAAAATATTTGACTTGCAAAGAAACATTATACATATCTAGGACATAATATATGATCAACCTCCTGGATGTTTTGTTTCACAGTGTGGCCTGTTTGTGGATCATCTTTCATGGTCAAAGGCAGTTCTGTAAGAGCCAGAAATATGAATACGAAAGAAGCACAGAATAGAATTTTATTTTTAAAAGCTGTGAATAATCTACTAATAAAGTGTTGTTCCATTTACCACAAACAAGCCATTTCAAGTGAGGTTTTGTTTATACATGTACCAAGGTTGTTGTCTAAAATATGCCTTGTTTCTATTGCAAACACTGAAGGTTTCCAAGGCTTTTTGAATATTTGTGATCTGGTAATGTCGGTTTATACAAGAGTGTTGAGTGTGAGTGTGTAAAGAGAAGTAAATTCTCCTTATATGTCAATACTGAAGGCTCAGAATCTCCAGTTGAATTGATACAAATAAATGTTATGTGTTTTACATTTAATTATTTATTCAGTGATTTTTACTATGCTTAGAGTTTTGTGTTTAACACCATCGTTTTAGTCTCTTTGTAAATGTCAATTGTTTTTTTTTCTTTCACACTTTTTTAGTGTAATCTTTATTGTGGGGAACCGTCAAAAGAAGAGGAAAGATGTGCAGAACTTCAGGATCCACTTTGATTCTCTGTTTGCTCTTCATTGTAGTTCAGAAGAGTACTGGTAAGCATCACTTAGAAATACTTAGTGTATACACTTAATGTGCATGCAGAACAGTGGGGTTTTTTGTCTGTTAATTTGTAATTGTGAGAAACAGGTATTAATGAGCTATAATGTTTTTTTTAATAGTACAGTATTGTGAACATGAACACTTAGTGGCGCACATGAACTAACGCACAAGCAAGCCTTTACTATCATACTGTAGAGGATCCTTGCATTTAATTTTGCAAAATGTAATTTTAAAAATAAAATTAATATTTTTTTATTTGTAATTATGAATATGCTTCATTATTAATAAGAATGAAATAATGTTTGCAATAAAGTAGTACTTTCCTCTCTAAGGTGTTTCATTCAAATATAGGGAAAAAAATACTCCTGTAGTACATAACTGCACATCACAGTCATATAAAATACTGGGAGTACAATTGAAGGGCTGACACATTCTTTGATGTTGTACCATAATGTACTGTAGCACAGTTTTGACTCAAAGTCACCAACTTCCTTAAGAGCAAATAGTTGTTTGTTTCTTTATGATATAAAACTGAAAGTATAAAATAAGAGATACAGATCATTGTACTTCTAATAGCAAGGAAAATTAAATATATTGTTGGTGAAACCACTTAAACAACCCCTGGATATTTGCTAAGAATTATACTTAATGCATTTTTCAACACAAAGTATTTGTTCAGTAAGAGAAGAAATTATAGATATTTGATTGCTTAGTTCAGCCTGTAAAATCATTTTAACTGGCAACAAGAAGGCATAAATATTTTGATTGCTAAATCGATATCCTGTACAGTATGTCAAATGAACAGGTACGACAAATGAACTTTTTGAGCTCTGCAGATGATTTAAAGTCTTTAATAATAAGAATGCACCAATATATGGACCATTCACTGCCCAAGACGTTGCATTTTGTCTTCCACAGCCCTGTCATCTTTATCTGTAACACTAATTGCCTTTGAGAAATCTGCAATCTAATTAAACATTTATCTTTAATACAGATAATTTCTCTACCACCAGTTTTACAATTATATCAATCATTGGTCTTTTCCATAGTGGCAGAATTTGTGATAACCAACTCTCTAAAGCAGTGGTGGGCAGTCCTGGTCCCGGAGGGCATGTGTCTGCAGGCTTTCATTTCAGCTCAGCTCTTTATTGGCTTAATGGGACCAATTTAACAACTTCTCCCAGCTCTTCAAGTGCTGGTGCATTATTTAGAAAATCTACAGCCACACTAGCCCTCCAGTTCCTGCATTGCCCACCCCAGCTCTAAAGAAATTGATTGATTTCATCATCTGTTTTAATCAATATTCAGAGGCTAATCATTTTGAAACACAATAGACACATCAGAATTGTAGCTCAAGTTCTTATATTTTCACAGTGTAATATAATAAATGCATTGTTGGTACACCAGTGTTCTCCTATAGTACCGGTTGTCTTTGGATAACCTTTGCACTCAACTATGTAACATCTATGAAAATTGATGTAAAACTGCTGTTGTATGTTAACCGATTGTACCTTCTCCCTGCTGTTGTGTCAGGTCACGAGCCTCCTGGGAAGCCGGTTTTGCTTGGTTGCAGATCACCAGAAAAGGAGACTTTCACCTGCTGGTGGGAACCGGGATCTGCTGGAGGGTTGCCTACCAACTACTCTCTATATTACAAAAAAGAGGGGTGAGTCAGTTTAAAATCTGTAATTCTGTTTTACTGGTAATTTTCCTTAAAGAAAAACATGATAAGCTTACTTATCTGATGGCTATTTTACACTCATATGAAGCTCACAGTTGGCTTTTTTGCTTAAACTGCAGGGCTGCATTCACAATTCAAATCCAGATAACACCCTTTGTTATGTTGAAGCAAATGAAATGTGGAAATAAATAACTTTTTTTCCAGCTAATTAGAAGAGTCAGTCTTCTTAAAGGGCTCTATGAATCTTTCCCATGTTGCCCCTATTTACTAGAGACTGTTAAATAAAGTTACAATAGGGGTGATTTCAAAACTGCAGTGCCTTACAGATTTGATGTTATTTTCAGGCAGTAGGTGTTAAGGCATATTTATTGCAAATTCATAAATCTATCATGGAATCCATCTGGAGAGATCGATTAAAATTAATTTGGGTTCATATGCAGGAGAGTTAAAAAAATGACAGGTCTTTTTTAGTCTTAATCTGTTTGTCATGTGGGACTCAGTTAAAAGTGAATAAATCTCTGTTCATCTGCAGTCAGGAACACAGTCAGTACAGTGTTTTCTCATTTGTGTTGTAAAGACTAATGCAGTAGGGCTCTTAGCTTTGCTTTAGAAAGGTTGTGACACTTCTTTTCTTTTTTAGATTTTGCATGTGGTCACTGTTTAACCAAACATATTTAATGCCAGGTGCAGACGTATGTAAATAATGAGGCTACTGGGTTCAATTACTTCGTACAATAAAATCAAAGCAGGATGGAGAGATAATTCAGCTCAGTAAATCTGACAAGCTTGCTTCTTTGAAGGTGACGACAAGACATTAAATCTGTTTGTATTCTAAAGTTTAAGATTTTCTACAAAATGCACTACATAAATACAGTATGTGCATAAATACAGTATATATATGAGTACACACATAATCATATGCATGTTTTTAAGGACAGATACATACTGCATTGTAATAAGCTAATATTGTATGTAAAACTTTACTTTATCATACAGACCTGCTGAATAGGTTGAAAATGACAACACACCCTGCCCTTCCCCCAGCACACACTTGCACACATGAGAAAGAGAAGTAAACCAGTTTGACAGCCATTCCTTATATCCAAGCAGAAACATGTTTCTGTGAGTCATTTGCATGCTTAAAGTGTACAGATATCTACACCAGTTGTGCCATTCACAAATACAGTATTGTGACAGTTATAATATATGGAATGGGGAGGCCAAAACAGTATTTCATATTCAAGGACTTAATATGTGTACAGTATATGCCTAAACGGACAGACTGATCAGCTTCGTGGAATGTAAAAAAACAATTCTAGCTAGTGCAAGTATCTATATTTGGCAATGGGCCTTACATTATAAGCCCCGGGTCCCTTTCCAATAGACTTCTTCCATGTACAAACCATGAATAAATATTCCAAAAATCTAGATCCAATTAAAAGATGTTTTGTTATATATATATCATTTTCCATCTATCCATTTTCTAACCACTCATTCCAGTACAGGGTCACAGCCTATCTCAACAAGCAACAGGTGCAAGGCACACACAGGGACAATTTTCAGGAGCCAATTAACCTACCAGGATGTCTTTGGACTGTGGTAGGAAACTGGAGCACTCAGAGGAAACCCACACAAACACAAAGAGAACATACAAACTCCACAAAGGCATCACCC
Organism: Lepisosteus platostomus; assembly: GCF_059453375.1. Taxonomy (NCBI): domain Eukaryota; kingdom Metazoa; phylum Chordata; class Actinopteri; order Semionotiformes; family Lepisosteidae; genus Lepisosteus; species Lepisosteus platostomus. Next base: position 20,744,467 of record NC_142614.1, read on the forward strand.
CTGGAATTGAATCCAATGCTCCAGCGCTAAGCTGTGTTGCCTTTCTTAAATGAACAGTGTACTTTGTGACTTCTGTGTTACTGTTAAGGTAGCACATAACAAATAACTGGATCACACAGCAATGGTGATAAATCATGCTATTTTACACAAATATAACACAACAGATATATTGAATGCAAAGTAAATGTTTCATACGCTGTAACTATCTTGTTTTGGCAACTAAATGTTTTATTTTAAAATTATGACAATTAAGCTATAGCTATTAATTTACGCATTAGGATAAAAGACATTCAAATTATTAATGTATATAAAAGTCATAGTCCATGTGAGGCTAATGTTGGAGAACCTTGCAGGACCCAAAATATATAAGTTATCCCATGGATTTTGCATTTAACATGTTTAATTAAATATACTCTCAATCCTTGATTGACTATTCATGATGATCTCCCAGACACTATTGCTGGAACTCCAAGTGACTTATAGTGACGGTTTAAGGTTGTGTATCAGCCTTAAATTATTGTTTAACATAAAAATAATTAATAGACTTTAATGGAAGACTGAAGGTGTGTCCTAAATACTGCCACATGATATAACAAATCATGCATTACTAAAAGTCATCATTTACATTTTCATCCATTGTTGCCTTTGTGAATGCTTATTATATCTGAAATGTTTTTACCTCTACTGTGTTTCACAAGCTCTGGGACATATTTCTGATATGCTTTTTTTGCAATCATCACAAATTGTTCTTGTGCAGTAGATTCCAAAGGTATTAAACTTTAAAAGCTGTTTAAACTGCCAGCTACTGTCTGACTGGTACTTCAAGCAGTTCTCTAAAACCATTCACTAATATACATTTTTATTCTAGGTGTTCCTAATTGACCTTTTGCTCATGTTGTGTAGATTTACATCCTTTTATAATCAAGTACACAGGCCATTAAAAAGAACCCTTTGCTATATACACAAATTTTATTAATTTGTTGCAAGATTCCTTTTTCAGCTGTGTAGAGACATACAGTACCACAGTAGTACACATCTAATGGGCTAGATTTATTTTTACCTTTGCACCCTTAAATATTTAAATGTAATAAAATGTAAATCACCCTTAAAGTTTATTAAGATGAAGAATGGCCTATCTACAGTAGAAAAAACAGTGCAATAAAGGATTTTTAACTGTCATGAAGCTACAGCCATTTTACTTTTTGTGCAGTAAATCCATAATGGAATGTTATTTTTTATACAGTATGTGGTGGATATATGTAGTTCATATGTGCAGTGGAGTCTTTTAAGTTTTGGGGAATTATGATCTTAAATACCATTATATGGGACAGGAATATCATCAGTATCACAAAGAAAGCATAGCAGAAAGTGTACTTTTTGCACCAACTGAAAAAACTGTGGAGCAAATTACAGTGAATTCCAGTTTTACGGAGACATTATTGAGAGCATTCTAACTGACTCTTTAACTATTTGGTTTGACATATCTGCACGCACCTAAGGCAAACAGCAGTGTGTTTTTCACATTGTAGAGAGGGTCACCGGTTGTCATCTGCCCTCCATTGATAATCAGTACATTTCTAGAGCAAAGAAATGAGCAGGAAAGATAGCCGATGTCACCTCCAACCCAGATGCCACCTGTTTCAAAAACTTCCCTCAGGAAGACACTACCAGTCTATTAAAACTAGAACCACATGGTATTTAAACAGATTCTTTCCTAGGGCTGTGTTTTTGCTTAACCAGAATTCTTGATGACGTCTGTTGTCTCATTTGTGGACGGCATATGTAAAATGTTTGTGCTGCACTATGTAAAACAAAGTAAATTCCTTGTACATGAAATGTACTTGATGAATAAAGGTGATTCTAATTTAACTTGCTACGGATAGATAGGACAGTTGCAGGCAGGTGGGCATTGGTGACCAGAAAATAATCTGGAGTAAATCCTTTGGTAAATGTATCTTCTGTAATCTAGATTTTTGTCAATTCTCTAGTAAATGATGCAATCTCCTTCCACTTTTCTCTGCAGCTCTGACACAGTCTATGAGTGTCCTGACTACAAGACTGCTGGAAAAAACTCCTGTTACTTTGACAAACAGCACACCTCCATATGGGTAAACTACAACATTACAGTTGTAGCTACCAATGCACTGGGAAGGAGCTTTTCTGACCCACTGGACGTGGACGTTGCATATAATGGTAGGTTTCCTGTGTTTTGTGTTTATTTATGTTAATTTAAAGGGACTTTACAGTGGGTGTTTTTGCTAAAATGTCCTAGTGGTTTAGTTTAGTGAAATATAACTGTCTCAAGCAGGTGCCCTGAACAAAATATAACAATGTACAGTAAATGACATCTTTAAATGTGACACTATTGGAATTAGACATTTAATTTAAAATGTTGGATGCTGGCACATACGTTGTTCAGACATAGTTCATACATAGTTAATGAACCACCATATTTTGTGTTGTTTGTGTTCTGTTTTTGTCATATCTCTCACTGGATTATGCCTCTGTTAAGTAAGCTTAAAAGGGATTACTTTACTAATGCTAAATTGGATCACAATGCACAGCTCATGTAGTCAGTTATGGTGCTTAGTGTATTTCTGTACAGCAAGTGAACCTTGGAGGCTGACCTGAAAAATAATTAAAAAAAAGATTTGGAAAATTACTAACTCAAGGTGCATAGATTAAGCCACGTTAATGCTATGAAAATGAAGATGAACAGGTTTTAAGCCTTATGAGCAGCCTGGTACTACTGTATTGTGTTTGTTAGCCACTGATATTACAGGAAATAATAGACTGAACATTTAGGATTTGAGGAGCAATTGTGCTGAGTCCTTAGCAGATGGATGATCAAAGCAAATAAATACTGGCAATACAATCCTGAATTTGTGACGCAAAACCAGTTTTCTGCAGCCAAGTTACACAGATTCAACAGAAAAAGAACATTTAAAAGAAAATATGAGAAAATACAAATAAATTGAAATGGAGAAAAAAATGTCTTTAAAGATTAAGTTTATTTTATAAAATGCATCATTTCCTGAAAAATAGACATACCTGTTAATAATAATAATTGTTTACACTTACTGTATATAGCACTTTTCTGGACACTCCACTCAAAGCGCTTTACAGGTAATGGGGACTCCCCTCCACCACCACCAATGTGCAGCATCCACCTGGGTGCTGTTAAGAGACTGGGTGCATGACAATTAAAACAAAGAGTGGCAAAATGAAAAAAATCCCATGGATTTTTAATTCCTTATTAAGTGTCCGCTTACTTGGATGCGTCTGCGATTAATAATAAAAATATTCAATCAATCTATTTTCTAAACCAGTTTATCCAGTACAGGGGGATAGTGTGGGCAGCACTAGGAGCAGGCAGGAGGCGGGATACACCCTGTATAGGATGCCAGTCCATCACAGGGCACACACACACTCACACCAAGACCAATTTTTCCAAAGGGCAAATAACCCACACAAACATGGGAGGACCATACAAACTCCACATAGATAGCACCCTAGATCTGGAATTGAACCCATGGCCCCAGCACTGTGTGGCAGCAATCCTAACCACTGTGCCACAATACAAAGTAATAATTTATCAATTTAAATGTATACATTACTTTTCATTTCAAAAGATCCTAAAACACTTTCTATATAAGGCAGATTTGAAGTTGAAGGTAGTATAAGTTTTTCCCAGATTCAAAACCAAAAGTACGTTTCTGGAGTTTTGATAGTAAAAAAAGATTCATGATCCCTTCTTATCTATCTAACATATAGACTACTGCATTATGTGTGCATTGTATTTCATATACAGTACATTTGTGTATATGAACTCAAGGCTGTTTCCTTGTCCAGGCTAAATTTTATTCAAACTTTCTTAACAAATGCAAGCAAGTCCCAGTTTCTCTTACTTTAAATAGGACCTGTCCTCATTCTTTTCTGCTGTCAACAACAGCAGTGCCTGATCCTGAGCTATCAGCAGTTCACCTCCAGCAGAGTGCCTAGTGATATTCCATTATGTAATCAAGTGTGATGCCTAACCTTTACAGCCCTAGGGGCCAGTTGTCTGCTTTTGGTTGACTGGAAGCACTCAGCACCACCTTTATTCAATAAACACTATGATTTTTTGTCTAAATAAACATTTTGTACAGAAACATATGAAGCAATATTTTGTAATTTAAGGGCACAATATTTTTTATGCCGATGGCTTTTTCCTCTAGTCCTATTTAAAGTGTCTCCTTAAATAAGTTTACATTTTAAATACGTTTCAGCTCAGTAGCATATCAGAAGGATTCCAATCCTTACTTAAACAACTATAAGAGTGGAAAGTGAAAGGGTAGTTTTCCATTAACATTATGTAACTGCCTTTTGGGATATTTTACTAGAGAAGGTGTGGCTCTGAAGAACAAGCTTTGTGGTACATGTATTTTGTCCTGCATATTTTATTCAAAAGATTTTTGTTCTTCACATATGCAGCTCCCTATTTTATTATGTACCTAAAGAATAAAAACATGTAGTAGTCCAGTTTGAAGCAGGTGAATCTTCCAACCTTGTTGATAAGTTATTAGATGCACATACTGTAAGTCACAAGGAGTAATTTACAATTATTTCAAGTGTGATTTTGCCACTGGGTTTTATTTACACATTTTGAAGTGGAATTGAAAATCCATTCAAGTAGGCTATAATTAAGTTTGAAGTCTTCTTGCTTGTATTTGTTCATGATGTTTGTCAAAGTAGGAAGCCTGCTAATGATCAGATTTTGAATTTTAAGTATTGGTTGTACTATGTAATACACTGTTGTCTCAAAACAGGCCAAACGTTACTTTATTTGTCAACAGAAACCTCCTTAACCTGACTGGTTTAAATTAAAATTGTGCACTCTCCATTGTATCCAATTTCAAATGGACATTCTGCAGTAGTTTTGTCTTGGAAACAAAATTATTGAAATCATTTATTCTTAGTAGCATAAAAAGACAAATTATATACCTGCAGTATAATCACAGTAATGTTCATTTCACCATAGACACAAAAGGGAAACGAAAGGCTTCTAATTAATAATAATAATAATAATAATAATAATAATAATATAATAATTGCTTACACTTATATAGTGCTTTTCTGGACATTCCACTCAAAGCGCTTTACAGGTAATGGGGACTCCCCTCCACCGCCACCAATCTGCAGCATCCACCTGGATGATGCGATGGCAGCCATAGTGCGCCAGAGCGCTCACCACACATCAGCTATCAGTGGGGAGGAGAGCAGAGTAATGAAGCCAATTCATAGAGGGGGGTTATTAGGAGGCCATGATTAGTAAGGGCCAATGGGAAATTTGGCCAGGACGCCGGGGTTACACCCCTACTCTTTTCAAGAAATGCCCTGGGATTTCTAATGACCACAGAGAGTCAGGACCTCGGTTTTACGTCTCATCCGAAGGATGGCGCCTGTTTACAGTAAAGTGTCCCCGTCACTATACTGGGGCATTAGGACCCACATGGACCGCAGGGTGAGCGCCCCCTGCTGGCCCCACTAACACCTCTTCCTAATTCCATAGAAATAGGTGTATTGGTATTAATAGAATCAATTATTCTGCTTATTCGGCTATCTTGCATCTAAATACAAACAAAAGGGTTCCAGAGATAATTACACTGAAAATCAAATCATATTAGATACAACCTATAACATCAAAATTGACTTTTGTTTTAAATGGTTATTAGGCTGGCTACGTTCCAACTTTGCAAATTCAGTAAACACATGATTTCACTGCAATTTTGTTTCGCTGTGTTTCTTACAGTCCAGCCACATGCACCTGAGAACGTGACAGTGGAGTTCCAGAACAAAGAGAACCCCTGCCTTTTGGTAAAATGGGAACCCCCTCACAAAGCTGACACCAAATCGGGATGGATCACTCTTATATATGAGGTTCGAGTCAAAAGAGAGAAAGAGGACAATTGGGAGGTATGTAAAACTGCGTTTTGTACTGTGTTTGGTCGCACATTATATAGTGTTGCATTGCAAAAGATGCAGTACTGTTGTTGGTAAGGAAACATCCATTACACTGCCTAACATTTTGCAAGAAGAGGCACTTTCAGAAAGATATTGGAGTTCCCCAACCTTGTTAAGTGCATTGGCATTAGTTCAGATGACCTTTGTTTGTAGTTTCTCAAAACCTCTAGGTGGACCAGAATTGGCATCTTGGCTGATTAAAAGTTGTTTAAATCAATTTTGGGGAAAATAATTATGGAGGTTTACATGTTGTTCCTATTCATTTTTTAATCCAAATGACATTTACATCAACTTAATGCAATGCTTGATGCAATACATAACAGCATAAACTGGACTAGTGGTATAACTAAACTCTTTTTTTTTTAGTGTTTGTCACTGCACTTTAAAAAACTAAGCCCGATTAATAATAGAAACACTCAGTGTAAGCAAAACTTCTCAGAAACAATCCATTGTGAGTTTTCATTTTCATTTGGTGTTTGTATCAATACGTTTTAATTGGAATAGAAATTACAAATTAAAATTTGAAATGGAAGGGGAAAAGAAGTTAAATGGACATTTAGCTGAAAGAAATAATAGGGTTTTCATTATATTATTTCTTTCACTGGCTGAAGATAATATTTTAGGATTTTGCATACCAAAGGTTCTTTCATTATAGTGTGTTGAGTTACAGATTTATTTTTACTCTGGGACTTGAGCTCATGTGGCTTGCAGCATATTAAGGCTTGCTTTTTTGTCACACCTGCGTCTAATCTGGCAGTGCGGATGCTTGCTTCTGGTCAGCCTGAGTTGTTTTGTGACAGACATTCATCTTATGAATCTTCAATGGTTTTGTTGTAATTTTTATTATTTTTGCTGGGGCTCTGGGTTTAATTCCAGACCTGGCGTGCTATCTGGTTGGGGTTTATAAGCTCTCAAAGTGTTAACCCTGCTCTTACTTCTGCCTGCAGTCCAGAGACATAGAGTTAGGTTAATTGGCTTCTGGGATTCTGCTTTATCTGCAACCCTGTGTTATTGGATAAAGCAGTTACAAAATGGATGGATTGTCTTTATTGTGGGTCAGAGGATTTGAACTCACCATTAAATTAATGTTTCATGAAAAAGTAACCTCTCATTCAGTGCAGCCCTAATAACAGTTTCTATCTATACAAATTACAGATACAAAAGAAATACAAATACAGTATGAGATATTATAAGCATTTTTAAGTAATGTATTTATGGACTGTCAGCGAGTGCCTCCTCATATAAAGTCTTAATTTTATTTGAGGTATTTAGCAATAAAATAATTTGGAGTATTTAATCCCATTATTCCTTGTGCAATACTACATCTGTATAATAGTTAACCTTCCTTATAAAGTGATTTTAAAGCAACATACGTGTATTTTTTATAATATAATTATAATATATAGAATATATTATTATAATTATAAATTATATTATATATTATATTATAATAGAATAAAATAATAGAAAAGAGCAAAATAGTATAACTCCTGTTAGACTCCTGACAGTATTTCTCTGGAAAGGCTAAATTCAAAAGTAGCAAAAAATATTTTCCATGACAAAAAAAATAAATAAAGGATACACAACTATACATACACAACTACTTTGTCTTATTTTCTCCTGGAGAGTTCTTATGTGACATAAAATTGAAAATGATTGCTAAAAGAAACAAAAGTCATTACGAAATCCCCATCTTCACTACATCTCCCATAAACCAGTACAACAACTAGATATATGGTAATGCTAGGCATTTTCTAGCTTCTAATTTTAAGATACTGCTCTTAACGTTACTTAAAGTTACTGTGTCTGTCTTTCAAGTCACAATCCCACTAACACAAACCAACGGTTTATCTGGTTCAGGTGTATGTTTTATTAAAGAAAATAAAGGACACATTTGAATGAAAACATTCTGCGGGCACTAAGCTTTAAGCCTTATTTAGAGAGCTGACAAGACTGACATTTATTTGCAGTTCACAAGATCTTAAATGCCTGCAAGAACAGTCTTCACTGGATCACTGAACCATTAGCAGCCTAGACAACACTAACCTATTTGTGTACAAGATGATGTCATTTGTGGCCCAATATGTTATGTAAAACAACATTAAAATTACATCAGAAACATCTTTGCATTTCTTTGGATTCTTTGGTTAGATATCCTTCCTTTTAATACAAAGGATTCAAGCTAGATTAATGGCTTGCAAATAATAAAATATTAATAGAAAATAAATGGTGAGGTGGAGAAATGCTGAACTTTTAAACACTGCTGACCTTACTTAATTACCTTTCTTTTTCTCTTCTGGCAGGAACACTTCGCTGGTCAGCAGAAACAGTACAATATTTTCAGTCTGCACCCATGGGAGAAGTACATGGTACAAGTTCGATGTAGACCAGATCATGGATACTGGAGTGAATGGAGTTCCACTGCCTACGTTGAAATCCCTGACTGTGAGTCCAAAACCAATTTATTTAGACTCAGTATAACTTACAGTACCTTGCAGCTTAATCTTTTTTTCACCTTATCAATTAATTACCTTATGTCACTCATTATAAAATTGTATTAATACTATAATCTTTTTTTATTTGGAATTTTTTAATGTAATATCCTGGCTGTTAAGATTTATATAGCTTACTCATTCCAGTAACTGCCTTTGTTAGTGCTTCTAAGTAATACCATGGGATGCTCATTTCATTATGATATGCAAGTTAGTAAGAAGTATACTTAAAAAATGAATCACTGTGGTGCAAGACAGACCTGCAATCTCCATTTCATTAATAAATCTTAATTTTTTTCATGGGTTATTTTTTTTGATGCATTTTCATTTGGTGAGGGATATCTTTATATAAAAGTGAAGCAGATTCATTTGTCTAATGCACAGCTTTTCCGCAAAAATATTGTGTGTGACGTGGTAAATTTGCAATATATTTGCAATATATCTGTGTTTAGAATATACTGTGCTGGACTTATCTGCCACTGACTAGTATTTCTGTTGCAGACAAGTAAGGGCAAGAGAAAAATATGAATTGCTAAAAGCAAAATAGCTAGGAGAAAAAAATATAATATTTTTCCATGATTTGTTCTTTGTTTGTAGTAATAGTTTGAGAATATTCCATTTTCATAATTCATTCTAAATGTTTTTGTTTGCAGACATTCAAAGAGACAGATCCATGTGGATACTGATAGCAATCCTGTCGGCATTTGTTTTTCTAATAGTAATATGGACAATAACTATTAAGCGGAACAGGTATGAAAAATATAAAGGTCAAAGGGTTGTTTCCTTATAAATTGTTAAAGTATGTCTTGAGGGGAACACCCACTCCAAAAAATAGATCATTTGCTGATTCCTCTGTTTTCTTGTTGAATAATATATACGGTACCACTTTCACATTCACTTCATAGCATTCCGATGCACAAAATTAAATAATTTACAAATATGAAGACCAATCCAGATGCACCTTGCACCTTGATCCTTGAACTGCAGGCCCTGAGATCCTTGGTCTTGTTTCATTTCCCACTAACTGTCCATCTTAATGTCAGAGAGTAGAAGCAAGATGTGGTATTTGGTGGTGAAGCACTTGCTGAAACAGATCCGAAAATCTGCAATTTGAGTCATTTTAGAATTTAAAAAACTTAAAATAGAAACCATGAATGGGTTCTTTAAATAAAAATCTAGAAATTGTGGATGCTTCCATTATTTCAAAAGGTCAGCAAATCTACAATGAATTGATGTGTTTAATGTTTATCGTTTGATTATCATTTGATCCTCCGGATGCCTTTCATTGTCTTCGTCATTGCATTTAAGTGATGTTTGAAATTAATATAAGAAATTGTAATAATATTTACTTAGAGGAGATGAATGCAGATATAGAAGTGGGAAGCTGCAGCAACATCCTTTGTTTTTATTTTAGTGTGAAACGCTACCTGTTGCCACCAGTCCCTGGACCAAAGATTAAAGGATTTGATACACAGTTGCTTAAGGTATGTTTCTGACATTGCTGGGGATTGAATTATTCCATTACATAAAATAAGTGAAGAAATAAGGCACTTTATTATCAATAGAATAATGCTTGGAAAATCAGGAGGCTTGTCTAATATGCCAAATTGTTTTTGCAAATCATTGTTTTGCAAAACGTTTGTACAAATTCTGAAAGATCAGCGTTACTCTCCCTTCAATATAAATAGAAGCAAAGTAAATTCAATATGATTAGTTTAGTTCAGGGATAAAATTTGCCTACTAAAAAACGGGGCACATATTTTAATAGTCTTCCTTAACTTATGTTGCTATTTCTGAACTGGAACTGCTCAAAACCGAACAGTAGAAAATATGAAATATTACTTACGTGTGCTAAAATTTCATATGAACAATCATAACCAAGACCTCAATACCAGCTGGGAAGATGAACCCAATGACAAAAGAAACAGTTCAGTATCCGGCAACCAGGAATTTAATAGCCCGTTGTTTTGACATTTAGTGTAGTTGCTGAGACAGTGATGTGATATAATATTTTTCTTTGCCACTAATGCTCTGTAGAGCTCCACATTAGATACATTCACAACATGATTTCATCCTTTGTTTTTTTGCCATGTTGTATTTAGAGTGGGAAATCAGAAGAGATGCTCAGTGCTTTGGTCAGCCAGGGTTTCCCTCCCACCAACGACTGTGAGGATTTGCTTGTGGAATTTTTGGAGGTGGACGACAGTGACAAGAGGGAGCTGGTGATGAACGGGAAAGATCATCAGGAGGGTAAAATGAATCCAGCCAAGAGTACGTCAGATAACGATTCGGGCCGGGGGAGCTGTGACAGTCATACTCTTCTCTTGGAAAAGTGCCCTGAGTCCAAAGTAACAGGCCAGGTAGACAGGAGTTTTGCACAAGAAGGCAGCCATGGCGAAGTCACAAAAGAGAGAAGTGGCAGCTTGTCTTGGAACAGGAGCCCAGGCGGGAACCTGGGCAACACTGAAACCACTAATGGGAAGACCAAGACTTGGCCAGCAGCCTTTTCATTTCATGACCATGAAAAACCATCCCACCATGTTCTCCCTGAAATCCAGAGGCCAGGATACACTACCAGCAATCTCCACTCTATGATAAGCCAAGATGACCAGCTGGAGAACAACACTGAAATCCGCCTGAGCAAAACCTCTACAGGCTACGGAAACCTACAGGACTACAGTGAATTCAATATGAAGGTCACTGGGAGCCAAATAACTGAAGCTCCTTCCTTCCCACCGTCCAAAATGGTAGAATATGTTGAGGTTCAGAAAGTGAACCAGGAGAACATCCTCATTTTGAAGCCAAAATCCAAGGAAGGACATGAGGTCTTACCACCACAATTCACAGGGCAAGAGTACACCAAGGTGATTGGAGTTGCAAATGGAAATGTGCTTCTGCTGCAAAGGGCTACAGAAACCCATATCTCTGTTGAAGGTCACGAAAGAACAGACACAGTAGAAAACCCCTGTCTTCAATGGCAGCCCGGGAAATTAGCAAACACTATCTCTGCTTCTCCCACTCAAGAGGGAATGCAGCTCGCCCCAAATGGCTATGTGGAGACAACCCCTATACTGCCTGCCTTCAACTAACTCTTTCCGTCGCTCAAGGGAGAGAGCACCACTGCTTTTGTTGGCATGCTTATTTGTGAGGCAAAAACAAAATGAAAAATTGTAGCACTTTGGAAAAAGAAAGGCATATTTTCTTTGAACACCATTTTAAAAGAATGGATGTTATGAATGTTTTGTGGAGACACATCTCTGAATTTGCTTCATCTGAACACATACAGAAAGTCTGATTGCACCATGTTTATTTCTAGTGATCCTTCATAAACTGCAGCATACACTATGACATTTAATTGCCAGAAGATTTCTGAAAATAGTTTTCTTTGGAGGATTTGTGTACATTTTATGCACTGTACAATGAAACAGTATGCAATATGTGACAAATGTCTACTTTCTGAAAGAAGAAAGTTGATTTAGTTGATATGTAAGTTCCAAGTTAAATGTTTGTGTGAACTTATATGCGTGTGTGTGAACAGATGTGCAATCAAGTTCCTGATTTGTTTTTCAATGCCAGTAAAAGATTCAATAATAGATGTAATTGGTTTAGTGATCTGCAATCCTTGGTAACTTTGTATGTTTAGTTGCTAGTAACTATCCAAGTTCTGAAAGAATGAGCTCAAGAGCAGCAATTGATAAACTCCCACTGTTTCTTTCATGAGCAGAACATTTAAGCTTATAATATATTTCAGTGAAACACAACACTAAATCAAGTTTGATTTTATATTTGTTGTAATTTGTTAAATTCAAATTACTCATCTGAGGTTCAGTTACTCTACTGAGCCCAACTACTACTCATCTGCTATTTACAGATTGAACACACCTGATGTTTTTTGGTTGGTCCTCCCGTTCAGTGCAAGACGACTTTTTGCAATCCTCTTTGCATAAAAAAACCATGCAGGTATAGTGTAGCATGAAAAAAATGGCATTATTGATTAACAGATCGCCCTTGATCCCATAAGAAATGAAAGAAGTCCCAGGCAAGAAATAAAATTAAGTGGTGTTCAAAGATTGGAAAGAAAACAAGCCCCTTTTTTGTACCAGTCACCCATTATGAAATCACTATAGACGCAAGTCTGGCTTACTCTAGATGTGATCACTCCGCACCCCTCCTCCATCTCCACTCCTACTCTAGAGCAGCAGCCTCTTTGTTCATTGGAGGGTGGTCAACTCTTTCAGCCAGACAAAAGTCAGAGGAATTCTATGTAACACAAGGCTTGTCTCGAACTACTAAAGTATCAGTAATAGAGGCAGCATGGCTGAGACTTACTTAATAACTGAAACTACAGTGTTCTTTTCAGGTAGAATGATTTGTCTATTTCTCAGTTTTGTCTTGACACATCCAATAAAAGAAATCAATTCTGAGTGTCCCAATCAAGGAAAATACCAATATTCTAGTATAATTACCTTGGTTTTTATCATGATAGGTCCTGCAGGTGATGGAATATGAATGTTACTCTAGAAAACGTTTCTTGGTGTAAAGTATACATTTAAATCTCTTATTAGTATACAGTACTAATCCATATATAGTAACTGGAAACACCAATAACTGAATATTTGGAAGATAATCAATTACGTCAAAAGCAGGTCAAGCACTGCATTCATATACATGTTGACACACCAAAAGGAAATTTTAATTCATCCTGGCGTAGAAATTTAAATTTAAATTTAAACACTTACCATGAAGTGTCATAAGCCAAAAGGCACCTACAGTCTCATACACGTAGTTTCAAGATACTGTACATATAGGAAAAAGCAAACTTTTTTCCTGTAAGTATCTTTGTGGATTTCATTTTGCCCCTATCACGATCATTTTATGATTAGAGCTGGGAAGATGATCTGTAGAAGATGAACCTTTGTTGCTAACCAGTTAGAATGTTTTTACCTGCTTTCTAGTTTCTAGGGTTGGCTCAGATATAAAAAGTTTCCATGTTTCCAGTGTTACTGTAGTGGGAGGATGACTTCAGATGTTCATGGAGATCATTTATTAATATTGATCTATTATCAGGAAACATACATATTAAAGACTTCCAAGTAATCTCACAAGTTTGGTTAATAAACACCCCATGTAAATGCTCTTATACAAGCACAAAATAGCCTTTTTAAAATTGTACCAGTTCTAATTATTTAAGCAGAGACCTATTGTAAATACTGCGAATAAATACAGTTTTGTACTTCTAGTTGGTCATTGAAAAGCTAATCAATAATTATTAAAATGGCAATATTTTCAGGCATGCCATTTTTTATCAATTCCAATGAACAAAAATAAATACATATACTGTATATCATTTATATTTTTTATTGTTCTTAAAACACAAACTTACAGAGCTTAATATACAAGCTTTGTAGGCATCTAACTCATTGATCAGACCAAGGTTAAGAACTTTGGACAAAACACACTCAACACATTAATGTTGGAAAAGCATTTTTACTGCCTTATTGTACATAAAACAAACTGCCCTAAAACACATTGCATGAGATGGTAAAGGTGATAGCACACTCTTTTTGTATAAAGGTCTATTTTTTTACTAAGAAAAGCAAAAAGGAAATGTGACTTTCCTTTGTGCTAAACAGCATTTGTACCACTTAGAGTTTAATAAAAAAATTCCAATACCAAATGAAGCTTGGCATCAAAAGTAATGCAGTTAAAAATCTTCTACATCCTACAGCGTTTAGATTGTTAATACATTTATATAATGTGGTTGTGTATATATGTATATCAATAATCTGTTCAATTTGTATATATAGAAAATGTATTTATGAATAAGAATTATGCTGTGATTTATTGGTGTTGCTGTATTGAAATGTTCTACAATCCAGCTGTACATGTACTGAAATGGGGTACACTAGGAAAAAAGCATTCCATAACCAAGCACAGAGGATAAACTGTGATTATGCTGTTCGCTATAAACATGAAGTGTTGCCTAGCAGAGTGCATTCAATAAAAGTTGTAGCACATCTTTAGTTGAAGCATTTACAGCTCGGTGTGACTGGAAATGAACAAACAACAAGATTTTGTAAATCAAAATCTTTGCAGGGTTTTAACAAATTACAGGTAGTTGGAAGAAATCAATTAGGAAGAACGTTTAAAATGGTGCTTTACAAAAGTAATAAAATAATGGTGTTTGTTTTTGTGAAATATAAGCTCTGGCTGAGTTGTAGAAGCTTCAGCATTGCTAATAGATATTTTTCATTGACATTCTAGATTTTAAAGAGGTTAATACACAAAGGCTAAGGGACTGATGTGTTGTCTGATTTTGTTTTCAGTAATTGATTTCAATTTGATTTTCATTGCTCCCCTCGCCCAGAGTACCAAAATTATAACCAGTTGGACTTCAGCAGAAGAAAAATTGCTAGAGAAAGTACTTTGTGTTTTGGATATTTAGGACCGATATAAGTGCAGAAACAAGCAAGCAATCACTTAACTGCATCCATTGACATTGCAGATTCAGAGCTCTGCAGACACAGTTTTCCCTAAGGATCAGGACTGTACTAAATGGGTTATTCATAGTGCATACCATCTGTTTGTCCATCAATGGGCTTTAAAATAGGGCAAACTGTCATATCTAAATTATTAAATGTATGTATAATAGTTATATTATTGTGACAAACCACCAAAACAGCCCCTTTTTCCCAAAATTGGATACAATGAAACTAATTTGAAGAACAGTTTGACAGCAATGTAATGTTGTTTTATTCTGTTTTCATGAGATCGAAGTGTTGGTGTCTGATTTATTCATTCTAATTTAATGTACAGTATACATGTTGTTCTGTCAGCAATATGTTATAGTAGAAAAAGAGGGCACACACTTTCAAAATATCTAAATAATGTTGTTATTTCTGAGCGTGGTGTAAGACATGTTGAGATTAACCCACCAGTACCTTTCAAGCTTTATGGAGAGCTGGATGAAAAAGAAACATTTTGGAATTCCTGTACTTGCAGAACTTGTCAGTTTCCTACATTTATGCATTTCTGGAGCTTTTCAGTCCATTTATCTACTGAAAATTGGGTTAGATATTGTATTTGGCCACTTTTTCATATCATGAGTTTCATAACATTGCTTATAACAATGATTAGCGCTAGCTTAAATTTTGATAGAGCTTCTCAAGTGTATTTTTCCAAAAAACGTTGCCTGTTAGCTTTTCATTCCTCTTTTGACAATCTCTTTTGCGTATTTCTGTATTATGAATCATAACCATTGGATACCATTGTACAAGCTAAACAGCTAAGCACTTTTTTCACATGCTTTTTTACCTTTGTATGCCATATCAAAATTTGAGAATTTTTGTAATTTCCTACATATTTCTGCAGTAAACAGGGGAACTTTGGGTGCTTTAATTTCATTCACAATTTTTAGGTCATGTGAAGATGGGCCAGTTGTGATCATCTCATCAGTTGTGATCAGCACTGATAGTACCAGTTATCTATGTCCACATGTGTTTCTAAGATACACTTTTCACTTCAAATATAAGCTTTTTACCCCAGATAGCGAGCAGGCACTAGGTCAACATTGGCCTAATATATTTTTTGTGGGGCAAATTTGATTTTGATCATAATTTTAAAAATAGCCCATTTCTGGGGGTCAGTGTAACATCATTATACATTAAATTTAGTATGTCACATATATACAATTTTGTAATGAGATTATAGAGGCAGTCTTTCAAGGCCTTTGGCTCCCTTGAAAAAGTCACTTAATTTTTTATCTGTGATACCTTTTTTTAAAAAGTATTAAATTAAGAGACTAATTGTTCGAGAATTGAAAACAATTAATCAATCACCAAATGCAACCAATATACAATCTAACTGGCATATTTGTTATTGCTGATCCAGTGTTTGCTGCTTATTTAAGTCTGCTAGAATAATAATTTATTGAATGGAGAATTTAACGTTCTCTCGTTTGAATTTTGAATTTCACAAGCCATCGCCATAGCCCAAACTTTATTGTCAGTTCAGTTATCAAACCTGGAGAGTTTCCAGTTCATTTGTATAGAAATTAATAGTGGCTGTGGGAAATTTGTTAGAAATTGGTACTGTAGCTATCACGTGTCAATTCAGAAGCACTGTTACTTTATTCACCTTGTTGATGGGTTGAGGAATGAAAAATAATAATCTGGCTTGGCATTTTAACAGAGCTATCTGGAAATACAATCTGTTTTATGAATAACCCCCTAAGACTTCAGATGGTACTATATCCAGATTTGTTACAATATACCTGTTGAAGATTTTACTGGTGTTAAATTAACTATGATTGACAGCTTTTGAAGTTTGGTGCTGTTCTCAACCTGAATTTAATGCAGTAATCAGCACTTTTAAACGATATTCATATTTTCTGAAAATGGATATATGATAATGACCCAAAAAATCAGATGCAAACCTTAAGTGGTTAAACAAGACTAGTTGTTTTATACTCACTGTAAGGATGGCGTCACTACATAAAGGTGTTTCTTAACATATAGATGCATTGGATCTGTGCAAATGCACACCAATTGTTAAAAGTAGCCAATGACAAACCAGAGAAATGAAATAACCTTTCAGGAGAAAATGAAAGGCAAGTTGTTGTGACAAAAACAGACATCAAATAGTGGTTGCATTTTTTTTCAAATCCACAAAACTAATCTCATCCCAGATACACTCAAGCTTCTTTAAGATATTTGAAAGGCATTTTAAGTCTTTGCTAGGATGAGAAAATGTTCTGAAGTGCATCAAACACCATTTTATTCAGAACACAGTGGTGTATTGTAAATTTAGTTCTCAAGAGAGAGTCAAGGATTTTTGAAGTGATAAACTGTGACCTTTTTAAACAGGGCTGACCAGATTCTCATATGTTTTGGCAAAAATCAGGGCAGTCATTCACTGAAATCTACCTCCTGAAATGAAATATGCATACTTCTAATTGAACATTACAGAATTGTTTGATTATAAAGGCCATTCATTCTCAGGTTTATTTCCCAGCCATCATTGTAAGGCCTTAATTAGCATTTTTATTGGAAACTTTTGAGAGTAACTGATAAACCTGGATATTTAGGTATTTCAGGAAGCTGTACCACCATATAATGTTATGTGAAATGATGACTGTATTCTTGTGAAAAATATATTTATATATTATATTTCCTTTCTTACTCAAAGTAATTATTTATAATTTGCCCAGAAAAGTAATTAGTGACAAGAAATTCTGGAAGAGAATTTCAAATCTAATTTCTTTGTTTTTCTTTTTTGATTAAGTTGTCATATATGAAAATGTGTGAAACATTGCTTACTCCATTGGTTTATTCTTGATATTTAAAGGGACAAAATGAAGTGTCAGAAGATGCTATAAAATGTCACTGCACATGTCTTTACAGATAATGCTGTAATATACTTTTTCAGTTAATTGATTTTTGAAAGAGTTTATTCTAATTCAACAATTCTCATCAGCAAACCTAATTAAAAACGTTCTGTATACACATTGTAGGTCGTCTGTTCTGTCCTTTTTTAATTTTTGAAGCAAAAAAGTAAAAAAAACAGGGAGTGTGAGAAGGATTTCTGAGGGAAATATTCTAAAATTTGTTTTCACATCAAAACAAGCCCGAACAGGTAAAAAATAAAAATATGTATACAACATGTCAGTGATATTCACTTGTGGTCTTGGAGGGTCACAGTCAACTTGGTTTTATAGGTAAATTGGAGTTCAGATTTGAAAGAAAACAGAAGCCATGTCAGCCATCAAGGATCAGGGCTGAATATAGCTGCAATACTGTATGTGAATATTTATACGTTGAATCAAACCAATAAGGACTATGCTTAGGACATAAGAAGTTAAGAAAGGTAAGAAACAAGAGAAGGATAATCACCCCATTTAGCCCATTTGGTTGCTAGTACTGTAGCTGTAGGTGATGTGAGAATTTCCTGAATACATTTGAAAGACGTCACAGCATCAGCTTCAACAACATGGCTCTGTAGCCACTGTAGTTCCATACTCCCTCAAACTTTCGTGTGTAGGAATGCCTCCTGTTCTCAGTGTTGAATGCACATCCACGTAGTCTCCACTTCTGTTTTCTGCTTTATGTTTCACTGTTCATTCTGTAGAAGGCGATATGATCAATTTTCTCAATGACTTTGAGGATTTTAAATATTTTTCCATTCAAAGCTAAAAATTGTTTAGTTCTCACATTCCTGGGCTGAAAGGAATGTCCTTTATTGGCCAGATAAATCTGGTTGTTGTTCTTGGGACTGATTACAAAGCAACAATAGCTTTTTTGTAACATGGTTCCCCAAATTTGACCACAATCAAACCATATTTGTCTTTGCCTTTTCCATCTCCAGTGGTTGGGGTGATTCTGACTGATAAAAGCACTGTTCGTTGCTCTAGTTGTACGATAGATAGATACTTTATTGATCCTGTGAGGGAAATTGCAGTGCAACAGCAGCTTAACACAGACAACACAGCCACAGTGTAACGAATGATACAATAATAATAATACAATACAATACAATCAGTACAGTGAGGGGTGCACTAAAAGAGTAACTCACAGTCCAGGACACACAACGAACAAACTAGAACAGAACAGTACGCAGAAAAATCGTATTGCACATATGAATATAAATATAGATGTAAATATAGATATAAATATAAATATAAATGTATTGCACGGGTCCCTGGCATACAGTATATTGCACAAAAAACGGTTGTAAATGGGAAAAGAAAAAAAAAAGATGTAGCAGTAGATGTGTAGATGTGTTCAGGCCAGAAACAGGTCACTGTGAATGTTGCCTCTGCCCAGACGCAAGGTGGATGCGTTGTACAGTCTTATGGCAAAGGCAAGAATGACCTCTTGTAGCGCTCCCTGTCGCACCGTGGATGAATCATTCTATTGCTGAACATGCTCTTCATTTCTACAAGCGTGTCATAGAGGGGATGGGAGATGTTGTCCATGATGGCCTCTAGTTTGGACACCATTCTCCTCTCAGCCACTACCTCCAAGGGGTCCAGGTCAGACCCAATGACAGAGCTTGCTCTCCTGATGAGCTTGTTCAGCCTTTTAGAATCCACTCTAATCCCAGGGCCCCAGCATACCAATGCATAGAAAATGGCGCTCGCTAACACCAACTGATAGAACATATGTAGCATCTTACTACACACATTGAAGGACCAGAGCCTCCTCAGGAAGTAAAGTCGGCTCTGTCCCTTCTTATAGATGGCCTCGATGTTCTTAGACCATTCCAGTCTATCGTCGATGTGCACTCCCAGGTACTTGTACGAGTCCACCATCTCCACGCCACTCCCATGGATGTAGACAGGAGTAGGTTTGACCTTTTTCCTCCTGAAATCTACCACCAGTTCCTTTGTCTTTGTTAAATTCAGTTCCAAGTGGTTCTCCCCACACCACTCCACAAAGCTGCTGACCAGTCCTCTGTACTCCTCCTCCTTCTGTGGAATTGCAGAGTCATCTGAGAACTTCTGCAGGTGGCATGACTTTGAGTTGTACTTAAAGTCCGAAGTATAGGGGGTGAAGAGGAATGGAGAAAGAACCGTCCCCTGAGGAGCCCCTGTGTTACTCACTACCTGTTCAGACACACAGTTCTGAAGTCTCACAGACTGTGGTCTGCCTGTCAGGTAGTCAGTGATCCACGAAGTCATGGAGGCATCGACTTGCATCTCCTCCAGCTTCCTCCTTAGAAGTAAGGGCTGGATGGTATTGAAGGCACTGGAGAAGTCGAAAAACATGATCCTTACAGTGTTGCCAGCCCTGTCCAGGTGTGAGTAGGCCCTTTGCAGCATGTAGATGATCGCATCCTCCACACCAACATTGGGCTGGTAGGTGAACTGTAGGGTGTCCAGTGATGAGCTAACCAGGGGTCTCAGGTGGGATAAGACCAGCCTCTCCAGTGTCTTCATTACGTGAGAAGTCAGTGCAACTGGTCTTTAGTCATTGAGGACAGAGGGGCGCCCCTTTCTTTGGTACCGGGACCAGACATGATGTCTTCCAGAGCACAGGGACTCTCTCCAAACGCAGGCTCAGGTTGAACAATTGCTGGAGGATGGTGCTCATAGCGCTGTCAGTGCTGCAGGTGTCAATAGTGGAGGTGTTGGAGAATGGCAGCTGTGGGGGATGGGGGGGTGAGTAGCTGTTGGGGGTCGTAGCTGTAAGCGGCCATGATTGTTGAGCCACAGAAGGCCCTGAATCAAACCTGTTAAAAAAATGGTTCAACTCGTTGGCCATCTCCAGGTTCCCCTCCGTTGCACCCCCAGCCTGTTTGAAGCCAGTGCTCTCTCATGCTGCTCCATACATCTCTCACCCTATTCCTTTGCAGCTTGTCCTCTACCTTCCTCCTGTAGGCGTCCTGGCTCTCTCTTAACTTCTGCTTTAGTTCCCTCTGTACACGCTTGACCTGTTCCTTATCCCCCCTCCTAAAGGCTCTCTTCTTGTCATTTAGAAGAGCCTTGAAGTCGCTGGTGATCCAGGGTTTGTTATTGGAAAAGCAGTGTACGTCTTTGGTGGGGATGGTGTTGTCTATGCAGAAGTTAATGTAGTCAGTGACACAGTCCACCATGCTGTCTATGTCGTCCCCATGTGGTTCGCACAGTACATCCCACTCGGTAGCCTCCAAAGCACCACGTAGATCCTCCATAGCCTCCTGAGACCATGTCCTCATCCTGAGACCATCTCCTATACTGGTTCCAGGTGGAGTTTTCATTGTGCCATTGGGGATGAGGTACAGCCTGTAGATGTGACTCTGGAGCCAGAGTGGCTCTAAAGCTGCTGGTGCCTCCAGAATTGATGGCTGATTCTGTAATAATTGCTGGAGGTAGGTTATCTGCTCACAGTGGAGCTCCCACACAGTCCTCTACAGTGACTTAGCCAGGGAGTTGACCTGACTCTCTGCTTATTGGCTCTTTTTCCCATCTTGCACACTGATGTCATCAGCAGCTGGGAACTTCCTTTTCTGCCATGGTGAAGCTCCCATGCAGCTGGATCAACTGTTGCGGCTCATCTCTGGTCAAGACAATGTGGGAACACAACTAGTTTGCTCTTCATTAAGCTCTTCTCCTCCAGCTAGGACACAGGGACACCCACTAGCTAAATATCTTTGTGTCGTTCAGCTTGTCCTGCAGAGGTGCTGCTACTAAATCCTCCTGATTTTCCTTTCTCTGCTGCAGAAACCATGAACAGGCTGCTGGCTCTCTGTTAATAGGATTGTCTAGGCTTAACCAGACCTTAATTTTTTTTACTGGGCTCGTGCTTTTGAAATTGACAAGCTTGGGAAATAAAAAAAAAATGCTTTTGGAAACCAAAAGGCACACATTGATAATCTGTAAGGTTAATGAATATAAGGATACAGTTTTTAACAAAAAATATTGCAACAAATGTTTCAAGTGGGAGTAGAATAAATGTGCAGGCTGTTTTTCATATTGTCCCTTACCCTGGAGAGACTACAACCAGCAATCCTGAACAAAACTGCATGGAGACTAAATTTCTCGGCTGGAACGTTCCTCAGACATTCCACAGCCAGCCAATGTCACCAATATTGTCTTTAAAAGGCAGACAGCCAGATAACATACAGTATATGGAAGGTGAGACAAAGAGTGGGTCAGAAGAAAACTTATTTCAACCCATCTAGTACAAAAGGGACACAGTGAAATTTAGGAAAAAGAGCTGATTTTTTATATTTGTGGAAATATTTGTTTATCACTGTTGTTTATGTGGATGCATTTTTGTTCAAATGTTGCGTCCCTTGGAGGTTTAGTTATATTTTATGAAAGCAGTTTTACTTTCCCTTATAAAGAGTAATGTGCACTTCTGAGTGTATTAGAGTTGCCAATGAGGAAGACTGAATGTAATGTGTTGGGCTCTTGAACTTAAACACTAGAAAATGTTTGTTTTTTTTAATGCTGCTGCACTTTCTAAGTGCTGTGATTTATTTAAGGGAGTAAGTGGAAATGTCTTCTGCTCAGAGGGGGAGTAATACGAGTGTATGGAGATGTCTGGTTCTGCAGGCAAGGACAGGTAGGTAAAAATGGGCTCCTCTCTCCCTTCCTCAAACATCTGAAAAATGAGCAGTGACCTTCAAAGGATTCAGTTGGTGCTTCTTCTCCAGTGCAAAAGGCATGGTGGCATCTGGCTATGAAGCAGGGGAAGTGTTTTGGCACTGCCATTGCCATGGGCCATCAGGCAGTAACCATGGCAATGAAGTTCAGAGGTGACACCTCAGTTCCTGTATGTCTTCCTTGGTATCCTAACCCCACACCAGTGTAGCAATTAAGTACTGTTGGTTCAATAGGGATTTTTTTTTGTTCTTTATAAACAGTAAGTTGCTGTTCCCACAAGAGTACAATATTGCAGAGTGTATCAATACCAGAAATAGGTATTCATTCTATGCACTCATAAACTCAAGCTCAAAGCAACAGAACACTTGCTGCCTGTCAAAGTCCTACCAAAGCAATTCCACTAATTGCATCTGCCTAATTTATGCATTCACCTCTTATCTGAGTTTTCTGTTTATTAACCAAGGGCTTGAATTATCCTGAATGCCAGAAGCCTGAAATTTAAGAAATAATTGTTCATGAGTACAGCGTCAAAGGCTTTCTGAATAGACAGTATAAATGTAACACATCATAAGGTCTGCTTGTATCTATTATAATTATTATAATAATAATAATAATAATAATAATAATAATAATAATAATAATTGCTTACACTTATATAGCGCTTTTCTGGACACTCCACTCAAAGCGCTTTACAGGTAATGGGGACTCCCCTCCACCACCACCAATGTGCAGCATCCACCTGGATGATGCGACGGCAGCCATAGTGTGCCAGAACGCTCACCACACATCAGCTATCAGTGGGGAGGAGAGCAGAGTAATTAAGCCAATTTATAGAGGGGGATTGTTAGGAGGCCATGATTGATAAAGGCAGATGGGAAATCTGGCCAGGATGCCGGGGTACACCCCTATTGCTTCTGTTGTTGGGTTCGATGACCTCTGCAGGCTAGATGAGAAGCTCATCTCTATCTGACTGTTCTGTAGAATCCTATTACCATATAGTTCCTTTAGTCCTTATTATTGTAAACATTTGTTTTGAAGAAGTTCAAGTAGGTAGCTGCGTCAGGATGCGCAGGCTGCAAAGGAACAGGAAAAGATTAACTGCATGCTGAATAGAAAAGAGACACATCGTTTTGGCTGTGGAGCCTTCTTTTCAGCATGGAATAAACCTTTACCTGTTTCTTTGCAACATTCGTTTGGGACCTGTTTATTTTTAAAATATACTTCAAAGAATAACATAATATGACTGAGTCCCTTAATGGTTTTCTCACTGTGTTTCTCACTTTATCTTGATTGTTTAAAAATACTTAATCAATACAAGTACTCCCGCTACTAGATACATCTGCAAATGTAGAGTAAGGAAGCAGCCATTAGCTATGTTATTAGAACAAGTTACAAACAATATGAGGCCATCCAGCCTGCTTGATCCAAATGTACTTTCCTGTAGTTTCTTTATGTGTCCTCTGGAATATATTTCACTGCTGATTTTTAAAAATCATCCAAGGAGATAATAAAATTTTATGACAAACATATCCTTAACCTTGAGAAACACCTTGAGAAACAATGGGAAAAACTTATGGAAATGGAGGTGTTGTACAGTAAAACAGTCTCCCCTCCATTTTATTAACACTTATATATGCACGCTTTTTGTGTTTCATTCATAATTGTGCAGCCTCTTCGGAAACAGTGATTTAGAAATGCTAGAGATAAAAATGAAGTGAATTTAGAGTACAGCCGAATATCAGCATATTTAATTGGAAGCTGCGCTGAGCCATCTTGTGGATTTGATGCTGTGCTGCAATAAAACACAACCAACTAATGAACATGCAGTGTCTTCTGTTTTTTTGCATTGGAGCATATATAAAGAGAAACTAAAAAATACGTGAATATAATTGTTCGTTTGAATTTGCAGAGCACTGTAATATGAATGTATTAATCATAATATAGAGAATTTTACATTTGTAACACATTCACAATTGGAAAAAAAATCCACACTGTTCATAACACTTCAATTCATTATTTAGAAACAATTCCTACCAATGTTTACAAATTCCTGATTAATTCTAACCGACTAACACTGGAATAACACGACTACCTTATGAATGTCCTTTGAGTTCTTTGCCGTCATCAATAGAAAGTGTTGATTTCACAATCTTTTTTTTTTAGTTGTTGAGTATGTTATTGTTAAACACAACTCATTAGGAATATAAGATGATTACAACAAATATAACTGAATTCCACTATGGTTTTTGGGAAAAATGTTTTTCATGAAACCTATTAGCGAAACAGTTTCAAACCTCCAGAAATTCATATTTTACTTTTGTTAAATACGTTTGTAAGTAAGACTTGCTTCTTTTTCACGGGTATGTCAAAAGTCTTTCACTGTAAGTATGCAAAGCAAATTAAAGGAGGAACCAAAGCTCTTAGTAGATACACTGTAGCTCTGATTGCATACAGTGCATAACTTTCTTGCCACATGGCACTTTGATCTGTAAAAGATTTCCAGAATAATCTACACCGCAGTTTTAGGCAACAATGAGATTTACTAGCATAATAATGAAACCGCTTTTCAAAATAACAATACAATATTTATTATTTCTAATCTCAATTTCAAAACAAATGTTTTCAGCAGCATTTAAGCAATCCGCACAGCGTGTTTCTTGTAGTGGCTAGTTTAATGTTACATATTTCACCTAAGGAAGCGGACAATTACATTTAAGCGCACAATTAATATCTACAATGAGGTTTTAACTGTTAACAGTATTTGGTACAACATATGTCTCAAAAAACGCAACTGTCCATTATTTTGATCCCTGTTCTGAAACGGGTCTGTCCAAGCACAGCTGCGAAACGTGTTATGCTGCGAATCTTTTTAAGGCAACTTGAACAGCATTATCAAGTTGTCATTGGACAGTTTTGCTCCTCCCTTTGGAAAGTTGATCAAGAATCTGTGGAGTGCTACAAAAAGGTTAGTCATAGACTGACTGTTTAAGTGTTGTGCTCTAAATATTGAAGAAAATGTTTAAGGCCTTTCCTAGAATTAAGTCCTCGTCCTGGAATGTGAAAAGGCACCCAGTAAGACATGCTGAATCCTTGGTTACATTCCACCGACTCGTTGGTAAGTGCAGAATACAGTAATATTATCAGTGCAGATTCAATTAATACTGTACATGCAATAAAATAAAAAAAAATATGGACTTGGAAGCCGTTATGTACAGTACCTAACAGCTATTGATTATTTGCTTGTTTTGTTTTTGTTACTTAAACACACATGTGTTTAACAAATGACAGTTATGTTGCTTAACATTTAAAAGGCCACAAATCTACATTGCACCCCATAAGAATCATATGCGTCCACTATGATTTTGTTCTTAGTAGGAAACACTGGACGTTAAACTTAAAAAAAAACTTTTAACACTAACTTCAGTATTTGGTACGCAAAGCATTGAATCTCTTCTGTTTAATTCTTCATATTGAACACATTATTATTATTATTATTATTATTATTATTATTATTATTATTATTATTATCATGTCACACAATCATTTAACTGGTGAGCTTATTCAAGATCATAATTAATACTCAGCACGTTACAGCTTGTTGCACAGTTTAAATTACCCTAGAGCATTTATGGTAAAGATTTAAAAATTGTAATTTCACAGTACAAGATTGTTTAAGATGACAACTGGCAGTCCATTGTAGTTGCCATTTCTTTAATGGTTATGGATTTAACAGAAATGCTAATATTATTTTCATTAGGTGCAGTATGTCAGCAGTCTATCAAGAATTACCCACTACAAAATCTTCCTAAAATGCCCCCATGTGACTTCAAACCTGAGGAATATAAGGTCAGTGTCCAAGATCTCTTTAAAATGTACTGTAAATAATGTAGGTTTTGCTGTATTTTATAATAATGAACTGCATGCTGGAGGTTGTTGTGGGAAATGCTTCATCAGAAGAGCAGGACACAGTCTTGTGTAGAATCAGTTTTTATTGAGCTTAATAAATGCAGCACATTGGATCTATGAAGCAGAACATTGTGAGGGTTTCCCAACTCTTATAGATAGTATGGCTTGGAAAGAAATTTGTTTCCAGTTCTTTGATATATAATTACTTTGTGTCATTTCCTTTGATACTGTATGTTACAGAAGTTGTTTTGCATGTCTTGTTTCCCACAGCTCTTTGGAACTGTGATCTGTTTTATTTAGCCATTGTATTTTGATATGTGACAGAAGTTGATCCTGTTTTATGGTGTGTTTGTGTCAGGAAGGAAATTAATTGCTGCAGCAGCTAAAGGGTGTCAATTTTATTCTGTTTTAACTTTTGGTAAAGGCAATGTGGTTAAGTAATAATATTGTAGGGCTAGATATGGTGCAATATTTACATGTCTCACTTCAGACGTAATGGCATTAATCTCATGGTGTTCATAAAATGGTGTTTAGAATATTTTAGGCATTCAGGGATAAAATATGGATTGGACTTGGATTTCATTGTAAAAAGGCTCAATGACAATTTAGACATCAGTTAGTAAACATGGGTGAATAATGAAAAGGGGTGTTTATTTGCATGATTTAGTATGAGACAGCATCAAATCATATCCCTCAGTTACTGAACTGTTACTCAGATAGGAGATTGTCTATTTCGCAGAGACATCTTGATGGAGCAGTAAACAAACAATTTAGCATGGCCACTCAGCCTACTAGCATGGCTTTAGAAGGTGAGAGGAAGGTGGAGTCCCTAGTGATAGCACGTCTGTGCTTTCTTAGTGGTATACGTAATATTTTACAATTTTATGATTGATACAAACACAACCAATAAATACAGTAACTATCACTTTGAAATCCCTCAATACAAGAAAGCCATTTTCCCTCAGAAGTTGAGTATAATGTGTATGTGTTTTGTCTATGATATACTTTGTATTTTTGTAGCGCATGAAAAATTTTACATATTGTAGAGAAATGTGCTTCTTGGTAAAAATACCAAAAGCAAAAACTCGATTTAATTTGAAATGTGCTATTAGTATGTTCAGATGGCTTGCTGTATTTCACAATAGTGTCATTAATCACTGGCAGTGCTAATAAAAGAAGACGTATTTTTGACTAAAACATTGAAAAGTATTCACTTGATCATGTGTAGTTGCCTGTTACCTCTTACTCTCCCCAACAAACGCTGGATTATTTATAATCATGATGTTGCAGATCACAGTCTGTTCTTCTCATGATATTCGTAACTTTAGCAGCTGTTTTTTCTATTACACCTCGCTTTTCTCAATAGTATTTTTTTCTCAACACAGTAATACTAGGTGATTTGTTTTTTTTAATACAATTCCTCTATTTTGCATTTGGAGAGTCTTTACTTATGGATCCACTGTAGGGATAAAAGCTCAAGATAAGTGATATGTTGAGATACTCACATTATTTTTATTTTTAAGGTGCATTTAGTTTCCTCGGTACTGTTTAGATCATGCCCTTTCTAGTCAGAAATACTGTAGGTCATATGGACTGAATTTGTATTTTATATATCGAGTAACAGCCTCATGTGACCTCCATGTATGATCTCTTTCGCCATTGAAACATTCAGCATGATGTACTCCTAATAACTTTGAAACTTTATTTTATGTTTTATTTTTGTGCTAAATAATCAGTTATTGCAATATCTAGGATAATGGTTTAAGTAGTCATAGCTGACTAAGTGAATCCCAACCTATAGCCTTCTTCTTTTCCTAACTTTACACCAGAAGTATATGAAACCACATCTATTTATCTTTGATGGTGCCCCACTTCTTTTGCAGGATTTGTCCACGGAAAGAATGATGGAAATACGAAAACGTAACTGCAGTCCAATGACAATGAAGGTTACCTACTATAAAAGTCCTGTGTTTCTCCACCAAGGCTACATGCAGTGGTTGTGGGGTGTAAATGGTCAACGATACCTTGATTTTTTTGGTGGAATTGCCACTGTTAGTGTTGGACACTGTCATCCGTAAGTGCTTTAAATCTTAAAGCAATGCTTACCTTTCAACTATCTTGCACTGAATGTTTTTTTTTTATTTCAGGATGAATGTAGTATCTACTCTAGTGTTCATTGTTTGATAAGGGTAGCCCCCAAATTTATTCACATCCTTTCTGAACTTTAAAAGTTGATTTAGTGCACATTTTTTATTCAGATTAAAAGACTGAAGACATGCTTGACCTTTGATATTGCAAGATGTTCACGTTTATTTCAAATCTGTATTTTATGATCCCTCCTTTCCTTTGTAAACCTTGAGGAGGTGCTTCCGGTAGCCTCATAACAAGTTGTTAAATTTCTTTTGAGGGATATTCAACCATTCCTCTGAGCAGAATATCTGTAGCTCCTTCAGGTCTGTGTTTGTGCAGTGCTCTTTTCAGCTCACACCATAAATGTTCTAGTGTGATTTTTTATGCTTTCTTAATAATCTAGTCATTGAGCTTTGTGAAGGCTTCGTTTTGTTGTCCTGTTACAAAGTGCATTATAATCTATCTTAAATATGTAAAGCTTATTCACAAAGGACACCTGTCTAAACCAGTCTTGTTTTTGCCAGCATCAGGTTAACATATACTGGTAAAAATATGATCTGTCTGTCTGTTCCTCAGTTCATTATTCCATCAGAATTGGTTGGTGCAGAACAACCCTAATACAGAACACAAATGCCTTTTGGTTTTTCACAGAAGGGATGATATGCTTCTCAACGAGATGCACCTTTGTTTGCTCGCTATACTGTGGCTACTCAGGCTACTCAGATTCTAAAGTTAGACATATTTTTTAACAATTAAGGACTAATGACACCAAATTAAATCTATGAATATGTGATATTGCTGCCTGATGATTTGTGAGACCATAATTTCAACAAAATGAGATGAGATGCTATGATTGGACATGTCTTTTTAGTGCACAGGTTTCTGAGAATTACAGTGAAAATGTGAGAATGCACAGAATTAAATGATAAAATACAATTGTGAACTCATCATCTGCCCTTATCTCTACAGAAAAGTCAAAGCTGCAGCACAAAGACAGATGGAACGTTTGTGGCACACAACACAAATCTATGTGCTTTCTCCAATCCATGAGTATTGTGAAAAACTGGCTGCTTGCTTTCCAGATCCTCTAAAGGTACAAAATTCCCTCTGATTATAACAATTTCCCCCAGATATGAGAAGTGGTTTTATGATAAGAAAAAAATAAAATCAAGGCCACCCAACCCAGGTAGTGATCAGACATTTATGTATTACATAAACATTTGTCTGAATGTGTGCTGTAGTGCGTGGCTGTGACTACTGTGAGTATTGCTGTGTTATTGACATCTGCTAGACGTCTGTATGCGTTATAGCTGGTAAATCAAATTGTCCCTGCCTTGCCAGACTATACTTGCTTTTTGGAAATAAATAAAAACGCTTTACAACAGGCAGCCTGGGTTCAGTTCCTGTGGCTGAAATGTCTACATCTTCAACATGACATTGGTTATTAAAGATAAGAAACAAACTTCAGCTGTGAAGGAGAAAGTGTAATGCACATATTTGCTTGGGTTCCAATGTGGAATGTGGTCGTGATGAGGGATAACTGTGGGCTGAGTACTGCTGTGTTATGAACCATCTTCTGAGAGCCTGTGTGAAATACAGTGTGTATTGTTGCCATCAAACCAAAAGGTCCAGAGTGCCTGGCTCTTGCTTTGTTTGTGGAATATACAGCCATGATTTAAACAGGCAACATCTGGATTATATAATTTAACTTACGAAACTTTAACGTACTTTAATTTAAGTACACTTCAGGTGTAGGAACGTGTGCATTAATGTTGGACATGTCTGTCTTGCATATACGTCATTATATATGAAAACCAGCATTACAATCTCAAATTCAGTAACCCAGTCAATTGCTTGTTCTCTAAAGATAGGATAGGATAAACTTGATGTCTCATCTAGATGTAAATTTCATGTATATCATGTACATATCTCCTTTAGTTCTTTGCTGTTGTGAAAGCATCTTAGTTTTGTAGTAGGAGAGAAAATCAATTTGAACTGTGCTATCTGTCCCCCCAGGTCATTTACTTAACAAATAGTGGCTCCGAGGCTAATGACCTTGCTATGCTCATGGCAAGGCTGCACACGGGAAACTTTGACATCATAACACTCAGGTAATGTGGGATGTGGGAGTACAGCATTCTCTTTCACATTTCCCATGTTCCTCAGCAACTTCCTTGTTCATGTAAAGAGCAGAGTCCGGCTGCATTTAAAAGGGAATCTTGAAACTGAACAGAACATTTGGGAGTATGGAGTAAGCTACCAAGCCATTTGTTGAAACCGATACCCTGGCTTCATTCAGTAAATGGCTTCTTTCAGCAATAGTTAGATCAGTTGACTACTACAGTGTGTCTCGATGGTTCTTATGCACTTATGATTTATTTGTTTTTTTTTAATTAAACTTATTTGTACATACAAAAATGTCAAACATCTGCAGTAACTATAAAAATGTTATGAACATTAGTGTGCCAAGAAAACATTCCCCATACTATTACACCATCACCACCAGCCTGTACTGTTGACACATGGCAGGATGGATCCATGAATTCATGCTGTTTACACCAAATTCTGACCCTACCATCTGCGTGTCGCAGCAGAGATCGAGATTCGTTAGACCAGGCGACATTTTTCCAATCTCCAGTCATTCAGTTTTGGTGATCACGTGCCCACTGTAGCGTGATCTTCCTGTTCTTAGCTGACAGGAGTGGAACCTGGTGTGGTCTTCTGCTGCTGTAGCCCATCCGCTTCAAGGCTCGATGCTTTGTGCATTCAGAGATGCCCTTCTGCACACCACTGTTGAAAAGAGTGGTTATTTGAGTATTTGTATTAAAAAATTACTCACTTTACATGAGGGCTTGCTTGATGCACAAATCCAAGTGATTACATACTTCTATTTATGCCTGTTATATTTTCTGTCTATAGAGATTGCAAATATGGTCTTTCTCTGTCTTTGGTACTCATATGGTAGGACTTTGTTGAAAATTACAAACTATAGACTACATATACCTTTTTATTTGAAATCACGATTTGTCTGATTATAATTATAGTTATTTGAACATGATCTTATGTAGCCAGAACACTTTCAAAGAGACTATATGCTGTAATCCCTTTTGTAATCCCTTAGACATACTGTAGTTTACATACAGTACAGTAAGTGTTCACAATGTCCCTTACCCTAAGACATGCGATGACCTCTGCTGTGACAAGTTGTTACAAATACTTATGTAGTTTGTATAGCTTTGGTAACAGTAAATATAAACAAATATGAATATTGCTATTACACAATATGTAGCCCCTCTAAAGATGCTTATGGTGTTATGCTGTTCTAAGTGCTGGATACATTTGAATTAAACATTAATACTAGATTTTATTCTAAATGCTGAATTAGAACTGCAAATTAACAATTAAATCCATGACACCATGAATTGAAGAAGGCTGTTTTTAAATTGTTCCCACTATCCAAGTTCATTCTATCCAGAGCTGTTTTTAACAGCCATACATCATGTGTGAAGTGTCATTATTAAATATGTCTGTTGGTTCTGGTAAAGCAGACATCTGTGACACGTCAGAATGTTTTTTTTCCTGGTTGTTCTGTACAGAGGGTCATACCATGGTGGCAGTCCACAATCATTAGGCCTGACATCAAACTCAGACTACAAATACCCCATTGCTGCTGGATTTGGGTGCCACACAGTAAGTTTTGCATCATGGTTTTACTTAGCATTGCTTAATGGTGAGTCAAAAGACATTATACCTTCTCTAAGTTGTTGAGAGGGTCTCTGTGAACATTGTACATACTTTTTCTGCTGAAGCTGCAGTACTTTATAAAGTGGACATACATAACTGGTTTGAACTGGAATGGAAGAATGCTGGACACCAGGGTAACTATGTAATATGTACTGTGTTATATAGGAACACGTGCTACAAAACTAAGTAACCAATTATTTTAAAACAAGCTATCTTTGGCAAATAGGGAAGAGGGAGATGTGCATGATTTTGGAATGCTGCCAATCTGATAAGCACAGGGAAGTGTGATAGATAGAAAAATATTTAAGGACTGTCTAATTTAATCAATTTGAGAAAAATACACCAAGCATCTCTGTATGTTTCACTCCCATGCGATGGAGATAAAAACTTCTTCTAACTTCTGAGACAGACTCCTGACTGTCTTTTAAAGTCAAGTGACAATAATGTCTTCAACAAAGTCTTCACCAAAAGAATGCATGGGCTAATCTAGACAGCAAAAACAGAGATAATATGCAGCAAAGACCTGATCACATTACACTGAGGCCCCCTGACACCTCAGATCTGTGCAGCAGAAAACCCCATACAACTAACATCAAGAAAGGGGAAAATCCAGTGATACTGGCAGATCATTCATAGCTTCTTACAGTCCAGTTTGCATATACTCAGACATCCAAATAGCACTGGCTCAGATTGCTGGGGACGTTTCGCTTGTTTGTCCTTTATCTTTATGCATGTAGATCATTATGAAAACTAAATATTAAACAAAGTATGATGTCATCAGACTTCTGATGCTGAGAGTAATGAACCTATTTTTTTGTTATCATATTTCACATCTAGTAATACTACTGATTTCACTGTATATATAACATGTTTAATTTATTTTGTTCAATATATAGCTTGCCAGGGTAGGTTCTGGCTACCTTGCAAAAATGTGTTGGATAAAGCTGTTAGAAAACTGATAGTTGAATGTTTTGGTAATACAGTAATGCCGGGAATATGAGTGCATACAGTACTTGATTGTTAAAGAGTATTATCTCTGTTGCTTCTACAGACCATGTGCCCTGATGTGTTTAGAGGTCCGTGGGGT
The DNA here is from genome assembly GCF_059453375.1 of Lepisosteus platostomus. Classification (NCBI taxonomy): domain Eukaryota; kingdom Metazoa; phylum Chordata; class Actinopteri; order Semionotiformes; family Lepisosteidae; genus Lepisosteus; species Lepisosteus platostomus. Next base: position 20,777,915 of record NC_142614.1, read on the forward strand.
GGAAGGCACTGTAGAGATTCTGCTGTTCAAGCTGCTCGTGACTGCAGTTGTGCCCCAGGTACTTATTCAGTAGTGTTTTGCAATTATTTGGGGAGAGTTGTGAAATGTACTGCTGCTGAAATCACTCTTTTACTTCTGGGCTCAGTTGCACCTGTAATGGCAGTAATGGTACTTTCTCTGTACAGGATAGAGGGAGCTCAGTAGCATACTCAGGATAACAGAGTTCCAGTAGCATACTCGGTACCATAAATTAATCATATTAATGAAATTAATAATTTTATTGTATTTTTTACCACCTTGAAAACTGTTAAAAGTCTATAAATTGTAAATAATGAAGTAATACATTTTATTTAGAAACACCTGTACGAAAAGATTTTTTATCTTTCTGTAGAATTTATTATAATTTTTCATGTCAAGAGTACATTACCAGTTTTCTGATAGTTGTTTGTATATCAAACATTTTCTACTTGAAATAACTGTGATCTTCAATACCAGGCTGTTGCCAGGCTAATGACATGTACATTGAGCAACTGAAAGAGGTTCTCAAGACTAGTGTTCCTAATCAGATTGCTGGATTCTTTGCAGAGCCCATACAGGTATGAAAAATATGCTTGACAAAAAACATTGAAAGACAGCAGTTTTTATGCTGTGCTCTTCATTAAAAATATATGGTGTTTTGGACATTCATTATTAACTTTCTACTGATAAATACACACATAATAGACTCACAGCTGGCTTCCTAATAAGCCAATTTGTTTTATTACATCATTAAGGACATTATTAAGAAATTAGAACATCTGCAGAATTCTGTACTCACAACGTCTAAACTATTTTTCTGTGAATTATGCTGTGAATCCCTAAAGTCCTAACCAAATTAAAAATAGTGCTGGTCCAATTAATTTCTTTTGCATGAGTGATATCTAGGGTTATATGATTAGGAGTATTAAAAATCTGTTAACTGTTCAGCACTTCTGATATCTTAACAGCGTACAAATATGTTCTATCTTCTGAAATATTCATTTCTATGCATTGTCTAAGTGCACACATTTACAGTAAATACTATTAACTAGTTTTAATTATTCTAATGCACTATGAAACAACTGCTTGTCATATGTACTTATGTGTTTTGGAGTTATCTTCACTCATTTATCAAAATCCTCTCCCTCCACACCATTTCTTGGTAGTCTCATTTTCAAGTGTAACTAAGAGTCAGTTGACTTCAGACGCAGTGAACACTCAGCAAGGAGGGCTGACGTATTGTGAAGTAGAAATATTGAAGTTTTTGGTACTTGATTTCTACATCAATTTGCCTAGTATTTCCATGTTCCTCATGTCTCCCACTGATAAGGATGATTGGGATGATATATTAAATGTGCTTATTTATTGCTGAGGTAATTACCCAGTATGAGATTTAAGAGTTTTTTTAAAAAAAGTTTGGCTATTGGCCAAATTTTAGATCGTTAAAAATATCATGTAACATCAGTGATCTGTTTCTTCAGGGACTGGGAGGAGTAGTGCAGTACCCAAAAGGCTTCCTGAAACAGGCATTTCACCTTATCAGAGAGAGAGGAGGGGTCTGCATTGCTGATGAGGTCAGAAGCACTTCCTAAGAAAACTCTGCTCTTTTAATATATAACAATGACTTTTTTCTGTATAGCTTTCATTGAATCTATCCTAACATTCAGTTTTGTAACCTTAATACATGTAATAAAAAACAGACTGAGCTGGATTGTGAAGGTAGTGTAATGAACAGTTCTTTCCGGACCCTATGTGGACGACACAATCTGAAGAAGTGGGAAACACTAGGAAACAGTCATGCAGGAATACGGGGATGAAAACAGGGGGGCATGTCCAAAGTGCGCTGGTGCACGGGGGAGGTGTGGCCGAGGCAAACAATCCAAAAGTAATCCAAAGGGTAATCCAAAAATACAAGAATAAGTCCAAAGCCAGGTGATCCATCCAACAAGGAGTTAAAACACGAACCGGGTCGGAATCGGCGGACAGGGAACAGGAACAGAGATTAAAACCTTAACGGGACCAGGCGCTTCCAGGTCCCGGACTTGCACGGTGCGGAAACCAGACGCAGAGCCAGGATGAACGTCAGCGCCTGGCTTTTAAGGTGGACTGGGAACAGGGGTCAGGAGCACAGAATTAAATTCAAAGAAAGGGCTGGAGCACCCTTAAGGAGGAGGGACTATAATCGTGACAGGTAGCCAGCAAAATTAAGGGTCTGCTACACCTACAGCTTTCAGACATCTACGTCAAGCTATACCGCAGAAGGCCAGTATAACCATTGACTGTCATGACCACCCTTTGCACTGTGAATTTGACCTCCTTCCAACTGGGCATCAATTTAGACTGCCTAGATTAAAGAGTAATAGTCATCTTTTATTCCCACAGCTATCAGCCTGCTCAATTTGGAAAATTGATTCTCCATTTACTATATCTTGAAATAATTATTTTCTTTTTCATTATACACCTGTTAAATGTATTGTGTGTTAGATGTATTGTGTAATCTGTTACGTTAAATATATTGAGTTATATCTTTACCTGCCTGCAAAGCAAATTTACCGTCTAGGACAATAAATTAAGTGTGCTCTTGAATACTTAAGAAGAATATTCCACTATTAAATTGTCTTCACAGTTGAAGTTCAAAGATTTTTCACAAAAAATTAAATACAAGTCCAAGTGCCCCAGTTATGCTATCACTATTCTGTTTACATTTTTAAATAAATTAAAAGAACATTATAGTTGTTTAATATTTGTGTGCAAGTATAATATTGAATCAAACTGCTGTGTGCAGCATCACTCCAAATTCCTTTTTGTGCCTTTGTGCATATAAATCTGCTCTTGTGGAAGGAAGAGTGACAACTATTTTTATGATGTTTGGTTGCAGAGTTAGTAATAAAATATTTAAGGTTTATAAACTGCATGCTGAAGATTTCATTTTTAAGTACCATCTGTTTTGATTTTTTGGTTTCTAGGTTCAGACTGGATTTGGTCGCACAGGAAGTGACATGTGGGGATTCACTGCACATGATGTCATTCCAGACATTGTTACCCTTGCAAAGGGAATTGCAAATGGATTTCCTATGGGAGCTGTAGTCACCACACCAGGTGAGACCAAAATACTGCAGCGCGTTATTTACCACACAGGGCAGGGCGTGGAAATAATACTTTGGAAATTTGGAAATTAGTGTTTTTTTCAAATGAAAAATTCAAATTAATGTTCAGAAAAGAGATAACTTTTTATTGTGCAAAAGTATAACAAGTTGCATTTTTTTGTATATTTTTCTCTTCATATATTTATATTCATGTACATTGTGGAATGATTTTAAGAACATTTTAACAAATATTTCTTCCACCATGTCATTAACTGAAACACCCATGTGATGCAGACAAGAAGAATCCAGATATACTGTAGGTAAGATATTAGAAATTAGGGATCTTAAATTTGTGCCAAGTTATTGCTATTTAACATGTACACCAGCCTGCTTTAAGTGCTCTACTCAAAGCAAATTATAATAACTCCTTGAACGTTACCCTACACAATACTGTTATTAAACAAAATAAACAAAAAAGTAGAGGACTACAGTGACACAGAGTGTAAAGTGGAGCCTTTTTGGAAGCTTGTGATGACTGAGTTACTCTTAATCCACTCAATTCATCCACAGGAGAAACTCACCTTTTATGCCCTTCATGTATCTAGGGTGAACTTTTCTTATTGGACCCATGGAAGTCCAGTAAGAGCTGAATTTATAGTGCATGTGGTGAGTTAACATAACCAGGGTGGGTGTGTCATCCCGAAGTGCTTTATATAGAAGATGACCCATTTCATCCACTTCATCCACCATTGAAGCCCAGAGCCCAATTAAATGACGTTAACAGCAGCCATAATGTACCAGCAGCCCCACTTCACAGCAGACCAGGTGGAGAAGTGAGAAACTGCCTTATCAAATTAATAAATTCCAGTGTGAAATTAAGACAAGGCCCAATGCATTCTACAACTTAATCCAGTTAAAAAAAAACACTTGAGGCAGTTAGGACTTCAGTTTAATTTTACAGCACAGTGTCCCCATTCTGGGGTGTATGTTTGGAAATTCTGGTTTGGAGGGAAGCCTACTGGTCCTCCAACAACACATGCAGCAACAACCTGGATTTCATTGGAATTCTCCCATCCCAGTACTGACCAGACCCAGCATCGATTAGGTTTTGGGATCTGTCAAAATCAGATTATAAACTGGTAACGCTTGTATCCAAGCAGATGAAGCCTGAATCATGTTATTAAGTCATCATTGTAGGCGTGAGCTATGTCATGGATACATATTAAAGGAGGGATTTTTATGTTAGGTGACTTCTAATAATTATTTTAGAAAACGTTTCCAGTTTAGCGGGATTAATAGTTATCTATGATTTTAGAATATCTATTGTCCTTTAAGTCACATGGAATTCCTTTTCTCTGTAATAAAAATCTACAAAGGAGACAAATTCATGTATGCATATTTTACTTGTTTTTTTCTGTGGTATAACAGTACACTAGTTTAAAGGGATATGCTAAGGGTATGGGATTTATAAAAACATAGATTCTAAAATTAAAGCCTTTACGTTTATAAATATCCCAATCAGTTAAGATAAAAAAGCAATCAAGTTATCTGAATTGTATAAAGTATGGTTATTTTATTCCTTGTATATCTGTTTAAATGAAGTGACAATAATGTAAGATAGTGAATTCTGTCAATACAGGGCACCAGCCAACAGGTATAAGGCAAATAGTCTGTGTTTTAAATTAAGGTACTTCAGTGTACTGAAATTTGTTTGGTTTTATTCTTCTGAATACTATCACCTTCCACTTGACGTTGGACGGCTTTGCTGTTACCATTTTGCTTTTATCTTTTGTGACATTTGTGGTGCTGGAAGCAGAGAGATGACAAAGTCCATCTGCTCATCGTTAGCTGGAGAAGGTCAGATGAAGCTCTGCTTCTTAGAAGCATCAAGCTGGAGGAAGATCTTGCATTAAAAAACTAAAAAGTGACATTTTTGGATAAAAATGAAAACACGTTCTTCTCATTCCAGTAAGACACAATCTTGCCGAGAGACAAGAAGGGGAATTACTATGCACGCTGAAAAGATTATAAGTGTTTGCCTCAAGCTGTGATGTCAGCCTTTATTAGAATTATGAGTTTTGTATTGTAATAGTACCACAGATTCTAGAAAACAGAAAACTCATGGTGATTATTACTGTGTAGCACGTGTGAGTAGGGGCCTGGTCTGCTTCTGAACCTCCCATCATTATACTATGTCAGGCTCTGTTACTACAGAGAAAACAAATTGACTTACTGAAGGTACACCTACAAGACAGCCTGGCTTTGTAACAAGTCAAATTTTTATATCTGTTTTTCAATTAGTGCTGAGCTAAGCCTAAGGATCAGGCTCAGTGTGCCTATTCTGGGTGGGAGCCTTTCTGACCAGAGGCTTTTTCTTTACATTGTAAAGATGTACAATTGTAGAGATCTACATTGTAGAGATCCAGAATACAGTTTCAGTGAGACATGATGCAGGAGAAGAAGGTGCTCAAAGGAAAAAAAAACATACTTCCATTTTCTAACTGCTTTATCCAATGGGGGACTGGAAGCCTATCCCGGTAATCATTGAGTGCAAGGCAGGGTACAATTTGGACAGGACACCAGTCCATTGCATGGCACACACATACACCCACTAGGGCCAGTTTCCCCAGAAACCAATTAACCTACCAGTATGTCTATGAACTGTGGGAGGCAAACAGAGCACCTGGAGCAAACCCAAGTGAGCAAAGAGAGAACATACAAACTCCACACAGATAGCATCCCAGGTCCAGAATTGAGCCCAGAGCCCAAATGCTGCAAGGCAGCAATGTTTACTGCTGTACCACTGTACCACCCTGAAAAAAAAAGCAGTAGTATCCATCATGGCTTATAATACTATGTAAAAGGGAGAAAGTAGCATAATGATTAAATTACTTGATTTTAGGAAAGCAGTGCCATAATGAAAGTATGGCCATTATAATCATATACTGTATATAGTATTGAGTTGGAATATAATTCAGATAGAATAATAACATCTCAGAAGATATAGAGCAATCATCAACTGATGTATGATTATAGCAAAAAGATAATCATGGCTTAAACTATTTATTTTTAGCTTTTTTCTAATGGTTACCCTTTATGTTTTTTCTGTTCTTATGTATTATTTAGTTATGTTTCAGGTGGAATGCAGGCAAATAAACCGTGTTTAAGTATACAGCACTTCACCCTGTCTCACCAGATAATTGTTGGAAGATGATGGGGATCTGTGCTGGTTAACTGGAAATTTGTTGAAGGCTAAACTTAATTCATTGGTTCTTTTGTTTACATTGTTTCATTTTTCACCCTCAATGTGTTTCAGAAGTTGCCCATTCGTTTGCTAAGGGGTTACATTTCAATACCTTTGGGGGAAACCCAGTTGGCTGTGCAATCGCATCTGCAGTGCTTGATGTAAGTTTTTTTTATTTGTTTAAAAAAACCGTGAAGAATTGGATGCACAATAAACATTCCTTTCCGTTATGTCCTAGAGTGTAGAAAATCTCTGTTTAATGCTATTGCTATATTTCCCCTATTAAGAGATTAAGCAGATGTCTGTAGTACCTTAAATTTTGTATGTTTTAATTTTGTATGAATTTAATTTTGCCAGCAAAACAGCAACACATCCCTCAAGCACAGAGCATTCAAGGTCCCGCATTGTTCATTGAATGCTGAAAGCTATTCAGTGATTGACATCATCCTGCACTACCATTTCATGCTGAACCAAACCCCGTTATAGCCATGAAATGTTTTTTTCAGTGTAATAGGTTGTTTTTTTATGTCAGTCAGTGCTAATATTTGCTTACATCATGAGCTGCTTGTAATTCATGCTGCTTTCTAAAATTTTTATAATACAGGCTATTGAAGAAGATGGTACTCAGCAAAACTGTGCAAACGTTGGGACTTATTTGCTAACAGAACTGGCCAAACTACGTGATAAATTTGAAATCATTGGTGACGTCCGTGGAAAAGGACTGCAGATTGGGGTGGAAATGGTCAAGAACAAGGTAAGTAAAGAATCATTGTATGAATCAGTCAGTTTGCCTTCCACTGTATGTGTGGCTTCAGAGTAAACTCCCCACATATCTGGTAGCTGTGATGTCGGCCAGGTGTTAAGAGCTGACATGGCGTTAATTATCTCAGGAGGAGTTCAGTGCTTTAGGTAAATTTTCAACTCTCAACTCTCTGAAACAGTAAACTCAAAATTCCAGTATTACTTTACTGAAGATCAGAACATCCCATTCCTTTCATGTTTAACTTTGTGTATCACCGGTAATAGTTCATTTTAAAGGAGAAAACTGACAGTTTCTTTTACATTGAATGGCTTTGGTAAAAATAAAAACTGTCTTTTGCTTGATTAGAAGGTAGTTAAACCCTTCAATCCAAACAGTGCAGGCTCACGACTGGGCTGAATCTCCAGTTAGTTGTGAGCAAGATTCCACAAGCAGCGGTGCACAATGAGTCAAGTGCCACCAGGATTGATGGGGGTTTAGTCATTCAGAGAACAAGAACAAAAGAATGAGAGGAGGCAGTTCAGCCTCTCTAGGCAGCTTTGGTAGATTGGTATGCTTAACTTGCTGTGTGATACTAAGTCCAGGGTCCTGCCAAGTGCTTGTAAACTTGCAGTGTTATTAGTGAGAGATGTACCACATACTGTACTTGCTAAATCTAATAGCTGAGGGATCCCTAGGAATTCTGCTTTTTTTAATTAATGCAAATGATCATGTTTTGCCTTCCAAGATTGTTTTCAGTTATTTGCAAGGAGGCAATAAGCTTAAGACACCTCAATGTGTATTGTGAAAATATTCACTTGCAATGTTCTCCAATTTCCTCATTATAACAACTGAAAAATTAATTCACGCAAATGATCTTATACATCTGATTTTTCCCTGTAGGGAAGCCGGGAACCCCTGCCTGCAGCAGAGATGAACCAGATCTTTGAAGACTGCAAAGACATGGGCCTGCTGATTGGAAAGGGGGGAGTTTATGGACAGGTAGGCTCATTAGTTTTTTTATTAGCCATTCTAGCTATTGTTTTCACACAGAGTGCATTTGTGTGCCATGGCAATTAATGAAAAAAGTACATTTTTCCTAAGGCAACTATATTAAAGGCCTTCAGAATTAGATTTTGCACACATTTGTACTGAGATGATATAGAGCTTGCCATTCAGCTTGGCATGATCAAATCCAGTTAACACTGTCACGCCTCTACCTGTTTGTTTCTCTTCACGAATACCCCTTTTGCTGTTGCAGACATTCCGGATTAAGCCCCCCATGTGCATTACAAAAGAAGATGCAGACTTCGCTCTATCTGTCTTCAGCCATGCAATTCAGAGCCACATGGAAAAGAAATAGTAATGTTCCAGTATGTCCATCCAACAGAGACTTTGAAAAATAACTTCCATATAAAATGGAAGAGAACACTTCAATCATGATGCACAGCTGTCAGCTAGGTCAGAAAATATCCCCCTTTACACTTGGAATATTTCTGAAGGCCTCTCAAAGACTATTAGATATTTCAAGAGAAATGTTTTTTAAAAAGACGTTTTAGGCTTTAGCTGCAAATCTCGGATATGCCGAATATTCTCAAATATATGTAAAATATTAACTAATGTGATTTAACCTAGCTGTAATTACAACAATGAAAATTAATATAGTTAAAGGATAATACTTTTTTTTAATTAGTCCTAAAAATGCCTGTTTTTTGAGGTCATAGATCAAAACTATTTTTAACCAACTGTTAGTTTCCTGTTAGTCATCTCAAGGGAAAATAGATGAACTCAAAGTAGTAAATTGAAGGTGATAACCTCTAAATTCCATTTTAAATTATACATATTTCTTGTTGTCTGTGCAACTTGCCTTAAGAAATTAACTGATAGGAAATTACTGAACCAGAATGCACTGTTTTCATGTCTTGCATTAACAATGAGTATCACTGTGGTTTATACAGTATATTGTCCAGAGCTTTTCCCTCAACATTTCCTAAGCCTGTTCAACATCTACCTAGTAATTCTCAGAGGATGCTACCACACAGTCATGGTTTCTAAACATGTTGCAACACGAAATTGTCAATTTCAGATTGAGGCTATATAATTAAATCTTACAACAATGTGTTAAAGGTGATGTATTGATAGAATGTACAGTAAGTAGAGAACACTTTAATAAATTATTCTTCAATCTACAGATTGCATTTTATCTTCCTATAGTGTCTGTGATCGTTGCCAACAGTCTTTTAAGACCAAACTGCATTATGTGTTCAAAGTGAAGTACTAAAGGAAACATATATTAACATTACTGCTGTGCTGAACTTTCATTGTACTCGCTGTTAGTCTCTACTGTTTATTTGTATATCGTGTTAATATTCTACTATGATTTGAATGTGAGTGCTGCCTTCACATCACCTTTGAACGATCACCTAACTTCACTTAACTTCGGGCATGCTCTTAAACCTGTAGGAATTTAGCAAAATTCTCCTGAATTGAAATATAATTTTGGTTAACTTAATATCCAAATATAACCGAAAGGTGTCTGCACGTTGCTAAACGTGGCCTTTCACAGCATGCCGTCTGTCAATGACAAAAGTAAATAAGCATAATAAATCTACATATAGCATATGTGTACAATAAAATGTAAGTGCACCTAAAAAGATATTTGCCTGATAGTAACTGTGAGCATCTTGCAGTAGTTTTACATTTCTTGTCATTATTATACTCATCATTGAGGTCTTCTAGTTTCTCTAGCTACTTGGTAAAACTATTTTCTTTTAGTACAGTATGTAGGACAAAAACAACATTATATAAAAAGGTATCTGGGTGAAAGTTCAATAGTAAATCAATATATGCCTTAACATGCTGTGATGTATTATAAACCCTAATTGTTGCTAGCCTCAGTTTTGAGTAAAAACCTGACTGAAGAGTCCTGTGCAGTGAAACCCAGGTTTCTTTCAGTAGGAGGTCCTAAAGCATGCTCTGTTAGCTCAAGGTCAGGCTTGCTCTCCTACCAACAAACATTCTCAATTCCTAATCCCTCCCTGTTCAAGGTCAGCAGGCTTCATCTTTGATTGGTGTGCACTGTCATTATCCAGAATGTGGGTCAACTGTACTAGCGTGAGGCCTTACCAGTGGCTGATCTCATCTCTGATTGATTGATTTCAGTTTACCATTTGGATCCTATTCTGCTTCTGCTCTGCACTATGAAAAATTCACCTCCTTATTAGATCGAACATTAGACTTCTATTTTACATGTTTCTTCAGTCAGTACCGGTTGTGGTAGATACTTCAAGTGTAGCTTATCAAACACCTTCAGCCTATTGAACTTTACTTGGCATTATTTCTGAACAGCTCTTAAAACTTGTCTAATTAAAGATGAATGGATCCAGTGGGAAGGACACAGTATCAGACACTCCCAAGAGCATTGTTTTTCTCCTCTATAGTGGTCCTACAGGTTACACTTCAGGCAACACACGTGAATGAGGGCAGTTCTAAAAAGTTAGAAATTAATACAGAGTCAATAATTACAAATCCCACTTCATCTTTTTAACCCCGGAAAAGAAATTTACTAATATGCCCCAAATGTAAAACTGAAATCAGTTAGCCTGTGATTAAGATCTCAGCTGGAGCAAAACCCAAGAGACAGTGATCCTTGTGGGCCAGGGCTGGGAACTACTGGCTTATGATATTAACAAAATACGCACTGGAAGTGGGCTGGTGAAGACTATAATAGATGGTCTATTCCAGGCATATAAAGAACACTTTGTGAACATTAATGTAAACAGAACATTGTGAGACATTCTATAAACATGTAAGCACTAATAAGGAATATGGTTAGTCAAAGTCCTTACAAGTAAAAATAGATAAAAATCTGCACCGTTTCATTAAAACATTTTCAGAGTTTTCCTTTCATGTGATTTCCTCTCTTTAGTAATAATGATCTTTTTTATTGGCAGCATAATAATTTTCTTTAAATCTTCCATGTAAAAGATCAAATTAATTAATCCTGAACATTTTAAGAAAAGATCCTTTTTGAATGATTCCAACCACTAGCTAGAGTGTGGGTTAGCCTGGTTAAACAGAGATGCAGATACACTATTTTCTATAGAGATTTCCAAAATATGAAGTTTAAACAAGATAACACTTTTTTTCTGAATTCAACTCTGCTAACGTGAATTTGGCTAAGTGTATTCTGCATTTTCTGTGTATATTTTGTCACGTCTCCCTTTACAATTACCTTTGACTGACTGTTTACTGGTTAAAAACGCTAAAATACTGTTAATTCTGAACCCAACTGACCTACTTTTCACTGAACATCACAGCTACAGAGTGTTTTAACTCCTAGGACACTCATGAAACATTTACAAGTGCTAATTCTAGAGTCAGTGTGCATATGGTTGCACAATTATTTGCATCCATTATGAAAATATTTTCATCTGACACATCAGACAACATTCTTTTCAACAAAACAGATCAACATACATTAATCACAGGTAAGATGTTTTACATTACGGTTAATAATGTTAAACCTCTTATATTCAGCAGATAATATATACATATTGCTATATTGTGATCTACTGAAGACGCAATTGCTAGTAATTGCATTATAAAGGGAGGTATTTGTAAAATAAACACAAAATGCTATTACAACATTTGTAATGCTGTAAAAATGCATTTTTTCAGCATTACAAAATACAATCCTCACATTTTAGGCCTTTTAAACTGTGTTCTTCTGTTTTTCATTATCTGGTTCTTGCCCTGTCTCATAGAATACTTGATTTGTTTACTTACAAAAGGAGTCTGAATCAAGGAAAAACACTGGAAACAAATTAAGATTCTATTTATAGACTAAAAAATCTTGTGTTAAACAATATTATTTCAAAACTCAAAAGGTCTCTGTAGATAACCATGCAAGTGACAGGAACCCACAGTAGAAAGCATTTTGTAATTGGTTCTGTTGTTTTACATTATTTTGACTTTAAGGGCAATACAGCAGAATAGCGGACTCTTTTTAGGATTAATAATTCAAGCCTGCAAATTCAGAATAAAAAAGTCTTTGCTTACCAACATGAGCAAAGATGGCTTACAAAAACAAAAGCCCTTTACCTCTACACTCCCTTCAAACAGGCTGAGAAATATTTCATCAGGAAAGTTTTCAGTCACCATTTAAGAAGTCTCTTGTACTGTATTTTCTGAAGTACAGTATTTTCCACTTGAATATAACTTAATTTTAAATTGTTCTTTAAGCAAAGTTCAGTTTCTCCTACACTGTGAAGTCCACCAGGCTATCTGTTTTTCCGTTTCTCCTTCTTGCTCTTTCCTGATCCGGACCCACAGGGTGCAGAGAGAGAGTAGAGGGCTGTGGCGTGGCCTGTCGTCTTTAGGTGGTCAAAGAGCTTATTCCTGCTGGAGAACTCAAACTGGCAGGTGACACAGCGCAGGTTTATTTCTTTCTGCAAAAAACACACGAGGGGATGGTGATGAAATATGTACCACTTTTGGAGTCTTGTTGGAAAATTTACACAGTCAGACTCTATAGTAATGAACCAGACATGATTTCCAGAGCAGTAATCTCCCACAAAAAATTGCTTTTGAAGAAGAACAAAATGATTTAACTTTAAATTTAACAAAAATAAAAACAACTGACAAACTAACTTGGAATCTTCTTAAAATGTATGGTATACAAGGAAAGCTAATACTAACTATTATCATTGCAATCTGTAATTCCCTTGTAATATTAAAGAGCCTCTGACTATTTTAATAGTACGCGATGACTTTCGAAACAAAGGTTGAAAAGCAAACCTCCAGTGACTGATCTGTTCCTCCCAGAGGTTTGTTGCCTTTTTTCGTCTCCTTGCCCACCTTCTTCGCTTTGGCCTTTCCAGAGCTTAAAACAAACAACCAACAAGCAGAGACATTCTTCAATATTGTAAAGACCTACTCTGGAAAAATATAGTCTACTGTACACCAAGACAAGAGATGCAGGATCATGCTGGGAGGAGGAAGGTCACCTTTTGGGAGCAGATGGTGCTGGATCTTCCTGTTTGCAGTCTCCGGCTGCTGTTTCAGCCTGATGGACGGCCTGTGGCTCAGAGGGGAGTGTGCTCTCCATGTCCTCAGTCTCCAACTGCGGGGCTTCCTCATGGGCTGCCTGGCTGGATCCAAGATCTGGAACACTTCCCTCCTCAATCGAGACTTCTGGAGGGTTCTACCCAGGCAGGCCAGAAAACAAGTTTACACAGGTGTTCTCAATTCAAAGAAGCACTAATCATGAGTTCATTAAAAATAAAAATGACATTAAATTATAAATTATACTCTGGAAAAGTACTCAGAGCTTTCACTGATTATTTATTTCCAGGTACAGTATATACTTTTCTTTTACATTTCAGCAGATGTTACGTTCTTGGGAAATAATAGAAAAATAAGGCGTCTTTAAAGATAACATTTAAAAGCAAGAATAAAAAGTAAAACTAATTTTATCCTAACATTTTCTATGATGGATAGATAGATGGAACTCCAGTTTGCCATGTGGGTTGTATTTTCTAGTTTTAAATCTAATTTTCTTACATTCTTATGTGGATGTTTTGTTTCATTTGCTTATGGGAACATACACCATGCTTTACTTCATATTATGGATTACTTCTTGCTAAGCAACATGCTTTCTAAAAAAAAATATTTCCCTGTTTAAAACCCCCCGTTTTCTGTACAGAATGCACCTAACATTCTTTCCTCTTATTTCCCCTGAGTCCTTGTATTTTTACTCATCTGAAGATGACTGGGTCCGGATGATCTTTGTCAGTGAAGTTCAGGATTGTGAAACTCTGAATTGAGTATGCTATTTGTAAACAAAATGTTTAATCCCTTAGCATTGCAGCTTGGGAAAACAAACTGCTAAGCCAAAAAATGTATACATATTCACCAGTCCCTTTCAAGTAATCTTTTAAGAGCATAGTCTGTCATTATGTTTTCTTGAGTTTAACCATTTAACAGAACATTAAATTCAAAATATCAAAGGGCAGTACTGTTAATAAAATACACATCTATAAAGTAAATTGTGTAATAAATTCCCTTAAGTTTGATATATAGGACATTTGCTCTTATTTTAGAGATCCTTTGGTGAGAAAGTCAGAGAAAGAGTGGGATAGAGTTTGAAATCGTGTTCCATTTTTTCTTCTGCATTTGGAAAAATTAAGATTGCTTCACAAAATAATTAAAAATAATTAAAATATTGTCAGCCAAAGGTATCATTTAATCTAGTTCAAATAAATTATGTAATAATCATGTATGCTATTGTCAAAAGAAGTGCTGAAAGTATGTTTATATACAAGGTGTAAACACACTAGACAAAACAACTTACTGGACTAAGTTTTTGTTGCCTTTTTTTCTTCTTCTGTTTTTTAGAAGGTCTGCAAAATAAAAAAACAGTTTAATTGAGCAGGTCAGCTTTTGTAACAATATCATTATACTGTTTACACGCTGATGATAAAGTAGCTCGGGTGATTAATTACTCCCAAACAGGAAACAACATTAAATGGTAAAGTTATCAATACTGAGTATATATGACAGATCACAGCATTAATTTGAGTAAGCACCTGTTAACAGAGATGGTTTTTCTATACTTCTGGATTTTATTAAACTTTAACAAACATTTCCACTTAAAAAGCTATTTTTTTCCACTTTTACTATGGAAGTCCAAGAAATTTGTTACCATCAGGTGTTAATGTGAAAACTGCATATCAAAGTGGAAAACACTTTTTTGTAATCAAAACAAAGTTTATGAAAGTGATTCTATATACTATCCCTTTAAATCTTATAAGCACAGTTTTTCAAAGATAGATTTGTGGAAAAAGCATTATTACAAAGTGTATCACAACAAATAAAGAGAGTGGACTTTTTTGCATTTTTTAAATGAACCAATCCCTCCTGAGAATTTAAAATATGTTTTTCAAGAATACACTGCTAATGTAACAGATTAAAAGTGGATTTGTTTTTCCAAACTGTTTTTCTAAATATACCCTGCTGTTTCCCTAGAAATCAGTCATTTTTAATTTGAGCCATATACTCTTGAGTAAAGGATTTACTTTAACGCACAAATGTAACAATATGAATTTTGGGAAGGAGGAGGATAAATGCCAAAATGTCAGAAATTTATTTTAGAAATAAGATTATGGGGGCTCCCAGGTGACCCAATGCAAGTTAAGCTCCATGTTCCAGGAACTGCAGGTTCAGTCCTGGAATCCGGATGATGTCACTATCTGACTATGACTGGGATTCCTTTAGCAGTTCACGTAATTGATTGAATGCCACAGAGAGCAAAATCGGAAAGGGCTGTCTTGGGTTCTGTGACACAGCGATTCCTGTGGCTTCTAGGGAGCTTGCTGTGCTCTAGAAGGGACGTGCTTCTCCTCTAATCGGTACTGAACCTCCTACACTGGGCTGTGAATTCAGTAGCATGTTTAAGGACTGGTTTGAAAGTGGGCAAGTTAGAGTTATAAACTTCTAAACTTCCCCATTCTCTCCCATGTGCAGTTGCAGGTTCGTTACCATTAGCTGAGATGTAAAAACAAACTTTAAAAATCGGGCAGCTACCAAAAAATAATTGGAGATTTTAAATTAAAAATAGAAATAGGATTATAATTTTTATCAACTTTTGTTTTGGATTATCATCCAGGTCTTCCTCGTTTTCCTCCTTGGCATTCTCCCCACTGTCTTCAGAATCCTGATTAAGTACAAGATCCTCCTCTTCCAGTTGTTGCCGTAGTAATATGACCATCTCTCTGTGCTTCTTTGATTTCTCGTGGTTTTTCATGCTGTGAATGAAAAAATCATTTAATCTTAATAGCAACCCTATTTTAAGTGGAGATTACAAGGCAAGAGGGAAACATTTCATTTACTTATTTTCAGGGAAAATGAATACTGGCAATGCCGATTGCTATCCAACATTACAACTAATAGCTTACTTACGCTTTGTCAGTTTTGAAGGACTTGTTACAGGCTGGACAGTAAAGGCTATCAAAATAGTCAGCCAGCTCATCCGCTCCATCTGTGAGTGTATCTGGAATTCAGTAATGCACATAGAAAGATATCTTCACATCACATTAACTCTTTCAGCTCTTGTAGCCTAGTCCGAAATGAAAGACGAGCTCAGCATTGCAGGGGGACCTTTGGTGGTATTTTGGCAAGTTGCAATTACAGTTAGAATAATTATATTTACTGAATTATCCAAGATGACCAGCAAATCTGCAATACATTGCCCAGCTTAGACATGATGCAAGAAAACTAATTCAGTGTTAAAGATAACTAAAATATAATGAAAGGCTTGCTCTGGTATTGTGCACTCTGGTAGCACAACACAAAAAGGTGCAAAGGGAACAGATTATTGGCGCCGAATAATTTAGAAATAGCAACTAATAGTACAGAGGAGAGAATACATTGTTCACTTTTCCAAGCTCAGACTCTAAACGTATTAGGTCCATTGAGTTTATTAAGATAACTCAACCCACACAAAAGTAGTTAGTGGTCTTTCGATAAAGAACTTTTAATCCATGTTGACCAGTACAAATTAAGACTTAATTCTTGCATAAGTAAGATACTTATATCATAGTTCCTACTTTTTTTTTTACTAATACTACGAGTACTTGCTTCAGTTGTTTAAACTTGGAAGGCACATTAACATTTCTCAGAAATCAAACAGCAACTACTAGTGAATACCGACCAACTGCGTGTCATTTTACTCTTGTACCTGCTACCCTAACCTAACCCAAGCTCAGTGTTTCAACTGCCTGCTTGTTAAGTGCTGGGCTAGGTGCTGGTCTTGTGTGTGTACTGACCCCCGGGTTCCTCTCCTCGCTCTGGCACCTCTGCCTCCTCCTCTTCGCTCTCAGAGCCATCGCCAAACTCCTTCTCATACTGAGCTTCCATCTGCTGCAGCTCCTTCTCCAGCTCCGACATGGCTGCCCAGCTCTGCTCCTTGTAGTTCTCAGCCAGCCTGGGAACACACAAGACATTTAATTCGGCTGTTTAGAACTGACCAAAATCCATTGTTTTGTAATTGGGAATTTGATATTGCCAATTGTAGAATCTAGATGCTCTAGAATATCTAGAATTGTACTAAAATAGAAAAAAAACTTGTAACCTTTACATTGTCCATGAACACACCCAGAAATTAGGAGAAGAGTTACTCCTTGTCCATTAGAAAGGACCAAAAGAGGATTCAGTTTTTCATGTTATCTAGCCTCTGAATTTCCTAAATAAGCTAATTTGCCTTTTTACTGGAACAATTTCACTCTTGTCTGAGGTCAAAAGCAGAACGTAATTTACAGAAAGACCTTCAGACATAGAAATCTCTGTAAGTACAGCCCCTCAAAACAAAAAGCCTAGATGACAGTGAGATTTGATATTTCTGTACAGCTCATTGTTCCTCCATCAGGCCTCACTGTTATTTATTTTATTACTTGTGTGCTTTAGAAATGGTTTGCGAATGTATTGAGTGGATGCTATTATTGGCTTTAGGTTATCGGCTTATGTTGCATTGTATGTCTTTAATTGTAATCGACAAAACCAAATTCCCTGCAATTAGTTGTTATGGCAATTAAATATTGAACTTGAACATGATGAACAGGTGATTGATCATTAAACAACAGGATGACACCAAAGTCTTATGAGCACTGCATGCAAATACCTGCTCACACACGATCTTATACAGCTAATGGGCCGGCGTCACTGTGAAATAGTGCTGGGTGATAATTCGATAACGATAATTATCGCGGTATATTTTTCCTCTATATAATTTTAACAAAAGTTCGATACATTTTCAATATATATGTTTATGCTTTGGGCATGATATGTGCATGCGCACAAAATACTGCGCGAGTGTGCGTGCGTGTTGCTAACGTGGTGGTGTTTACCCACACGGTGTGGCTGACAGGATTGTAGTTAGAGTGGAGAAATGAGCGACACTGAAGCAAATGTAGTGCTGCCAACGACCAGCTCGAAGGACGATGACATCATCGACAGAAAAGGTCATTCAACTTCGGTAATTTGGAGATTTTTTGGCTTATTACGATCAGACATAAAACAGAGCACTTTAAACTTTGCAGTCTGTCTGAGCCATCTTCTATGTGTGTTTTATCACACTGCAGTATTTAATTTTTCTATTAAGATATTTATTTTGTAAATTTTACTCATGCATATTTGTTTTATGTTTCTGCAGTTTGGCAAGTGTTTGTTGTGTTCTTAAAATAAAGAGTTGTTTAATTTACCAATTAACTGTCTGGTTTCTTCAACTTTCACTCAGGAGAACAAAATCTGCCTGTAAACTTGGCATCTATCGTGATAATTATCGATATCGACTGATATGAAAATTTTTATAGTGATAATGTTTTTGGCCATATCGCCCAGCCCTACTGTGAAACACTGTGCAATCCTTTGTAACAAAATTCTCAAAATGTTTTCATTCAACTGATAAAATGGAAAACAGGGTTCATGGGCTAAAGGCATCGATTGCTCAATAGTACTTTAACTCCCATGGTTATGAAAGGCTGGTCCCTGTGGTGCTTCAGTAGTGATGAACAATGCTAGTGATAAGTTCTAAAAGAAAAGCCAAGGCTCTGCTGCCCTTCCACAGATGTTAGCGCCGCCTCCGTCAACATGAAAGGAGCACCACTCACTTTGCTTGGCTGAGTTTCTGTCTGCGCCGGAGCTCCTCCACCTTCTTGGCTTTCTCAGCGTTCTGCTCCTCCACCATTTTCTTGTGAGCCTGCACCCGTCGGTCTCGCTTGCGCAGGAAAGCCACCAGCTGCCTGACGAGCTCGCTGCGCTCCTTCCGCGCCTTGTCCCGTAGCTTCTTGTTCTCCTTCTCCATCGCCCGCTTCTCCCAGCGGTTGGAGGCCTGACGCGTGTCGTACTCCTCCTTCCAGGCAAAGTTCTTCCAGGTGCAGAAGCTCTGCCAGTAGCCGTAAAACTGGTGCACAACCTGCAACATAAAGACGTTTTTAGAGGCTTTGACAACATTTGCAAACAGCTGTCCTGAACCTCTTTCAGTTGAAGCAAATCCTGGCTTCCTACATTCAAGGCTCAGAGATAATACTGGCAACGTAAGGGTTTTGTTTTTACTGCACAACAGTTTTAAATCAATAAGCTGTATATCAGAGTACTGAGTATTAGTATCAGAGTACTAATCCTGGATCACCTACAGGGCGGAGTAGTGGCTCTGTGGCTAAGGATCTGTGCCTATGGCTGGAAGGTTGCTGGTTCAAATCCCACAGCTGGCAGAAGAATTCTACTCCGTTGGGCCCCTGAGCAAGGCCCTTAACCCCAACTGCTCCAGGGGCGCTGTACAATGGCTGACCCTGCGCTCTGACCCCAAGCTTCTCTCTCTTCCTGTGTGTCTGTCTCATGGAGAGCAAGCTGGGGTACGTGAAAAGATGAATTCGTAATGCAAGAAATTGCATAGGGCTAATAAAGTGATCTTATCTTATCTACTGTACAGCCATGAAAAGACTTCAGTGCATAAATACAAGTGAACTCCTTAGATGAAACATGCACCAGGTCTAGATTCAGATACTTTTTTAAGCTCAAATATTCAGATATTTGCAAGCTCCCATTTGCAAATTTTTCATAAACACACATCTAGCATTTTTCCTTCTTTACCACAATCCCCATGAAAGAAATATAACAACCCCATCTAAATTTGTTTCACTTCTTGTTTGCTATACTGCAGAAAGTACTGTGATGAGAATCATGTTGCCCTTTAACCTTTTTTTCTGTAGCAATAAATGCATATTAAAGACTTTTTCGAAGGCAATCTTAAAAACTTGAATTTATAAATAATTTACGTGCCCAGCTGCTGGAAGGGGTTGTGCTGTGTGTTTTAGTCTTGCCCTCATAGGCTGCTTCAACAAGCTTCACAGGCCTAATTGCACTGAGCTTTGCAGCAGAACTAAGCCAGCCTATTTTAGTTCCTCTGGGCACAAGACCTAAATATATTAATCATTTACTTAATTTAGGAAAAGTCTCAAGTACTGCAGAAGGTTTTCTGAGGCACTTACCCTCTTTAAGCCACCAGCAGCCTAAGAACCATGGGGAATGGCTATATGACAGCCAATGCATTCTGACTTTATTTAGATCATTTTTTGTTTTCTCCCTCCAAACATACATTGTTGACGCTTTAAAGAGGCACATCAGCTAAAAGCAACTTGGAGTGAGAGACTCTGAATGGTCTTTTGTTTGTAAACGTATGCATTATGATATATGGTAATTTAATTATTTTCATTGCAATAAGGGTGTAAGAGTTTCCATCTGTCAAAGTTACCTGAAAGCCATAAGCAATAATGCAACATGAGTCTTCTATCCATCCTAGACTTATTATTTCAAAAACATGTTTGATAAAGAAGAAGGGTGGTTTCGTACCGTATCATAGTCACTTTGTGAGTCTCCAAATGATGGGAACTCGCCTTCTTCCTCCTCTTTGCTGTATTCCATTTCTTCCTTCGCAATGGATTCAAACAGTTTCCTATAGACAGTATAAAAACCCTGGAGAAAAAACAAGGAGATAGAAATTCCTTGAAATTTCTAGAACTGCATTGATCCATAAAACCTGTACAACACCACTTCATTGAGAACACACTGCTACTGTAAGCATCCACAAATGTAAGCCGTGATCACCCAAAGAAGCAGCAGAGATATTCTCTTGAGTTTTCAAAACATCAAGCAAACCGTTAAGATTACTACCTAGTACAAAAATGTAATCACCCTCTTTGAGTGACATTTTTAAATACAAGTTTGAACATGTGACATAAAATCTGTAACACTTAACATGCAGAGTTGCAGTTTTTTTACTTTTTCAAAAGAGACCTTTCACTCAAATTACAGAAGGTACTAAGCTTTGATTATAACCAGCATGACAACTGTGAGATTTCAGTTCTAAAGGGTAGAAATAACTATTTTCATCTGTCAGCTTTCCAGACCCTTTACAAAGTCATGTGTAATTGAGGAGCCTTGCTGCCACCTAGACATGATGGAAGAAAGATGCTTCTCTTGCAAAAGTACGTCTTTGTTCACATCTTAATTCTTAAGTCACATTTTGTTTTCACCGGAAACCATAACTAAAACATCAACTGGCACTCTGCATTTTTTACGCAGAAATAACTAATTAATTATAAACTGTATGTAAAATGACCTAGATGAAGAAACTATGAAGCAAGCAGAAAGTTCTAGGTACAAAAGGTCCTTGTATTCAAACAGAATAATGATGGATTCAAAGATCATAGTAAAAATCCTGTTCTGACTAAAGTAGAAAACATCAATGGGATTCCGAGAACAACTGCGTCATAAACCTGTTGAACTCTTTATTCCACCATGACACAACAGCTTTTAGTTTCTATGGTTTTATAATTGCAATAAACACCTTTATGTGATGTTAGCCTCTATATGTGAAGGACAGTTTAATAGGACACTAAAACTGTTTCTTCACATCCCAGAAGGAATGTCAGTCAGTTTAAAACAACACATAATATTGGAGACCAGTTTCAAAACACTTAATATCAGCAGGTAAATCTACAATACTTATCAAGTGATAACTTATGTGACTACATATTCTCTGACCTTTTCATGATGTAACAACAGGGATTAGTGCATTCAGTCATACTCCATCTTCACTTAGAACTTTAACGTTAAATATTTCATTTTTCCTGGTCAAAATTGACTGTGACTGTGACTTCCTGACTCAATTTGCACCAGAACTAGAAGTTGTTGGTGGGGTGACTCTTATGTTGTCTAAATTTGTAGCTCAAGTGGTTAGCAACCCTTTCATTATATTTCAGAAGGGGGTGCTCACCTATTGGTGTCTCCCTATCACCACAATTGAAAGTAGCCTCTGTCAAGTCTGCCCCCAACTGAAGCTGGACAGACCTCACTTAAGAGTGTCTTGGTGGTTTCTCATCAGAGAGAAGTCAGCTGGCTATGGATATACTGCAAGATTAGACGACAGACGAATCAATTGTACACGGTTCTGAGAGTGTGACCTAAAGGGAGACTCAATACACGGAAAAATGGGTAAATTGAGGAACGCTGTGTCTCCGATTTGTCACCTGTACTAGGATTGTACTTTCTTTGTATCCTTTCCCAGGACCTTGACTTTCAGTGGCTCTCCATTAACTATTGCACTTACCCAAGCTTACAAGTTGGCTTTTTGGCTTTCCATTACTCTGTTTACACTACTTAAGAACAGTGTGTACACCGCTTTGTACAGATTGTCTTTATTTGCATGTGTACATTTTGTTTTTTTAACAGTTTCTTCATTCTCATTTGCAAATATTTTCTATCCGTCAGGTGTCTTTTGCCCCTGCAATAATGCCTACTTGACAGCTTGCACACACATGGCAAAAAATAGACTTTTATAGGGTTTGAGCTGTACTTTTGTGGTCGGTTTACACTTGCTTACATGGTATTTTCACAACTGATGGATGTTCCCCTGATTAAGGGTGTCTTCCGTGCAAATAATTACAGTAAACTAGCCAACTCGCAAGTTGAGAAGCTGTTACTACATGGAAACTTGCCTTAAAGTATTTAGAAGAGGCTTCAGACAAAAAAACAGCTGCCAACTAGTACTGCCTTGTAATTTGTGATTAGCAGGATGGGGAAAGTTTTTTTATTTAATTTTCTTTATTCCATCACTCCTCTAAATTTCATTATGTAACAACGACGGCATACTTACGACCTACCACCTTCCCATGTGTGCTATAAAGCAGGTATCAAATAAAATACAGACCGGGTTTGAGGCTCAACCTACCTTCTCGTCATCACCATAGCCGGAATAGCAGGTAACGGTGAAATACTGAAGCAGATCGATGCTGTCGTCCTCGAACTCTCCACTCACTCCCCCCTTCAGCAGCGCCTCCCGGTGGTTATCATACCTACAGGAGGAGTGGCGTGACAGGAGCAGTTTACATACTATTCTTTAGGCATTTGTCGAACTTTAATTCTGACCACTATAGACAAAATGCAGGTAATTTCTTCGGCTGTTCCAATCCATCACCTTTGGGCAATGTTTATAGTCAAAATAAATTCAATTATTCATTTCCAAAATAATTCATCATTCTAGGAGAGATGAAGACCACATGCACTTATTCCCCCGCAGAGATGCCCAGTCCCCATCTCCTCTCTGCCATAAACAATAAGCCCAGCTTACTGAGCTGAAGAAAGCAACTGGTGTGTATAAAGGGAAAAGATGGAATGATGTTCGTGATGAAGGGACACTCACCAGGCTCTTTCCTGTGGGTCACTTAATACATCATAAGCGGCCTGGATCAGTTTGAACTGTTCAGCTGCTTCTTCCGCATTCTCCAAGTTCTTATCTGCCAGGACACAGAGAGGCATGGATGCCCAACAATGTTCACTTTAATCAGAGGCCCAAGTGCCTCTGTAGACCAGGGTTTCCTGATCCTGGTTCTGTAGGTCCATACATCTGCTGGTCCTCTTTCCAGCCAATCTGTATTACCTAACTGAAGCCTTAGTTGAGCCAACAAGATGCTTGTTTGGAACATTTTGGTGTGCGGTTCTCCAGAAACAGGTTGGTGAACCCCTGCCCTAGACAACGCTGTATAAACCTGCACTGATAAATAGAGAACAGCCTTAAATTACTGATGAAGTGATTTGGTGGCCAACTGTGAAATGCAATGCCACCAGTACCTTAGCTAACAAACCATCTGACCAACACAGACAACAGTGCTTTAAATGTATTTATTACAAACTCTCTTACAAATAGACCACTTGGAATAATACTACATAAATTCCTACTTTCAATTTACTATCGTGATATTTGGGTGTTAAAGCTGCACTAAGAACTGCAGGTGATAATAAGTCATTCAATGACAAATCACGATTTTTAAGTAATCTTAACCAAAGAGCCTGGTTGTGTGTAAACTCCAGACTTTAAACCGGAGCCCAACAGCAAACTCAGTTGATCAAACAGGGTCACAGATGTCCCATCAACTAACATGACACAATTGCTCTACCATTAAAGTGAATCAAATGAAAATTAAATTATTCAGCTGATGCATGTACCCAAAGCAAGTTATATTTGTACAGCTGGGCGATTTACTGGGGTGATTAGAGCAAAGAATCTTTCTCAAGAGTACAACAGCAGTGTCCAAAATGGCACCTACAACTTTCTGTCTGCAAGTTTAGATCCTTAACCAGTACTCTACACTGCTTCCTGAATTTAACAGTAAAACTGTATGCTGACCTAAAAATAAAACTGAACTGTGATCCTTGTCCCAAGAAATGTAAATGAACACAGACTGCAGCAGAACTAATGTTCAAACCCACATCTTCTTAAACAGTTGACCCCAGAAACCGCCAGGTGGAGCTGATGTGCCACTGACAAAGTCAAAATTGGGCTTTCAACAATCACACTTGCTCAGATCAAGAGCTTGGCTGCCAGACACTCATAAAGCTGAACAAATCGGAGCATCTGGACAAACAACAACAATACTAGAGGACGCTTGTCAGTCTTACAGCCCTACTCTCATGTTGTAGTAGTGCAAATGAAGCGCTGAGACCAAAGATCAAACAGTTTATAGTTCAACTATTCAGGGTTTATCCTTATTGAATGGTCACCGAAAAGGGAATTCCTTTCATTCAAAACATATTTTAAAAAATAAAAATATGTAACTTTCTTTATGGAAAGGATGAAACCGTAAACAAATGAGCAAGTCTCCTCATTTTAAGTGCTGAATGTTCCTGTTTACTTAACAAAGCAGTCATGTAGGCCTAACTGGCTGTACTGGCAAGTATGTTTTCCAAAGCAATTCGACAGGGAATTGTATTTCTGGAAAAAAATAATTCGTTAAAATGTTACTTATGATACATCAGTCACACAGGGTCTCACATTAACACCAACAGCCGAACAAACCGAACCCGAGTACGAGTATGCAGCATTAGTTACGCTAAAGACTCGTCCATAATCATGTTTGAACAACAGAAGTTACGTCTTTTAAAAGGAACGCTAAATGTCACAGTCCAGTTCACGTATGTTGAAATGAAGTACCTGGATGCCATTTCAAAGCTAGTTTGCGATAGGCCTTTTTCAAATCATCGTCCGTAGCATCTCCTCGGACACCCAAAACTTCATAATGGCACTTCATCTTTGAAAAGGTTAGTGGGAATAGAGTCGACGATGCTTTAATTATTTTCCGATTTTGTAAAGACTCAAAAATTGTATGAGCTATGATCCATATATTAACCGAAGATTTGTCGATTAGATTTCATTTTCTCCCTTCGGGTACTCGGAAGGGCAGTTCGTGAACTTCACTCCAAATTTGTTTTCCTTCGACGTCGCTTTATTAGTCGACGTCGACTAAGTTTTGCTTGTGTTCACCAAAACTAACTTAACCATTTAGCCATCCTCCCAGTAATTATCTCAAGGATCTGTTTCCCTTTGGTTCTTTATAATGATCATTTGATCACTATTCTCACGCTTGCACACTTCAGCAATGTGGCTTCTACATTGCCGGCTTGCGCTTTTAGTGACGTCATTTTTGTGCGCATCAATATTACCGTAAACAAGAAATATAGGTACCGTACACTTTTTTTAAACCGTTGCTTTATACTTAACATTACTGGATACAAATCGAACAATCTCAATTACTCCGTTTGCACATCTAAAGATAAAAAAATTGTACAAAAAATAGCTTTTCCTTTAATCACTGATACAGGTGACTAAAAGTCAACCTCTGTATTTTATAATTCAATTCTAAAGAAGTAACTAAGACAAATAGAAAACACAAATTACCAGAATTATTTCCTTCTATTTCAATTCAGTGGTTGAAAAACTGGTTACATGGGCATAATTTGAATTTTTATTACTAAAAAATGGGCCAGGTACGAGCAACTACAGTCCTCTAAGGCCCGAGGGTTTTGTTATTCATTATAACTGATTTAGTTGCTTATGTGAAAGTATGTAGTGATATAACAAAGAAATAAGAACAAAGAAGTGATATGTCTTCTAATATTTAGTTAATTCAGAACTGTTCTTAAAATGCACATTCTTTATTAAAAACGTTTGTGACTACATGTTAAATACCACACATACCCAGAGAAGCAGAACAGACTTCCTTATACATTATTGGACATCATTATTGTTGTTTAAACCCCTAAAGACTTGTTTAAGCAATCTCCAAGAGTAAGACATTTTCCACAAGTTTTTTTTAATACATTACATTTCTCTATGGCTCTTGGCAACAGTAAATTTGCATTCTACAATCTGGATAGTTCAAATAGCACATACTGTATATCTACTTTTATTTTAGTGTGGACTGATAATATGCAGTCCACTACAGCTGTCCTTAAACTTTAACACTTCAGAATTTAGACTGAGCCACTAGAATTATAGGACAATTTATATTTACTTGATAAAGGACTGAAATTAGTAAACTCGAAATTGGAACAATCCCATTTTTAATGGTAACCTTAGAGAAAGCTTCACCTGCAGATACAGTACCTGTGAACAGGAGAATTGAATGACTGATAGGTAGCATATATTGTAGCTCTCCAATGGGACATTGACAGAAATCAGCAGGAAAGGCACGACACACACCACTGAAAACGTAAACAAAGTGATTATCCATTTCCAGAGAAACCACACACCAGTAAATGTATATTCAGGATCCCAAAATGAAAGGAAAGGACGTTTCATGCTGTAAATGCATGTGAATCAAAGCTCCGTATGATACCCAAGTTCACAGCCGTGGAAAACACCTGCAGACTGGCACAGTAGCCCCCATGTTATCTCAACAGTACTGTTCATAACTGACATAACAGGTATAACAAGGCTCAGTTCACTGAGTTCCAAAAATAATGTCCATGCCCACTGAAATCTAAACAGTTTAAAACTTCCTTGACGGAGGACCTGGTTTTTTGGGTACAGTAAGTAACCAGGATCAAATGCCACCAGAGGCAGCGAGACCTAGACCTGTCACACATAGTATAAAAAGGAAACTACACATTGCCAATCACATTGAAAGTAAGAACTGGACATTCCTTCTGTATCAGGGCTGGGTAATAATTCTGCAGTGTAGAACCGCTCATCTCATTCATATATCGTGAAAACAAATTTGGCTATCCCTGGTGATGCTGCATATTTGGTGGTGGTGGAGAGGAGTCGCTATTACCCGTAAAGCACTTTGAGTGGAGTGTCCAGAAAAAGCGCTATATAACTTATATTATAAGTGTAAGCAATTATTATTAACTGTGTTATCCTTCCTTTTGCAGTTTGTAAAATCACTGATACATCCCAGTTGAATTAATGTTCTGTTCTTTCAGTATTTTAGCTAGTCAGACTATTCTTTATTATTAGTTATGTTTTAATTGTGAGTCTTTATAAAGAGTTATTCCTTGAATAGGGATTTCCTCAGCTGGGAAACTGCTGCTATGACACCACAAATCTATTTCCTCCCCTATTTTGCCACTGCTATGTAACTGAATGTCTATTTCCATAAAAATGTATGATACACAAAATACTTTTAAAAAGTTATGACTAAATTGTTCTAAGTTCTTTTGCATAACATGAAATTGCTTTCAGGGCATGTTAACCCTCACCATTTCTTTTTTAATGATGCTATGAAGCAATCCACAATGTCATGGATTAGATTTTAAAAACTTCAGATAACCACAATCTTTAAAAAAATACTCCTCTGTAAACTATCAACACTTCAACTGAAGTAAATATACAGCAATTTATAGCAAAAGACAAATCTAATAAAAAGTAATATGTAAATACATAATATATTTAGTGCAAACCTCAATAAGGATTACAATCTGCACAATTTGCCCTTTTACTAAAAAGCACCCATATTTAAAGAGTTGAGCTGCAAAAACTCCAAAATCTTTTAGCTCTCAGAATGAGGCATCGGCAGGGCCTCTGGCAGTAGACAATTAATTGTAACCTAAAATAACCAAAAATAATAATACAGAGTAAGCGAGGCAGAATCAGACCTTTTCTTACTATAATTTCTAACTTACTGGTGTTGAAATGACATGTTGTGTATGACTAGGTAAAATTGCATTAACAGTTTGCCCTTTTACAATCTTAAGATTTACACTGTGGCATGTATACATAAAATACAGTGGATATAGAAAGTCACCACCCCCTTTCAAACTTTTTACCTTCTGTTGTATGACACTGAAAATAAAAAAAATAAATTAGGCTTGTTCCATTTTTATTTACACACAGTAACCCACATTAGCCAAGTGAAAATAAATGTCTAAAACATTCTGAAAATTAATATTACAACAGTAAAATACCTTACAATTGAATTTGCAAACTTGCTCATGTATAACCAATCACTTTAAAGATCACTCAAGAAACTGGCCCCCACCTGTGATCACTTGTGGTGATTTTGATTAGTTCAGAATAGAAGCAGCTGTTTCTAGAGGATTCCACTGCTTGGAAGTGCATTTCAAAGCAAAGAATCCACTATGGGCAGAAAGGTGCTTTCAAAAAAACTTTGAGATAAAGTTGTGGAAAGGCACAAGTCAGGAGATGGGTATAAAAAGATTTCAAAGGCTTTAAGTATCCCATGGAGCACAGTCAAGACCATCATTAAGAAGTGGAAGAGGTATGGCACCACCTAGACCTTGCCCAGATCTGGCCGTCCCTCCAAACTGAATGACCGAGCAAGGAGACTGACAGAGAGGCTACCAAGAGGCCGATGGCAAAGACTGGTTATAGTGTGCATGTGACAACAATATCACAAGCACTCCACAAATCTGGCCTGTATGGGAGGGTGGCAAGAGAAAAAAAACACATCATGTCTAGTTTATGTTGTGCTAAAAAGCACCTTAAAGATTCTGTGGCCAAATGGCAAAAGGTGCCGTGGTCAGATTAGAACAAAATTGAACGTTTTGGCTGGAATGCAATAATGGTACGTCTGGCGAAAACCCAATACATCTTACCATCCAAAGAACACCATTCCTACAGTAAAGCATGGTAGTGGCAGCATCCTGTTGTGGGGGTGCTTCTCTCCAGCTGGGACTGGGGTACTTGTCAGGATAGAAGGGAAGATGGATGGTGCAAAATACAGGCAAATTCTTGAAGAAAACCTGTAGCCCTCAGCCAGGAAGTTGAAAATGGGAAGATGGCTCACCTTTCAACATGACAATGACCCAAAGCACACCGCCAAAGCAACCGTTCAGTGGCTGAAGGACAGGAAGGTGAGTAGCTTAGTCAGAGCCCCGACCTAAATCATATAAAAAATCTTTGGAATGACTTGAAGAGGGCAGTCCATCAACGTTCACCAAGCAGTTTGACTGAGCTTGAACAATTCTGTATGGAGGAATGGGCCAATATTCCTCCCTCTAGGTGTACAAAGTTGGTAGAGATGTATCCAAACAGACTCAAGGGTGCAATTTAAGCAAGGGTGTTCTATTATCCAACCCAGTTATTCTACTTTTATTGTTTTCAGAAATTTAGCTTTTTTTCACTTGGATGTTGCAAGGTAAACTTTTTAAATAAAACTGGAAAAATCTGATTTTATTTATCTTCTTCTTGGGCTTTAGGGCAACAAAGGGTGAACATTTTGAAAGGGGGTGGTGACTTTCTATACCCACTGTATATTGAAGGAAGGACAAACATTACACTTTGAAAGACAAACTTGGACATCAGTGTTTAACTGTTTACTTGATGCGACTGAACAGTACTGCCAATTTCAAAGACCTACACTGAGAGAAACAGGTGGACAAAGGTTTATCAGCTCTCAAATCTGTACTGCTTTAAAGTCTCTGTTTCTTTAACATTCTCTGCCGTTTAAATTCCTTTTTCTTCTTCTTCACCAGTTTGGGCTCTGGAGGCATCAACTGTACGTCGGAAGGCTTCTCTTCCGCAGGAGTCACAAACACGTCATCTGTGGGATCCTGGGGCAGGGGCTCCTTCTCCTCAATCCTCTTCATCTTCTGGAGCTCCTTCACCTTCTGCTTGTCCTTCAGCCTGGAGGCTGTGGCGAGACGGATCATTCTCCGATGCTGAGGGGAAAAGGAATGTATTTAAGAGGTCAGACTGAATATTATTCTCCGATAACATCTGCATAAAAACTCAAATAAATAGGGATTCCTGTTCTCATCATTTCTTTTCTAAGAGCATTCCTAAAAAGCATCTTTCTCTATTCTAAGAGAAACATACTCAATGCGTCCTGATTTTTAGTATACATTCTGTAAGTTAACAGAATTTAAAATCTTGTGTTTTTGATTTGTTGATAGTTTACACAGCTGTTTTGTACTAAAATATTAGAAAAACTGTAACAATACACAAATATACAGGATTTGGGTCTGTTTTGTGTTCCAGTTGCACATCAGGGAAAGCTATCATCAGTTTGATGAAGACTTAGGAGCAACTAACCTTGCTTTGGAATTTTACAGATTTTTGATGATTCAATTCACAAATTAAAGATTTCACAAGACTGCAGGAATGTCATGTGATCAAAACTAGACTCATGTAAAAAAAGAATAATGCACTAGGTTTATTACCTATAAAGCATGCAAATCTACAGACCAAAATTTAGTAACAGACAGAATCAATTCTAAAATTACTTCTTGATTTTGATGCTTGCTTTTCAGAAATTATTCCATTTGACCTTACTAAATTCTGAGTATATAAAGAACATACCATATTTGGGGACTGGAAATGGGGATTTGCATAGAGAGTTGGACCTCCAAAGCTTCCCTGGAAAATTTTGATGAGGTTCAGCACAAAGCGTGGCCCGATTTCCACCAGAGAAGCATCCTCTTCGATGATCTGTGCAATTAAAAAATACACAAATAACTATGATGAAGTATGTCCCAGGGATCGTGTATCTACTGTACATGCTTCCTAAAAATTCCTAATGTTCCTTGGCCTCACACATATTCAGATGTTTCTTAGCTTAGAATAATTTGTGAGATCCAGAAATTGTTTAATGACACAATATCTGCTCCCTATAGACAAAGTTTCTACAATTTTCTTAGCGCTATAATGTTGTGTAGTGAGCAAGCCAAACATATTTGTAAATTAAAAGATCTACTCTCCACATAAAATCTTTCTATGGTCATTACAGTAATACATGTGCAGCAATTTGTATCATTTGCAGGTACAGTACTTTTCCTGTATTGCAGGACGTCATTCTGTCTTCTGCCAAAAGACTGTACAATACATCCACTTTGTGACTGGGCAGGTGCAACATTGCCATTGACCTGTTTTTGGACAACCGTTTTTGTGCAATATATGCCAGGGACTTGTGCAATTCAGCCTTTTCTGTATTGTTCTGGTTTGTTTTTTGTATATTCTGGACTGTGCGTAACTTTTCTTAGTGCACTTCTCACTGATTGTACTGTATGTATTGTACTATTATGTTACACTGTGCTGTGTTGACTGTGTTAAGCTGCTGTTGCACTGCAATTTCCCTCACAGGATCAATAAAGTATCTATTTTTCTGTGTTTATTTAAATAAATATATTAATAGTGACATCGTCTGGATCGTGTCCTCATTGATTTTCTGTGAAGGAAACATAACTTGGCTTTGATCACAAAGTAGTGGGTTTCTAGAAAATAAAACATCTAAAATTCTTCTAAGATGCACTTCATTACATGAAACAATGAGCAATATGTAATACCTAAACAACTGAATAAAGGATGAGATATCAGATGTTTTGAGATCTAACAGAACCAGAAAACAAAAGTCACCTGCACTCACCTGATAATTACGGAACCATATCCTGTTATCTGCTATCGTGAAAGAAAATACGTGGTCTACAAATGGCTGGCTCTTTGGGTGGTACTGAGGGGTAGCGAAAATCTAAACCAACCGGGAACAATTGGGAAAAAAAATAAATGTAATGAGTACAAAAGCTGAATAAACAGCAACACACTGAACTACAACAAACATCAATGGTAAGCTTACTAATTTTTGCATTTTCTGATCATGTGTTTTCTTAGTTAAACAATTCAACTCAAAGATGTTTAATCCCTTAAATCTTATCGACAAAAACCAAATTTACATAAAAATGGCTAAAAATCCACCGTTCTGTTATTTCTACCTTAATGTTTTGACTGCCTATTCTAAATTTTAATGGTCTCCAAGTTTTATTCATACCAAAAAAATATATTCAGGCTAGTTGTAATGTCCTCAGACATCTGAGGCTTTATTATGAAAGACAGAATATCATGATTGTCATGGTAGTTTCAAAAGCGGGAAGAGAGAACAAAAACATTGAAATCAGCAGCCCAAGATAATTATAAAGTCCAAATCATGCCTACCTGGATGAACAACTCCTTCAGAAGCGCATAGTGTGGCTCTTTATCAAATTTCTGATGGAAAAGGCAAAAAAAAGTCATATAGTATCCCAAAGGACTTTAACTTTAAAATGTTGAAGATGTTAAGTTTCGCTGGTGTTTGCTTACGGGGTCAAATGACAGCAGCGGCCTTGATCCTTTCAGGCAGTTTCCAGTCATCTTCAGCTCCGCCAGAGTGTGAACTTGAGGGAAAAGGGAAAAAAAACAAGGAATGAAACAGCTGTGGTTCCTGTGACTGCACACAAGGAACATTCACGAGAACATGTACAGGCAGGCACCTCACATTTTTACAAATCATTTTATTAAAACAAATGAACTGCAAAACCACAATGAAAACTATACCTAACCTCAACTCCAGTATGGATTGTAAAACATAATAGAAATTATCATTCCCTCAAGTCTACATCAGTGAAGGACACTGAAAAAACTATGTCAATTCTTCACAGAGATTCAACAGTTGCCCAAGAAGTGTGATGTAGTTGCATGTCAAATTACAACATTAGATATTTAACAAACCCTTTACAAATTTAAATTGTTTTTGGTGCTTTAAGGTTTGAATTATCCCTTAATCCCCAAAAGAGTCCTTCAGGTGTTTTTACTTACTGTTTTGAACCAAAAACTTGGCTGAAGGTCCGTGTGGAACATTGGAAAACCTTAAAAAGTAAAATACAGTCAAACAACCCAGCAATATACATTTACTCAGTAATACTACTAGTCATTTGTCATAAAGAAAATTCACAAAATAACTTTCAATCAAATCAGCTGAGTACTCACCACAAATAGAGGTCCTGTTTCTTTTTGGCTTCAAAAAAGATACACTTGTTGCAATTTTTGATTTCACAAACCTGGAAGACAAGTTTAAATGTTCTCAGTGAAAAACTAAGACTCAAGCACAAATGGAATATGTAACTACACTCATATCGTGCTCTGCTGTGAAGCATCACAACATTCTTTCAGGTAATAAAGTACAGGTTTCAACTGCATCTACAATACTGTCAAAGAAGAAAGACGAGAACCCCCAGACATTCTACTACTTTTTTTAAACAAATACTAACAAAATAAAAAAAATAACACTGCATTTCATGAACAACTGAATTGAGTGCTTTTTCCAAGACCTATTTGGTCCGTATTTCATATGGTCCATCTGAATAAGTACTAAGTTACTTTTCATCTTTAATAGTTGGCATCAATTAATTTCATAAGTTATAATTCCTTTCTGCTTGTTTTCAATTGGTGAGAGACAAGAAGTGTCTGGCAAACCAATGTCATCATCACCAGGCTAATAATCTGTGATTACACTTGGATTCAGTCCAAAGTTTTTTTGTGCAAAACCCTCATTTATCTTTTCCTATCACGCAGACATTTGAGAAATTAATGTGACAAAACTACAGACAACCTGAAAGACAAGCACAGACTTACCTCATTTACAACAAACAGTTTATCCTTTCGATCCATTTTTGTATCTGGAATGAAATGTCACATTAAAAGATTACTGGAAGAAATTTAAAATGTTGAAGCTGACTTTTTACCTAAAGATTACTGAGGTATGTACAAGATCTTCAACAGCTGACTGAGGAGCCTTATTGTGAAAGAAACTGGCTACATTCACTGGCTGAACGCTTACCTGGCTTTGTGTGAGGCATCAATGTCCTCAGATCATTCATTAGGTGCCTGGTTCTGAAGTCGACACCTCTGGAGGAAAACAAGAGTACCCTTTCTTTGTTCGTCCACTTACCCTAAAGTAAAACAAGGGGAAACTTGTTATCCAGGCTGCCTCTGATGCTGAAGCAGAAATTACACTTTTTATACTTATGATTACGTCTACAGAAAATGAGAAACATAACTCTTTCAAGTAAATGGCTAATAATAAATAATAAACGATTGAAACATTTCTAAAATCAAAAAGAGCGTATAGGTTCATTACGCAAACAATATTTCTGAATTAACCTAAAGCACCGAACAAGCAAACTTGGCCGGAGTAAAATGGAACAGCTATGTTTCTCTTACTTAGATTCACTCTGAACATGGAAATAGACTAAAAACTGCATGTAATTAATCCAAATTAAGTACACAAATAAGCTTAGCATCCTTTGCTAAATACGAATTGATGGGAGCGTTGTTAAAGAGTGCAGCAATTGCAAACAACTGCATACAACTCATAGACAAAGCAATAAAGTCTGTCCTCGTGCTATACGTACCATAGAAACCGGTGCTGGAATGCTAATTTCTTTGTTTGGCTCCTGGTCAGGACCAGATTTCTGTTTTCGTTTGTCATTTTCAGAAAATTTAACTTTTTTTCCAGTTTTCCCGGCTCCGGCATCTACTCCACGTTTTCTCTTGAAGGCACCCATTTTAGAGGAAGTGGACGCGGACGCTTACCAACGATAGAAGGCTTGGACGCTCTAGAAAAAATGTTAACGAGAAGAACGTGCGCCACCATCCGAACGGAGGACACAGTTCTTACAAACGAAATATTGCACATCTACTGCTTTTCTCCATTTTTATGTTCCTGTTCAAATGTTGAACTTAAATGTTTGTAAATATGATGAAAAGCAAAGAACAGCTTATTATTACCTAATCATATTTGTAGGTATTTTTATTATTATGAAAAATTATAGCATTTTCAGATTATGAAATGTTTTTGAAGGTTATAATAAATAATATTCCTTACACTTATATAGACCTTTTCTGGACACTCCACTGAAAGGGCTTTACAGGCAATGTGTAGCACTCACCTGGATGATGCGATGGCAGCCACAGTGTACATGGTATGCTCACTACACATAACTATCAGTGGGGAGTATAATTAAGTCATTTCATAGATGGAGATTATTAGAAGGCCATGATTGGCAAAGGCCAGGGGCAAATTTGGCCAGCACAATGGGGTTAACACTGCTACCCTTTTTGAGAAACACTCTGGGTTTTTCATGACCATGGAGTCAGGACCTCGGTTTTACATTTCATCTGAAGGACGACGCCTTTTTGACAGTATGGTGTCCCTATCACTATGCTGGGGTATTAGGACCCACACAGACTGCAGGGTGAGCACTCCATACTGGTCCCACTAACACCTCTTCCAGCAGTACCCATCCAGGTACTGACCAGTATTCTGTCAACTCTATATTCTCTTTATTATGGTCTATGTAGGTTTCTTTTGGATGTTAGTCTGATGTACAAAAATTCGGTCATTTCCCCTTTGGCTGAAGAGCCAGGTCATATATTTTTTTCTGCCACATTGTTCAGATCCATGTTTCCAGGAGAAAAGGACAAGCCAGGACAGCTGGCAACCCTGATGATACTTGCTGGGTTGTTTAGTGCAATTTAAACCTCACAAAGAGTTTGCAAAAATTAAGACTTTTTTATTTCAGCGATTTTTTATACAAAAATATTTTAAGTGAAACATAACTTTACAAATTGCATGAATCACCACTGCCATGAAGAGATTTACACTTGGAAAAATATGACAGCAATATCTTTGAAAACAACACAACGAACAGAATCAGGAAAAGAACTTTGCAGGGCTAAAAGAAAAGGGATAAATAGACTACTATGTTCCAGGTTCCTCAACTTCCTCATCTGGACAACAGTAATACTCCACAAAGCAGATTTGGCCGTCTTCATTTCTCACCAGATACTGCAGAGAGAGGAACCCACGATTGTCCATCCGCACTGAGACCTTGCAGGACAGGGCCAGTGCTTTGGTGGAAGGTTTTAATAAGGACATTTTATACCTGCAAAGACAACAAAAAGCTAATCAAAAGGGTGAAAAAATCTACCGTTATGCTATCATGTGGGTAAAACACCCATGACTACGCCATCAGCTTTCATACTGAGTGTGCTGGATAATGACTGAACACTGGTTCTGTTCAGGACAGAGGAAGGCTAGAAGCAGGACTGTGAAAACTGTTATTAGGACTTCAGTTATTCAACTCTGTCAGACATATTATTCATATTCTATTAGTGTGGTTTTAACAACATCTTTTAGCTCTATGCCTCTCCTTTAAAGTAAAAAAAAAAACAATTCTGTTAATGGTAAACCAACTTAAACTGTTTTCATTTAATGTTCCAATCCATATAATCTTTAGGATTTTACTAACCATAGAACCTCCAAATGAAATGTATACTACAATGTCACTTGAAACTAGTCATTCTTCAGTGCACAAAAATAACCTTACTGCTTTTCATTTTTCCATAATTATGTAGTCAACAAATGATTGTACTGTCAATTATCATTTTTATGTCCTTTATTAAAAGGGTGTTGTACTACAGGCACCCTAGCCTTAATTACTGTATTAATACAATACATATAAAATACTACAATAAATGTAACACTGCGTAGAGAGACACTGCTTTGTCATCTTTCTGATCTGTCTATTTAGATAAAATAGATGAGATTATTAAACCTAATGCATTGTCTCATCACACTTAATTTGCAGAGTTCTCACTTTGTCATGGCATGCACTTCGTAGCTCTTGCAATGTGAAAAACAAGTTGTATATTTAGATTATTTGCATAACAAAAAGACTGAACAACTTAGAAAATTACACTTTAGATTAAAAAATAACTTTATTTAAACCTTAAATGTTGGGTAGGCCAAAATAACCAGGATGGAAGGGGTCCACTGACCTGTTTGTCTGTGTTTGGCTACACTGAAAGAACTCCATCATGTCCGAGTCCTTTGGATAGTCATAGTGGGCACTTCCTGCATTCCCAAACGTAGATAGTCTATGTATTGGTGAAAAACAGAAAATGTTAGGGAATACTTCCACTGTTACTTAAGTTACAAAATGTTTGAGATGGCAAAATAAACTTTGTTTTCAGTAAACAGCATACCATGTGACTAATAACATGCATGCTGTGATATGGACAACAAGGCTACAGCAGGCATTCTACAAAAATGTTTGACTGATGTTTACAAAATTTGAAGACTTAAGCATGTGATGGTATAGCATAAAGCATACATGAGCTATGATCCTGACCGAGTTGCTTGTTACCTGACTTGTTACCACCACTTAGCACTACCAGTAGCAGTGTTAAATAATGCATGTGTGGTACTTTTTAATAGTCCAGCTTTCTGAGTCTAATCTTAAAATCATGTGGAATAAGCTTCCCAACCCTTACATCTTTCTAAAGAATTAATATTCACAACAGAATATTTACAAAAACTAACTGCAGATAAGTTTAGAAATCTTGACATAGTACTTAAGTTGGTTTCAGTTAAATCAACGCTATCAAGATGTCAGCAATTGACTCTTCCTTGTATTCACACAATCAGAGGGTAATTCTCATATTCCAGAGTAAATGTTAAGTCATTATGTTTGAACGTGCAGATAAACAAAACATTATGGAAATCTAATTTTGACATCACGTTCTACTGATTTGTGAATGGAACACACATTAACCATCCCTTAAAAAATTAAACCAATAAGCAATTGTGTGAAAATTTAAAAAAAAAACACAAAAAAGTAGTTATTGAAAATTTAATGCAAGGATTTGCTGTTCTGTGTTGAATCTTTCTTCGAGGTTTGGGTTTTTCCTTGTATATCATCTACATTTCTTTAATGTGTACCTACACAGAACTTCCACTCACCTAAAATAAGGTTTATCTGGGGACATAGTGATTTGCAAGACCTCGCTGGTCATGTCAAGCTCAGAGAAGGCCTCCCGCAAGCTGTCTGACTGCAGAATCACTTTGTTGGTGACGTTGGTGCTACAGAAGTCAAAGTCAATAGGATCCTCCGGCTCCATGGTGTTAATTTTGCACACTGTTACCACTCCCTCTTCTTCAAGGAACAAGGTCAGGGGGTAGCCATAGCCACCATAGCACATCCGCAAAGCAGTTGTAACTCCTTTCATCCAAAAAGCACAAAAGTAAAAAAAAAAATCAGTAGTGATAAGTGAAAAAATCTTTATCCATAGAAAACTGGAATATTTTTTCCAAGTAAACAACATACTAACAATAGGTCTCTTCAATAAGAGAAAAAAAACCAATATTTTTATACTAATATTTTTTTTTAAAGAGCAATACCTGGCACAACATTTCCTCCAAAGATGGTGAGGCAGTCTAAGAGGACAGTCAAGTTAACTGTGAATCCAACTGAGTCTTCCTTTATGAAGTAATCCTGGAAGATCTCAGCCTAAAAAAAGAAAAAGTCCTGCTAACTATGCAGACATATACAGTACTAATGAAATACATATTCATTCTTAATTCCTTTAAACTATGTTTATTAATAATCACAAAAG
Organism: Lepisosteus platostomus; assembly: GCF_059453375.1. Taxonomy (NCBI): domain Eukaryota; kingdom Metazoa; phylum Chordata; class Actinopteri; order Semionotiformes; family Lepisosteidae; genus Lepisosteus; species Lepisosteus platostomus. The sequence continues at coordinate 20,816,563 of NC_142614.1, forward strand.
ACGAAAACAATTGCATCAATGAAACAAAAAAATATTTTTCCACATTATGTTTCTAAACTTTTCCCCTGCCACCAGGCACTTCATGTAGAAGCATGTTACATCAACATGTATTTTTATAAATTCACGATGGCACTGACCTGTATAAAAGCATTGGCTTGCAAGCACTTGGAGTCTTCCACGGTAACTTTTAGCCCATTAGGTGTGGCTGTGAAGAGAGAGTGGTCTTTGAAACTGATGGCTTTTAAGATGTTGGAAAGGCTTCTGACGTTATCCAAGCTGGCCACCAACACATACTGGTCATCTCTTACTTCAGGCTGAACAGTCAGGGGCATGCTATCTTACTGCTATGAACCAGAACCAAGTATCTCAGTGAATCTGGAAAAAAACCCAAAATACATTTTAAATAACATCATTTTGACTATAAAATGATAATAAGCCTCGTATATACGATATTGTTTCTGTGCGATTCAAAATCTTTCTTTGTGTTTACGACTAACCTAAAAACAAAAAATCAAGCTCTTTAAAAAAAGTCTTACTTTGCTTACGTCTCCAGATTTTATTTTATTTTGACAGCCGGAAATAGTCAAATATATTGTGTGAATGTGTCTAATCCACGTAATTTCTGAATTTTGTTATATGTGTGAATGTGTCATTTCGGTGAACAACTTCCGGGAGCAAAAAAGGCGTGTTTATCGGCCGTGCTCGGTTGTACCTCCGGGTCAAATGCCGGCTTAAGGTCAAATTTCCAAAATGTATTGGAAGTACATTTTGTGTTTGTTTTGTATTTAAAACATAATGACATTTTTAATTTAAGGTAGCTTCTGAAGTATAGAATGGTCGAAGGGGAAAGAGTTAAACACGGTTCCGATTTCGGATATAATTACTCTACTAAAAGAGTCATTTAAAACTGGGAGGTACGGAGGTATCCTTTTATAATCAGAAAACTGCTCTTTCCTATTAAGAATCGAGGCTATACCGAGCCTATCCAGGAAGCACAGGACGCCAACTAGAACTGTATTCTGCATTCTGGACGAGCACTCAGTTTATTACAGAGCTCACAAACACAGAGGACAATTTCGAAAAGCCCAAATTCTGATTTTGATGCCTTCCGATTTACTAATAAACAATACCGACGTTCCAAGAACCAAAGTACAATATACATTTGGTTGTTTCGGCTGGCTGTTTCTATTAAAATTTTATTAGACCTTTGGCTTTGTGCGATCCCTGCACTTGCAGTTATTGGCCATATTGCCTGGAAACTCCTTGGTTAAACCAAAATTGTGATGAATGCAGCATCTTCAGTATTACACTAGCGGCCAATGAGCTGATCTACAAATGAGACCCTACGTGGAGATCTGATATTGACTGGAAACTGCCTTAAATCTCCCATTTGTGTCAGTTATGAAATATGTACTTGCTAAAATTACAGGAACTTGTAATATAGCTTCGTCATTTTCACAACATAAAATTAGACAAAGGGTTTAGTTATACATTTGTTGCAAAATGAAAAAGATGGAGTGCAAATGGAAATCCATATGGTCGGGGTTTAAATACCCGAAGTGCATTTGATGAAAGCGTGGCCAAAAAATATAATATCAGTTTTGCCGCTAGATGGGAGCCTTTTGCTTTTTTATTAACGTTATCTGAAAATGCTGTTCAAAGATACAGTACTTAAAAATGTAAGTGAAAATAACTGCATTATAATAATAATAATAATAATAATAATAATAATAATAATAATAATAATAATAATAATAATTGAAGAGGGTATGTAGCGACGTTACGAGCTTTTAGCCTGATCTTGTTACCTGTCAGAAGCTAATCAAGGCTGGGGTGGGAGACTTCCATGGAAGAGATTACTGTTGCAAATGGACTTAGTGGATCTGTAGGCCTTTTCACTTGACCACAGTGTACACATTCCCCAGTATGGTTAATGGGGACACTGGGCAATTAGAGGTGCTATGATTCAGATAAGAGTTTTTGCAAACCTGTGGTAGTTTTCTTTAATTTTTTTCTTAAATTCCATTCTGCCCTTCCTAAAGTCCCCCCAGAATTCCAATGGTAAATCAAATCTGACTTCCTCTTCTGATCTACAGTATTGTGTTATGTCTCCTTTACACCTTGAAATCTTAGTGAAAAGTGCTATATAAATTTAAGGAATTATGGTAATGGTGATGATGCAAGATTGAGGAAAGGAATAAAATCTTTCTCTTTAAAACTTGATTTTCAGGTGGACATTCTTTAGACTACTGGCAGACATTTATTCTTTTTAAAGATCTTCTGATAGAGTTGAATGTGGTACACTTTCTAAATGGAGTATTCCAGCAACACAAATATTCTGGAAAGATTGCCAGTGCTGAATGAGAGAAAAAAAGAACCGAAGCATATTTATCGCTTACTGTACTTAGGTTTAGTCCAATGTTTCAAAGACATGCTTTAGAAATACACAATTTGTATTGTTCAAAATACATTTATAATAACATAATATGCAACACACAAGTATTACAATTACACAAACCAAAAAGGAGGCGTAGGCTATACTTTCAAGAAAAGAAACCGCTTTGGTTTCAGAGTTCGTATTTATATGACAAACATTTTTTCTTTATTAAGAAAAAAGTATAAGTCTGGGCAGTCAAGATAGAATTCACAAACTGCACTGGCTTGCTGTTAGAAGGTATCACTATACGCTTGAGCATTGACCTCTCCTCACAGTGAGGATTATGAACTATTTTCAGACATGATCATTCCTACAATGTGCATGAAAAGGAAATTTAATATCTGTTGACAAACATTTACCGGGCAGTAAACCAATGTAATAAGATCTACCCATAGATGATAACAGTAATCAGTCCTTTTTAATAATTCACTGTTTCAGGGACATGTTTTGTAAAATGGAAGTTGGAAATATGTTTTTTTTTCTATAAGAAATTGTATTTATTGTTATTTTGAAAATGAAGTGTATAATAAATTCATTTGTCAATTTAAGTGTGCATGTCCTTATTTCACAGTGCACATACTTTTATGAGATCTGAAGTATCTAAGGGCTCTGTGCAATGCAGACAACAGTTGCTGGTCGTGTGCTCATGTCTGAGATACCAAGGATTACTGTGGCGTAACCCCATCTCAGCACAAGTATTTATATTAAACCATACTTGAGGCTGCTGTCAAACTGCATCGAAAAGCATGAGGTATTTCCTTCATTCTGTAATAAAACACATGTTTCTGCCTTTGTGGTCTTGATTTGTGATCCTAGAGCTTAGTAGGGTTCATTTTTGAAAAGAGCAGAGAAAAATGTAAAATATTTGCAGATGTCGTATTTTTGAAATGCTGTATATATAAATTTATTCTGTATCTCTTGTGTAAGTATTACTTTGATCTTAACAAAACAAAATTGTTATGTTATAATGTAATTGTTATGGAATTTATTTTATGACAATGCATACAGCTCCATATATCTAACTGGAATAATATTCAGCTGTGTCAGTCCACTACAGAAAGTAAAGTTTGTCACTTGAGATGAATTCCAGATATGAGCAAAAAACTTTTAAATTCATCCAAATACAGACTGAGCGCTAAATTAATGAAGTTTTTATCGTGGCTACTGGTGTAATACTATAATTTTTTTTTCAGTATTAAATTACTAGTGTTACAGAAATATGCAACCCTTGAGTACTGTAACCACCTAATTTTATTCTGTCCCTTAGAATAACAGTTCCCATATTTTCTATGACAAAAGACATGCATATGATTACAATTACACACATCATAAACACTGACGGACTCCAAGGCCTTATTCTGCACACTGGTTTGTGTACAGAAATAGATCCGATATGGTGATCAAAATGTTTTCTCAGACTTTTATTTTCAAGTTTTCTTGTTGCATCACCCACAATTAAAGCATAACTGAAAGCAATTACTTGTACTGCTCAAAGACCCAGTTGTTTTCCGCCGAGTTGAAGTAGATGCCTATGAAACCTTTTTTTTTTAGCTTAACAAGGGCTGGTTTGTATTTGGCCCTATTTCTGCACCACCACTCCCTGTCAAGATAAAAATATTTTTAACCTTTGACCTCCCTCAGTTGGATTGGCACCCCTCTTTGGTGATTGAAGTGTTGTATTACAGTACAAACCTTCATGCAACCCCACTGATACAGCAGGTAAGGAACAATACTGTTATTCATTTCTATCCTGGAAGTCTTTAGCATTCATTTAACAAATGATATAATTATATCTTGCAGGTAAATCTTCTTTTATCCGGGGCTGGATGACTGTCACTCATTCAAATTCTGTTGCCACTGTGTCAAATGTAGGCAGATAAGACACTGCATATATCTGGCGCATCAGACTGAAAATATCATGTCAAGGTTTATTTGACTTGTGACATCATGCTGTTACGCAGGATTCATTATTAAAATCAAAATCAGCACTACCGCCTGCAAGCGACTTCTTTTCTGACACGTCTTTAACACGCCTGTATTCTCGCGTCAACATGAAACGCTTTAGGAGTATAAAAAATATGTAGATCGTGTAGTGTTTCTTTTATCACACGTCACGTTAGGTATTAACCAATCTAAACTATGTTGGATATTAATACACCTTAAGAGTAGTGGGAAGAGAATAAATTTAGCGGTACAATGGCGCTCAAGTGACGTCAGTAAGGAGCCCTTTAAAAGTTTGAAAGCTCACAGGAAGATAAACATTACAGGTATATTCAAAAGTGAAAACATCACAGGAAAAACTGTGTTTTATTATATTACATTTAATTCCACCTTTAATATCGTTATGCTTGTAATGTTATATTAAGCGAAAAAAGCTTCATGAAATTTTTTTGTAAATATTTTTTAATGAAATATATTTTAAAAACAATATTATCTAACGTTACCCTGAAAGTAGTAGTTTCACAGTAAATACAATTTGATCATGAAATTGTAGTGGTTAAAAAAAAGTTATATTACTTAAAATCAAAACATTTTGAAAATGTTTATATTATTTACTTTAACTTGTTAGGAGAATTGTTTTGCTTGTTCAGCTGTGCGTGGTCTTTGCTATCTTATCAAAAGGCTTTAAATTGACTAATTCACTAAGATAAAGATTTCTCGTGTTTGTATTCCTTGTATAACGTGTACATATCTCTAAAATCCACATACAGTATATACGTCTTAAAAATGTCCCATTGGGTAAAACAAAACTCGCTCAAATTTTACATATAAGTAAAATAAAAATCATTACAAAATTCCTACGCGCAAAAATGGGTATTTTATAGACATTTCACGCACATGTGACACATACTCCAAACAATACTTTTAATGACCCTTTCAGGCCAAAGAATAGCCATTATACATTAAAATGCTTTTAAAACACTTTTATGTGTATATATTTAAACTCTTTAAAAAACAAAGACGAAAAAATGTAGTCAATATATGGCTGTATTTTAAATCCTCTAAAATTGACGCTTCTCATTAATTGTGGGGTGTGAAACGTTGTGTGTGCTTGGGAAGCGTGCGAAGGTTATCCGTTTGCTTTTTAAAACATCCTCAAACTGTGTACCTTATTTGCGTTGTGTGTTCTCTCTTCTGCCCCTCCTCCCTGCCTTTGGACTGATATGCCAGGGAAAAGATTTTTTTTTTGAATCCGAGCTACAGCCGCCATGCTGCGAGAGACAAACTTCTAACACTTTTTTTGCACCATCCCCTAAAAACTAAACGGAGAAGATCGAGCCTTTTCCGAACACGGTGAGTTTTAGATGTTTGTTGCACGTTTTGTTTTAACGACGGGTACAGTTTTGTTTTAATGTTCTTGTGCAGTGTTTTGGTTTTCTTTTAAAGGTTTATCTGTTCCAGTAGCAATATACCCCCTTGAGTTTTTGGCTAGCGATCATGTTTTGCCTGTAGTTGAGCATTTGTAGATGTTCCTGTTGTTGCACTTGTTGGAAAGGAAGGCGGAACAGGTTAGTTTTGAACCAACAAGTGTCACCTGTTATATTAAATACGAACAATCTAGTATTTTTGCGCCATTGTTAAAACAATTTTAAACGTTCAAGAAAATAAATGGTTCAGTTGAGAAAAAATATAACATAAGGAAAAAATCCATTTGATATTTTTCTGTATTCTTTAAAATAACTCCATCTGCATTTCGTATGATTATAGGGGTTTTTAAATTACGTTTACACTGGAACTGAATGTACAACACTTGAACCAGCGCAAATGAACATTTCTAATCTACCGCTGTACCGGTGGAAGAAGTTCTTAAATAAGGGTAACTGTTTAAATGGATCACGTCTGCGTATTCTACCTTAAAGAAAAAAAAAAGCTAAAATCAGACATCTCCATCCTGTTTTTAATTGAATATGCAATGCACAAATGTATATGCATCTTGTCCAAAATTCATTTAGGGGCCACTGTCCAGAGCAGAAGTGAATCGAAAGGGCTCATTTATTTAAAAAAAAAAACAAAAGTGCTCTGTGTGTTGAAATTGGAGAGAGACGTCGCCGTGCAATTCTAGATCGGTACAGTTTGTCTATACGGGATAAAAGAAGAGCAATGTTGAACTGTGACCTTTCAAAGATGCGTTGAATACATTTTAGATCAAGGATCTGTTTGGTTTGACAATGCAATGCAGCATTTAAAGACTTTGCTACATTGATTTACTACCCCTATATGAAAATTGGTTGACCTCCATACTGAAATGGTAATACATTATGGATGTGCACAGAGCAAAACTCACAAAGTGTTGATCTATTGTAATGGATAGTGATTTAGGTTGGGAAAGATCTGTTGTTAGGAAGCAGAAACCCTTTATATCTTTTCTATCTTTCGAACTAATACAGATGACATTTAAAATTCCATCACCATTGCATTGACCCATTTGAAAAATGGGTCCTAACCAAATTTAAGGACCCGAAACTAAAAATCTTATAACAGAGTGGAGGAAAAAGTAGATTAAAGAATAGCAATTACATATTTTATAATAGTTTTGAACGAAGCATCTGCATGCTTTAATCTTCAATCAGATCTATCTCATCCTCTAGAGATGTTGGAGAGATCCAGATTCTGTAGTTCACCTTGGCTGTATTAAAATGTGCTTAAGTTTTTGTAAATTTATTTTCAACCTGTTTGGGGATTGCCATAAATCAGCAGATTGGGCTAATCAAGGTTCCACCAGTTTAGCATTTTTATTCTATGTTTACAGATTAATTCATGTGCCTATATGCCATATGTATAGACATGCCATATGTGTTCCCAAAAGAACAGCTATTGTGCATTGCATTTTCTTCATCAAGACTCAGTTTAAAGTAATATAGATGATGCATTGATCCATGCAGAGTGTTGGGGGAGCAGACTTTCATTTCATATGTTAATAGTAGCAAGTTTTAACTATCCGTGACAGAATCGAGTTGTTTTTTGAACATTTTCATTTCAAATCGAAAATATACTACATATTTGGAAAGACAGAGGAAATATAAGCCATATGTCTGGAATACAAGGTTTTTAGATGTAATGTGCACTTTGAGTACAACAGTCATTCCTTTGCTAGGACCTAACCTTTTCACAAATTAATTCTGAGAGCACATTTTTTAGTATGTAAATCCTCAACCAGTTTGAACAATGAGATTTGCATTGATTGCCCATTAATAGTTGTGGCTCTTCGGTACTGTTGTAATCACCACTTGGTGTGTTTTATTGAGGGACTTAAGTATCACTGAAAGTGACATATTTGATGAAACAATGCTAATAGAGAATAAAAGGAGAATTCAGTTGTTTTTACAACTCTACCAAATGAGGTAACATGAGGAAACTGTCACTTGGTCAACACACCACATAGTCTTTTTGCCTCCACTTTGTTCCAATATTTATTTTTCCCTTCAGCATTTCCTTAAATCACTGTGTTTCCGTATTTCTTTTTCCCTTAAACCTCAAAAAAAGCCTTTTGAATTTCACCCTGTGGTAGAATGGGAAGCTTTTTGTTGAACACCTCCATTTAATGAGAAATTTAGTGATAAAACTGCATTTCATGTAATTGGTAGGTTTGACTTGTAATGGTGTACTTTGTGACTCAGCTTCTTAAAGTAAACAATGAAATTAGTTATTATGGAGGACTTTTGTCTGTATTGACGTAGAATACTGAAAGTGAGCTGCACATTTTTTGTAGTCCAAATTGTGAGTTTCACAAACTGAACTTGAACTGAAATAGATAATCAGATTTGAATATTCAGTAGTATCCAGCTATTTCACAGCAAGCGCCAGGACGGTCTTAACTACAGCTTTGCATAAAGCGGTCTTTACGAATACTGGAAGGCATCCAGTCAGAATGTTCCCTTGAGATTGGTTGCAATTCAGCATTTACCCGCAGGGTATAAAGTTAGAACAAACATATATGGTTCATCAACATCAGTGGATTTTTGTATTTTGGATGTACATCCAAACCAAGGCTTTTTTTTAGAAAGAAAAGAAAGAAACTGGAATGGCAATTTTCTTTTTTATGCTTCCTCCAACTCGGAATTGCTATTTGTTAATCAGGGCTGTAACGTGTGTAGCTCTGCAGGACAGAGAAATGCAACAGGCACATGTACTCTGATCTCAAACTGAACAGAAGGCCTACAGCATCAACAGTGGGGTCAGTCATGGGGAGGATGAAATGTCCTGAGCAAACTTGCATTACAATTGTGATATTTCAGTTTTGAGGACTGAATGAACACAGATGCACTGCATGTCCTGCCAGTTCAAATGGTACTTCACCAGTTCTTCACTTCTGCAAGGGACTTGCTGTTCTGCCAACCTAAGATTGATCAGCTGTTTTAGGTTATGGGGTCCATCTTTTACTCCTCACAAGTGTGTTTACTGGTAGAGCCAATCAGGATCTCCAAAAAGTATTTTCACACTACTTCTCCACTGTTAATATACCTTCCAATGTCAATTCTAAACTACGCAAGACTTGATGAAAAGGGAGATTTGTAAGTCCTACAGTAACAATCTGATGTGTATCCAGTTTCCATATAATAATCCATGAAGGGTTCAAAATAATTTCACGGCTGTGGTTCATCAGTTTCAGTAGCTGTTTTTGGAATTTGATGAGTAAGTGGAATGCTAGAGTGCTAAAATCATTTTTAACAAACAAGAGGTGGAAAATGTGAACCATTTTTTTTTTAATAATTGTCAATTTCTCAAAGGAGAAATGAAACAAGAATGGATCATTGCAACATCACATCGCCATGAGGTGTAAAAATAATGGAGTTGTCTCTTTCATGTGCAGTAGTGTTTACTCCAGTAGGTCTATAGAGAAAAAGATTAGAAAGAAGGAATGGTTTCACATGAAATGAAGCAATTTAGCCCATCATGAATTGCCACAGGTAAATGGCATTAGATATGGCAGGGAGTACAGTCACTGTTCAAAAGGTTTTAAGTACAGTTATCCTGGGGTTCTAACTCTGTTCTAAGAAACTTGTATTATAGCAGGTTTTAATACATCCATAATTTTTTTGACCTCTCCATTCAGTTCATTGGTCGCGAGGCAGCTGGAACCTAACACAGCTAGCTACAGATACAAGGCAGGATACACTGTGGACAGGATGCCAGTACATTGTAGGTTTTAATACATAAAATATCCGATCGTAAGAGTGGGTGCAAACGAGAGGAAACAATAAGGCTTGAATGTCTGGAATCCTTTAAGTTGTACTGGTATTTTATAAGTAAACCCAACTTAACAGGTTATTTGATGGAAAATTTGAAAATGGCAATTGGAATGACAACTAGCCCTAAAAGACTGAATTTCCTCTTGCCTGATTTAGATATAGAGATGCAGACCTACAAAGGATAATGGGTGTGGACTGCAAAAAGACCTGTTTTGCAAATAGTGGTTCTTAGGAGTGTGGTGTGTTGGCTGACATGTAAAGGCTTTTCTCATGCTGTTGCAAAGGTAACATGTTGGCTAGTAGAAATATTGAAGTCTGATTTGGAGTTTATTTATTGTGAGTTTGTTTGGCCTCACAAATCCCCTTAGTCTTGTGATTCAAAATGTTGGAACTGAAAGGCATTCTTTGCTCTCCTGGAATTTTGCGTTTCTCTTTCTTATTAGTACAGGCCTTGTTTACACATGTTAGATGACTCTTGTTAATTTTTCTGAGACTTCTACTGTGTTTCTGATGCGCTGCACAATTACATGTCTGTGAATCAACAGAAATTCCCCCTCTGGTCTTTGAATGAGATGTTTATGTTGACTAATTAGGTAATAGTTCATCATTTGGTCATATGAGCTGGAATGCCACCCGAGTATTGCTAATGTAATTTGTTGCTTTCACTTTGTTGCTGAATTTATAACTGGCAGTTACAGGTCAGCAATGCCTACTGAAAAGGTTTTTAGTCATGAAGTCTTCCCAGCCTGAAAATGTGCGAGATGAAGTTGTTTTTTATTTTAAAAAATGCAGTTTGGGTTTAACATATGCATAGTTTTTCTTAATTTAATGAATACCTTGATAGTATTTTTTGTTCTAAATAGGAAAATCTATTTCTTATACAGTATGTATCAGGCAAGTACAGTACTTTAAAACCCACAGTAAAATGTAATACATACAGTAATTGGTCAGTTTAATTTCAAATTCATATGAAAATCCATAGACTATGTATGTGTAATCGTTTGCCTTATCTGAGTGTGTCATGTTGGTTGCTGTTTATATTAATGTTGGCAAGGTAAGTTGGTAACCTCCTCCAAACAGGCAAGTATTTATTGTGTTACTGTTAGAATGCTCTGTGAAAGGGACAAGTAGACATGGAGACGAGATCTGATTTGTAACTTGACAACAGCAGCTTGTCCCTAGGAGTTATTGATTGAGTCTGCTCAACTTTTGCATGTTAATTAAAGGTGGTGTTTTTCCTTGCAGTCGTTCCTGCAGGCATGTCTTGCAGGGAAACCAGCTGTCAGCTGTGTTTGTGTAGTCTTCCTAAGTGTCTGAGCGCCTTAAGCTCAGAGAGTTAGGAAATGGGATAGAATGGCACAGGTGCTCTTCAGCAAAGACGCTTTGTCATCCCTGTGTAACAGCTGAAAAAATGCTAAAGTTGCTCCTGCTTTTTTGCAGAAGCTTAATAATCTGACAGTTCTCGTTTGAGATCTTATTAAAAGGAAGGTGGTGCAGAGGTGCAGACTAGACTCGTTCTTGTATTTTGTTAGTGTTATAGTGTTAGTATCCACTTGAAACCATTAACCCCTGTTGTCTGTCTGTATTAATAATGTGAAGTACTGTACATACTGAAATAGATCACTGAATGTCACAGTAAGGGCATAAGATAGCACTCGCACTGACGATAACATATTGTCATAGCCATTGAATATAACAGCATTACCAAAAAGTACAAAGGAATTTGAAAATGTGTTTGTGTCCTTAAACACTTTGCAGACTTTTACCTATGTTAACACTGAGTGATCAGTAGAGTAGATTGTAAATGTTCAGAAATAGGGTGTTATTATTTTAATAGAGAAAGATGCTTAAAGAACAGGTGACAATTCTGCACTTGCTCTGCATGATAGAGCGAACACTTATTTTTTTCTTTTTCGACGTGGTACCACATTTTGTTTTCATATAATATTGCCTACGGCAGCACATTTTTGTTACCACTTCAGTAAACATAAAAGGCCTTTGTACTTGAACACTATATCACTTAACCAGATTTCAGAGTGCAATGCTATGTACTGAAAGGCTTGGAGAAACTTTGTAAAAGCACAGTTTTTATATTAATTCTATCTCCAGTATCATGTGAAATGTTTGAACTCCAGAATCACTTTTTAACTGAATGGTAACTGAAGTATTATGGTTTTAACAAATGTGTGTCTTGTTTTAAAACATGTTTACTGACACACCAACTAGAATGTTGAATTATAAATATAATTGTGATTATGACAATAAGAATGATTAATTCCTTGCATTTATATAGCACTCCCAAGATATTATGTAAACCTAAAATCATGCAACTGTCAAGTCACCCCACTCTTGGACAGATGATTAAATATATCTGCATTATTTTACATTTGGGAGTTTCACATTGCATCTTAATTTGACCAGCAGTTCAGAAGTTTGGGAGGGTGAGGGCTATAATGTTAGGTTTGCAACAGTAAGCAGAAGTACCTTTTGAAGTTAAGTGGTCAGAAAATGGATAGATATAAGTTGTTTAAGCTAGAGATACTCATTGGCCATTATATTGTCATTCATTGCATAATCATTTAAGATCTGACATTCATATTAAGAGTTCATGACAGTAAAGTGAACATTTTATCTTCTGATTTTAATGGAGTACAATTCTCATGGATTTAAAAAAATCAATGACAATTACAGCAAAGTTGAACATTATCAGTATGTTACACTATGCAAAGTCTTTGTCAGATTGCAGTCTATCATAAGAACAGTAGAAAGGTTACAACTGAGAGAAAGTCAATCGGCCCGTCTAGCCCATTTGATAGGTATCTGTTGATTGATCAAAGAATCATCATACAGTTGTTTTTTGAAATATGCCAGAGAATCTGCTACAACAACATGGCTGGGTAGCTTGTTGGGTAAAGAAGTTCCCCCTGTTCTCGGTTTTAAATTCACTTCCCCATAGTTTCCACTTGTGCCCTCAGGATCATCTTAATTTACCTTAATTCAGAATTATGCACAATGCATCCATGAAATTAACACTTACCATCTTGTATGAACAACAAGCTATGTCTAAGGGTGCAGTTCTGATTTTTGAACCTTGGCTGATCTCTCTCCTTAATTTATAGAAGTTCTGTGCAGCACTTTGGGTTATATTTATGCATTACTCATGATGTAAACCTAAGTATTATGGTTGTTTTTATGTTTTGACCTTTCTTTTTTCTCATTCTCTCTAATGTTCCCTTTTGTGGTTGTTTTTGATCCAGTATGCAATTAGTAATTTTAGCAAAACGGTCATTTTGCATTGTGCTGGGAGGACAGTCTGCTTTTTTCCCCAAGCATCACAACAAGATTAGTTTACAAAGCAAATTCACTGCTGCATTTAAAAAGGATTAAAATTCAAAGTTCCACGTGTTCTAGAAATAAGAGCTGACTCTTTCCTTATTAGTTGGGATGACAGAGAGCTTCCAGTCAGAACAGATTTTACTATCCACTCTTGGAAATTTGATACAGTTCCATTTCTGTGCTTTTATGGGAGAGGGTTAGAAATGTGCTGATTGAAGAACCAAGATAATGTGTTTGTGTTGAAGAAATGAAAGATCCTTGCTCACCTAGTGAGAGAGGGAGTGAATTCTTCACACACACAATTTGTTGCCATTTAAGGTGCTGTTAATTGGCCCGTCATTAAATAAATGGGAATATAGACCAAAGCTGAGTGACCAAGAGGACTGAGTTTCCAGATTTCATGCAGACCTCATGCTGTGCAGGAGTTTCTCCATGAACTGAGCCTGTGGTGGTGATATCGCATTAGCCTATCTGAACGACCCAGGACCTACCCACCCTTAGCAGATACTTTTTAAGCTGCTAACCTGCACATCACTTCTTAATACAAAGGTTTTACAGCAGTAAATACATGTGTATTGAACTCAGACCTAGACAGCTATCCGTATGCAAGACAAGGGTAAATGCAATTGATGTAATATAACAAGAAACAAGCAATAGTTAGCATGAAACAAAACTCAAACACCCCATAAACACAAATTTTCCCTTGAACTCAGTCTTGACTGTACCTACTCAAAATTATTTTTGTCTTTCGTTTTCGACTGAAGGAGAGTCTCAGCCGCTTAAGTGGATCAGAAATTGGTGAATCTAAAGTCAATACAGTCACATAAAGAGTGACAGAAGGCTTTAGCCTTTTTTAATTTTGTTTTCATACACTACAGTGGCTAAAGCTAAATGGTCAGATATATGTTTGACATTCGTATTCTATCTTACTTTTATTCTGTTGAAACGTATATCTGCATGACTTATGCTCCCGATACTGTTGCTTAATTTAAATCAATGTTAACATTGTTAGTTAAGAATTCCATTGGAAGCATGAGATCATCATGAGACATTATTGAATTAAATGAAATACTGTATTTTGGTGTTTCTTACAAGTCTTTTTTTCAGCTTTTTTAGCATGAGATAATTGTAAGAATTGTCTTTTCCAATGGTAATGGTTTCATGTCATAGTTTCTTTTAACTGGTTTTGATTAAAAGCTAAACATTCAGAACAGATGTGAGATTTTGTGAGCAGTTTTAATCAATACAAAGAGCACCATTGATCCTGCCTATTCTGACACAAAGGTCATATGTTGGTCCTAAATTTTGAAATTGGCATCTTTTGTGAAATACAGTGAAATAAACCATGTCTCCATATTCTCTGTGTATTGAAAGGTGTAACTGTATCGTTCCATTAATGTATGCTGTCATCTCTGGGGTTTAGTCCTGTGAGATAACATGAGGGTAATATGATTCTCAAGCTTTACACAGCTCAATTATTCAATTAGCTCTTTCTCAGAAGAGAACAGAAAACTCACCTTAGCAAATCCCAGATCTCAATAGTAGGTAATTGTGCTAAATACAGTAATTTTTAAGTTTTTATTTGTATTTCAACTTTAGTGTGTCTCGGAACTGAAAGTTTTATGTTAAGAAACTGTCCACAGTTGTCTTTTCATATTGTTTTCTGTGTTTACTTTGTGTTTACACAAAAACAAGAAAATATCAGAAGCTTAGATGTTTTTATGATTTAAAAATATTATCCAAGTTAAGGATTCCCAGGAGAGAAATAATTATAAACAGCTTGTCTTTGGCTTTAATTTTTCCCTTGAGGGGAAATGTTTTATTGGACATTTCCTGCCATTGAGAAATTGTTTGTAGCGCTTAACAGTTCTTAATTTACTTAAGATGTGAAAACAAAACTGCAGGAAACTGATCTTGCTGAACAACTGGCTGTGTAGTACAAATCAGAATATTTTAAGGGCTTGATATAATTGCTCTAAATTTAACATTTTGATAATATAAATGCATATTTATGCTATTCACCTTGTACTATCTTTTAGTGGTGCAATTTGGAGTCTTTAAATTATACAATTGTCTATTTCTTTATCTCTGTGTGAGTTTTAACAGGCTTCAGGGAAGAATTTAAGACTGCTTTAATGTGTTGTGAATATCCCTGTATATTCTGGAATGCTGAAGATCCTGGAGCTGAATCTTGAATGCTGTTGCTTTTCACTTATTTTCGTAAGGAAAATAAGTATTTTTGTATACGTTTTCTAATAAAAAGAAAAAGAAATAAATCCCTTATCACAGTTACCCTGTTGCAGCTAAAACAGCCCCTGGTTGGGTTTCTGGTACAAGGATTCTCTTCAGAAAGACTAAGGAGATGCTGGACACGAGTATACAGTATGTGCTGTGTACTGCATGAATTGTATGTTTTATATACATTGAATAACTTATCATAAAGTTATTGGAATAACAATAATAACAACAACAATAATAATAATAATTATTATTATTATTAATAATAATAATAACGGCACTGATATTTTATTTAACAGACATGACATTGGCAAACCGAAGACAGTGTTGTTCAATAGCGTATAATTTGAGAATCGCAGGCTAGCAGGTTGTTTATCCACTGTCAGGAGTGGTAGCTATGAATTGCATGCTGTGAGCATTATTAAACAAAAACTGTCCATTTTCTGTCCCATTCTTACTCTTGTAGAGGTGCAGATGCCACATGTCATCTCAGCTGATCTCATAAACATTCCGTGGGGTTTAAGACAGTTGAGTATGGCATCTGACTTGAGCATATTGCAAGAAAGCTGTTACATGAGCAGCATGAGGACATGTAGTCCTGTTGGAATGTGGTCACATCAGGATGAACCCAAAGTGAGTTAAGGGCACTATAAGGGCAGTAAGTGAGGTTGTTTGTCCTGTTCAGTATTTGTTTTACAAAGAATATCTAAAAATGTACTTACTGTACATGTCCTAGTACAATAAATGCTTTATCAGTATGAAATGTTTGGATAGGGAAAATTTGTATCCGCTGAATGACAAATTTTGAATTAGAAAGTGAACTAAAATAGGTATTTGCATCCACAATCTCCAGGGATTCATATAAACAACTTAGCATAATATGAAATACTTTTATTTATCAAATTATTTAATGTGATTGTTTTCCAAAACATTTGCATAAATGTAAACGTACACCTCTTACTCTAGAGGCTGAAGACACACATGCTCTTCCTGAAAGAACAAATGTGTAGTAGGATATGGTCTTGTGATCTCTAGCACATTTGCTACTGGTCTAATTATAATCAGCCATTTAGAAAAATATCATTAAAAATACAAGCACGAACAACAGAGTCCAAGTCTTTGCACATAACTCAAAGGAGTGTCATAAACTGTTTTTGCTCTTTTTCTCTGATGTTTGCTTGCATGCAGAATGAACAATCACATCATTGTCATGTCCCAAGACAATCCTAGGACTTACTTTCAGAAAGAACAAGTCTTCAGTCTCCAAAAATGACATAAACATGTGCCTAAGTTGATTACTGCCACCCTCCGGGATGCGGATGTTTGGAAATTGACCAAATTGAATTAAATCATTTTAGAGTCCTGACAAGTAAAAGTATTTAGTATATTACTGAAAGGTTTATATGAGCCCTTTAAGCTGCAAACAGTGTGTTGTGAGTTTGAAGAAGAGGGAATGTATCTGAGCACTGTCACATCTTTTGCAGTATATATACTGTAGTAGGTCTAATCCAGACATTCTTAAGGGTCATTTCTGCAAATGAAACCAACCCAGATTCAAGCATATCCTGCTTTGTCAAACCCGATTCTTCTTGCTGTTAAGACTTTTTTTTCTTGGAATAACCACATTGATTTATTTTGTATAATTGCCATGAATGTTTCTGTGTTTGGGGATAATAGTAGTACATCAAGGGAAGGCACTTTGACCTTATGGCTTGGTGTTTTTTTTTTAAATAAATCCTCATATTGTTCCCTAGATGTCTGTGCACAAGTAGGCAACTCCAGTCATTGCATGCCAGGTTTCTGCAGGTGTTGTAGGCACCCATGCTTTTGCATGTGGTTGGACTTCTTAAGCACTTAATTAATTCAGTTAGGTCATTCAAATTTCAGATGTAAGACACCACACTTGATATTGGTTCTCTAGGATATAGGACTCACCTCATACTGTATGTACTGGCTGGACTACAGTTGAGATGCGGATGGTGGTTTGCAGGCCCCTGGAATGTCATGTTTCATTTTGCCTATTTTGTTTTTAGGATTAGACGGAGCCTGGTGGAACTTTTAGTTTCTCAGTGTAGAGCTTTGTGCTCTAATCTTGAAGTACTGCAACCCCCCAGTGCAGGCTTTTCTTTCCATAACGCTTAAGTATTTGATTTGTATTTGCATAGTTCAAGTCTGGAGCCAGCCAAACCAAGCTGCTTTGTAACGTGGTTTCCAAGGGGGGAAAGCAGCCATCCCTATGAGTGTGCACAGTACAGCATTTTACCACTGAAAATGATTTACTGTGATGAAGATGGGCGGCTGTGACACTGAGCACAGTTGACATCACCTTTAAATGAAAGCCCTCCTCCTCATGGGGACTCTTGTGCCTTGTTGCTGTCCAGAGAAAATATTTCACTTGTCTCCGTCTTACAATTGCTTAGACGGACTGCTGACCCATATTCCAAGAACAGAAAAATATCTACAGTGGTCTAACGTTACCATCGAGGTAAGAAGAATCCTCCAACCTCGGGGGTAAGTTGTGACGTTATTGATTTTTGTTCCTCCTCCTCTCCTCTGCTGTTCTTTGGACACAGGGGCTTTAATAATTAAATGAGGTTGCTGGAGGAGAGAGAGGGAGAGAGAGAGAGGAAAGGCTCACTCTGGTTGCAGTTTGTTGTTTTTACTGTCATGATTCTCATTGCTTTGGAAGGTCATGACACCTTGGTAGGAGGTTTTGAAAGAACTCTAGTGGAGCTCCTTTTGAGTTTTCTTGAGGAATAGTGAAGAATGCCCTGCTGCTTGGTGAGTCTGTATTATTCTCTTTTTATTGTGGGTAGGTTGGCTTCTTTTCACTGACTGGGCGGTTGATGAGGGTTACGAAGACTGCATGGAGATGGAGGATTACACTTCAGATATTTACAGCGTCATATCAGTTTATTCTACCATTTGAACCTGTTTCAGTTTTGTGTTTGGATTTGTTGTGTATCCAATCCATGAAGTTAAAAGATTGAGGTGACTTTTGCTGTCCAATAGCTTGTACCTGTTAGTAAAGCTCTATTGTGGATGTTTTGGCTCATCTTTCATTACCTTTCCTTGAACTGTGCAGGTGTGTAAAGTTGCAAGGGTAAAGTTGAAAATCAAACTTTGTTTCAATGGACAACTTCCGTTCAAAGGCAATTTTGGTTCAGTGATTTATAAAAATAATATATTTTCTCAGTAATTTCCACGTTTCAAGCAACAATGCTTTATTAGTGCTGTGCAGATATTTTAAGACAAAGTACTATACAGAAATAAGACAAATATTGAATTCTTTTGTATTGCTTTTCTTAGTAGTCGTGTTTGAAGAGACAGTGCATGTAGGATCTGAGCCAAAACACACCCTTTTTTTGTTTGCCATCATAGTTATAAGCTCTGTCGGTATGTCAGTACAGTAATGAGTCTAACTTTTGGCATATGGCATTTTCACCGATGCCTAAAATATGTTTTCCCACCATAAGGTAATCTTCTGATGTCTAAATTTTAAAAGCATGTTTTACATTTGAATATAGTCAGTAAAATTATCTTCTTCACAGTCTTATTAAGTCTTGAAAACAACGATGTAGGATTTCACATGAGGTGAATTCCATATGATATGTTTTTTTTGCTTTGTTTGTATGTGTTTAGC
The DNA here is from genome assembly GCF_059453375.1 of Lepisosteus platostomus. Classification (NCBI taxonomy): domain Eukaryota; kingdom Metazoa; phylum Chordata; class Actinopteri; order Semionotiformes; family Lepisosteidae; genus Lepisosteus; species Lepisosteus platostomus. The sequence goes on from NC_142614.1 coordinate 20,835,407, forward strand.
TTTTTTTAATGTAATGTTGCATTTTCAGATCAGGGTATTTCTGAAAGATATAGTGAATAATTTAATAGTGGGATTTCTGTTCAGGAATGTGGAGTTTTACCATTCTCATTTTTAGGGTAGTGTAAAAATGGTTTTAAAAAGTCTTTGGAATTTTTTAAATCATGCGTTTGGTTAGTAGTCTGTGAAATGTGTCATTTTAATGCTGGTAATACTGTTTTCAAGGTTTGCTGTGTTCACAGTTGTATTTTTACTTTGTTGCTAACTGTGACAAAGCAGACTTCACAGAGCTGAGGAACAAATCAGGAATTCAGCCTATAACCTATCTTTCTTTTTAATGTGTCTGTTAAAGTTTTATTGGTGTTTTTACCTTTAGTAATTTGTGTTGTTTTAGCCATCATGTTCCTTAAACACACAGTATCACTTGCTTGTGACCCTCAAAGCCCTTCTTTAAAGGACTCTCTCTGCCTCAGTCTGTCTCTGTTTCAGGTTTTCCGTTTGGAGATCAAAGCTACTTAACATGTCTTTTCAAGTGCTATCGCAACACTTCAAAGCCCCTTTCCCTTGCTGCCTTCCAGCTTTTAGTCCCTGAGCTTGTAGCAGAGTGTAGCACAAAGCCTTTTGTCATTGAAGTGTTATATTTAAATACCACCATACCAGCAACAAACTATAATTGAACGCCCTCTTTAAGTACACTGTTTTTTATTCTATGTTTAACTGTTTAAATCATTTTCTGTGTTTATTCTACAGTACTGTAGTCCACTGATGTTTTCACACATTAATCTTAATGTTTTCCAACCAATATATTCAGTACAGGTGATTTATATATTGTTTTATTTTTTGAATAAAGATAGCAAAAACTTTGGGGAAAATCCCTGGAAGGGATGGTATATCACGAAGGGAGGTATTGTATAAGCACCTCTTCTACACTAACACTGGGCCTGCAGGGTATGTTAGCTTCCTTGGGTCCACTTGACATTAGAGAGGCTAGCCTAGCATCTGGGGTCACATGTAAGGATGACCTTGAGTGGCCAACCACACTAAGTGAACATTGGATAAATATTGGAGCAGCAATACATGCAATAAACATTGGATGCCTTTATCTCGTACAGCTGTGGTTTTTGAGCTACATATGTTTTTGTTTTGTTGCTTCTTAAATGTAGTTCTTGTGACTTTAAACTGCAGTTACATTAATCTGGGAAGACACCTTTTTCTCTGCATTAGAAAGAATTAACTTGCGTTAATCATCTAGGACAAATTAACTTAATTAAATGTCCATTCAGTTTAACGGCACCTGCTTGAAGTTTAATGCAGGTAGTAAATTTGGAAATGAACAAATAACAGTGATTTTATTAGATTTATTTAAACCTTCACATCGTTGCAGCAAAATTACTTCCTCAAGTCAGGGCACAAAGTCATGACAACAGTTGTATGAAGTGGAACGCAGTAGAGCATAAGGTGATCTCCTATTGTAAATTTAATTACACTGCACTCACTTTTTAAACACACACAAGCTTTTTTAAACTACAAACACAGTGTATAATTATAATATGTAGAAAACAGTTATTAAAACTATTAGTTTATTAAGAATGGAGAACAAAAATATTCATTCCAGTAAGTTCATGTGAATTGTAAAAGTGCAATATACTGAATCTATTCTCTTTTTGCTTCTTTATACAGTATGTCTTGCATATGTTTTTCTTTTCTTGCATTTGTGGTCAGTAACAACCAGAACACAAAACAAGAAGTTTCTGCTCCAGCTCATTTCATGCTACAGTGTTGGTTGATTTTCTCTGTCTGTGGCCTGCTTTCCGTTTTCATATTTGCAAGTTTCAGTTGGTCCAGCTTGTATAAATATAATGTCAGTACATATCAACATCATCCTAGTAAAATAAGCAAAGACCTCTCATCTGCAAGTTTACCTTGTGTCACAATATTTTACATCTCCTTGAATGAGGTTTTGAAGCTTAACGCTTATGAAACCAAAAGATTATCCCGAGCAGCTCTTAATTCTCTGGCATTTTTGAAAATCACTGCAATTATGTGTTAGGAACAGCATTTGATTTCTGAAAGTAATGTATTAAACAAGATACTCTGGAATTACCACAGTTAGACAGTCTTTGTTTCTCATTGTGTGAATACTGAGTGCTTTGGACATTATTGAATTTTTTTATCCATTCCTGTTTGTTTCATTAATACTGTTTACAAAAAAAAGCTACTGCATGTGTTATCATGTGGTTACCCCAATTTACAAATATAATTTAGTCATATGTTTTAAGACATTTAAGGATTTTACAAAAGTAATTACTTTGGTTTCTAATAGCTAATCTATCTGAGGATTTTGTCTAACCATTTATTAAAATAATTCATAGTATCTGCTTTCACACATGGCTTGAGAGCTTGTTGCAGACTCACAACCCATTGTGTAAAACATAAAGTACTGTTTTAAATGCTCTTTAAAATGGTTTCCATTTATTTTCTCTGTTTTCTTGTTGATTCTGAAAAGGTTCTTTGGGTTTACTTTATTCAGTGCCTTTGAGGATTTTGAATAATTGAATTGAAGTCACCATGTAGTCTTCTCTGAAGATGGGGAAAAAAAAGTTTTTTGAGCTTGTTAGAGTAAAACAGAAATTAAGCCTGAGAATGTACAGTGCCTTGTAAAAGTATTTAGATACTTCCTATGGTGTCTCATTTTGTGAAATTACAAAATGATGCCTACACACATTTTTTTAATCTTTAATTATATTCAAAGCTGAATGCTTAAACAGAAGGACATTAAATTAAATCAAATCCGCTGATGTCTTGTTTATCCCTTGGGTTATCTGTTTTGGTTCGACTTCACCGACTTGTCATTTTGTTTCATATTCTCCCCCTTTTGTTCTCAATTCTGCAATGCTGACCAGACCAAATCCCATGAATACAGATAAAAGAGGGTCATCCAGTAATGTCTGTCACTTTTTCTTTTTTTTCTCTATGGAAGTGTATGATAAATGTTTTTGAGTACTTAGCATTTAAAAGTAAGATCTGTTTTCACCTCTGATGTATTTGAATGTGAAAATATTCCACATAAAGTGTAGTTGGTGACTGGTTCCATGCTGCATGCTGTCAGTGTGATGTCTCGGAAGACGGTGTCCTTCTGTATCTCATCCAAGCCTCCAAAAGCATGATTTTCACAAGCCCAGGAGATTTTGCATGTTTTACAATATTCAAACTCTACATTAAATTTGAAGTGCTACAGTATGTCAGCTTGGGAGTAAACTGTTACACAATATTGATTCACTCTTGTTTGACTGGTGGAGGTTTTGCTAAAAAGACAATGTGTGCTACTCTTTTCATATAGTGCAGTTAAGTCTTGTTTACATTCAATGTAATGGTATATCTCTCTTAACGTGTCATGGAATAACTAGATTTTGGGAATAGGAAATTTGTTCCATGTTGGCAATCATGGTCAGTGAAGCATAAACCATTTTATGGGAAATAAATGCCATGGGCATCCTAAGGTAAACTGCAAGATACTTAATGTACTAAGAAGTCTGTTTCCGGGTGGTGGCACCCATTTCAGACAGTGTTGCAAAGTTATTTTGTTATATGTACATTACTGTTGAAAAGTACTGGTTATTCCTTTAACAAAGAAATCATTGTTCTTTATAACTGTGTCATCAATGTAACTGTCATATATATATACTGCAGTTTTAAATGTAATATGTGGCACGGTGATTTTGCTCCGTATTTTGTGCATCTTTGACTTTGTTTTAAGATTGCTACACACCATGTGACATGACAGTGGGGTAAAACTAGAAGTATACTGAGAATCAAATGAGGTTCATCATTAGAACTGTTTCTGTTACATTTGATTATCAGGAATATTAAAATATCTTTGTAGCAATTGGGGTGAGATTGAACATGGGTCAATACATTATGCGGATTAATATTTGCCATCACCAGAAGATCAGGGATGCATATTTGTTCCTTTCTGTGTCTGATCCTGGTCCTGGAGGTAGTTTTTATTCCAGCTATGAATGACCAGGTTTTAATGTAACAATTCACTCGATTGGAATATTTAATAGTGCATTTTTTTCCAGCTCATAAGGTTTGAGATATTATTTTGCTCATGAAATAGTCATGAAGTGCCAATCTCCAACATGATTAAAACTAAGACAAAAATATTGAGCAGTTCAGATTAATCCTCTTAAGTCAGGTAAGGGTCTGGTTGAGTAGATGATTGTTTGAGTGGAACAAAAGCTGTGGTCCTCCAGAATCAGGATTGGAAAGCCCTGGACTGTGCAACAGTAATGATGTACTCCAGTGTAAATATGGTCATGAATGATCAATCACTAAAAATGATGCCAAGAACACATCTATATACTTTATTTTTTTAAATGTGTTTCATGTCTTATCTCCTATAAAACATTTCACAAAGGTGTTAGGTTATACTCCTTGATTTTGATATTTATTCCAGATAGTTCTATTTAGTATGGCCTTCAATCCCTCATTTGTTGAGGAATGGAAATTCTAGCACTTTCCGAAAAGCAGCTTCCACTTTACTTTCCAAATTACTTTTACGTTCTGCTCTATATGTGATGTTATGTTGAATTATATTTTGGGTAAATTTACCACATTTATAATCCAAAGATCTGCACAGTGCAGTATTTTTGAAGGTATTGTCAAATAAAATTCTCTGAAACATTTTCTTACAGATTACTGGCTGACAGGCATTAAATGTAGCATGTGCTTTCTAGAAACAGTTAATCTTTTTAGTTGTAATATTGAATATCTGAAATGCAGTGTTTTTAGAACAAAGCTTTCAACTACAAATGTTCCCTACAGTGGTGGCAATGTTTTTGGTCTGAAATTAGGAGGTCGGTTCTATCTCAAACCCATAAATTTAGCATGTAATGATAATCTCCTTTTCTGCTCTATACCCATCCTTACCTCTATTTATTATGGTGTGAATGTTTGTAATTCAAGCTGTTCTGTATCAGCTGAACCAGTTCAGTCATCCATAACATTCTCCTCCCTCTGGAGTCCTCTGGCATTTTAACGAAGCCTTGAAAAGCTGCATTTCCTGGTCTGCAACTCTGTTTAATGCTAGTGTCTGAAAACAAAAGACTGTCTGGGTTTCTTGAATTGACAATTAGATATAATTTATGTCTGACTTACAGTATGAGGATGACACCCATCTGTTATGTTTAGAAAATACTCTAAGAAGCTTCACAAAGCAACATTATTGCTTTTGCTTCTAGAATCATTAGAAATAATCTTTTTAAAACATTTTAATTTAGGGATATTTTATGTTTTTTTATAATTATATTCTAGCCAAGTCTGTGTTAACAAGCATAAAGCTGTTTTATTTTGTAGAGTGAACTGCAGCTTGCATGCTTTGGCTGTTTAGTACCCATTTAGTATCTTGTGGTGCACTTGAACAGAACTTTAAAGCAATGTCATAGCCAAGCCAAAGACCATACGTGCACTATACTAAAGTGTTTCTCTTTAGAAAATTGTCAAATAGTATTTTAACTTAGCCATCATGGATGCATACTTCTTTAATTAATGAAAATTTAAGGTTTGGGTGTGGGCCTCCCTCATATTTAGGTTCCATCAGTTCAAGTTTGGAAACTCTTGAAACTGGTTATATTTCTTCTCCATTAGTTTAGTCATAGTAGCCAAACTTAGTAATAATTTATTTCAGTGCAGCAACTGTATTTTATATGGAAATACAAATCATAGGACAGACACATAGTGGTTAGCAGTATATACATACTGACCACATCATGCATGCAATACACAGAAACTGCATAATTATTAGGGCTTGAAAGGCAGGGGTGCTATAAATGTTTAAATGTCAATAAGCAGTTTTATGCTTTCCATCTGTAAAGTAGAATTGCAGCATGTCAGTGTTACAAATATAGGGTGCGATTCTGTTAGAAAGGTGTTTTTTATTCCAAGCTAAGCATTATCCCCAAAACAAATTTTTAGTTTTAGAATTTTTCCTAGGGGTTTTCATTGAATTAAGCTACATGCCTGTCTGCATCTCTGTACACTTTTTAAACGAGAGAGAAAATATATTTAAAGGACTCCCCATAAATCTAACAATGTAGTATTAAATACATGTCTATCTCATGATCCTTAAATGATTTACTCATTTAATCATGACTTGTCCGAACAGTAGATGAACAAATATTTGAGAAAAATATAATAAAAAACGTTATTGCAGTCAGTTATGCAAACTCGTCAGTACCTTGTTGTTGCTCATTGTCTTTTTTGAGCCTGTTTATATTTTCCGAATGGCTGTATAATTAGATTGGCGGCTTGTGTGCTAAGAGGTCACAAGGTCACGTCCCATGATACCTCTGTAATTTTTGAATGCTAAAGAGATGTGAATCACATACACAAATTTGGAATAGACTGCAATGGGGAAGAAAGCAGACGTATCAGTTGATAAGTTGATGGCTTCCTCAAGCATCTGTTTCTCGAGAATTGTTTGAACGGTGGGGGTGTCTGTTGATGGGGAGAAACAATAACATTTTGGAATGTATTATGGCAAACCAGGAGAAATATGGATACCCTTGTGGAAAAGAGATGGTCTGGATCCTACAGCACATTCTATAGAGGGTGAAGGAAACGCATCAGTGTTCATGATTATTTTGCTAATATAGCAACAAAAACTAGGCTTTGACTAAGTATTGTTTCCCTGTGAGACTCAAGAGTTTTGCAGTCTGAACATTGTGCATTACTTTTATTATATTCCATTCAATATTCCTATAAAGGTGCTGTAGTATAGCAGCAGAATCCTCCAGGGCTGTTCAGTTTTAGAGAAGAAAATATTTTCAGGTTGACTACAGATTCATCTGCTTAAGTGTATTTGGATTTTTGTGTTTTGTTTGGATATTTAAATAGGCGTAGTCATCAAATGTTTTGCTAGAGTCATTGTCTGGTATATTTCATAGTAAGAAACACCCTTCAACCAACAGAGGCTCACTCAATGATTCAGGAGTTCAAGAGTCAGTCTTTTAGCATGGTGCTTCTCATGGCTGTGGGGATGATGTCCATAATGGATAGCATTGTGTCAAAAACTGAAAGTAATGGAGAGACTTCACGTTCGACAAGCTGTGAAGCATTTGAACGCAAGGCATTGTAATGGCTGATCATGCTAGGAATCGAAGAAACAGGAAATTGCAAATGAGAGGAGGCTAGTGAAGAGTAGCTGAATGATCCAAGACACAACAGTGACACAACAGTTGCAACATGACTTGGCAGCCTTATTCCATTGATTCCTGACCTCCTTCATGTGAATAAGTGCCTTCTGTCCTCATTCCTGATTATGCATTTATTATCCATTTATGTCCCCTTCTCATGATCCTGGTGTTGAGGCCGAACTGCTGTTGCCTTTCCTTTCAAAATTTGTCAAGCAAAAAAGATATTTTAAATCTCTCCATGTACTTGGAAGAAATATGTAGGCATGCATGCAAGCTTCGTCATGGGAAACTTTCAGGTTTGTGATAAGAACTGTGTGTCTGCTTGTGAGGCATTTCTTTCAGTATCCTTGCATTTCTTTCAGTATCCTTAAGATCATTCTGTAAGCATGGTTGTTAGATTTCACTGTGCAGGCACTTTGTTCCCAGTGGCTACTCCGGTAGCCATGGTAACGGCATCCCCCACAAAGATGGTGACTACTACTTCTCGCTTTACTAATTGTGAGCAAGCCAGGCATAGCTGCCAGCTTGCTTGATTTACGAAAGTGTCTTTTGAAAGGAAATACTAGGGGCTGTGTTTTTTTTTTCAGGTTTAAAAATAGTGTTCCAGCCTACATCTACTTGGCCAAGAGAAGGTCCTCGGGTTAATGTATATGGTTCGCATTTAGAAAAATTTCAAGTGACCTATAACCCATTTTTATTTCTTGAGATTTGCAGATAGGCAGAATGACCCCACACTAGCTAAAAGGACTTACAGCGAACTTTGGCCTAGATGAAAAGACAGTGGATGAACAGGATTTATGAAGGGGAAGAATGTGTGTTTGGTAATACAAAGAAAGATTGGCCTTTTGCATTGGGTGTGGTATAAATAGCATTCATAAATGCACGTTTTATAGACCTGTCATTTTTTTGTATACTCTAAAGCATCTAATTTTTCTTAAATTTTGCAAACTGTCTTGTTAATTTTTTTCTTTTTTGGCCTTTTCTTAGGTTTAACCAGTTTGAGTACATTTGGGTGGACCTTACTACTGAACTGAAGACTGCTGAGCTGAACTTTTTATGAACAAGTTGGGAATATTTACCCATTGAAACTATGACAGTCAAGTGAGTCACTTTTGTTTAATATTCAGTCACAACCGATTCAGGAAATGTATCCCTTAAGGATGATATTTGCATCTGCTATTAACTACCATACTGTATATTATATCTTTATGATCATCATTGCTTAGTGCTGTCAAAGATTACAGACCCTATCAAGAATATAAAGGCCTCTTGTCCCACTGAAACTTACGTGATTTGCATTGTGGTTAATTTGCATCCTCATTTGCTCTGGTATGTTTGCAGTCGCTGCTGTCTGCTTTTGTTTTCTTCGTAAAACCATTCATTTGGAAATATTGAACCAGTGCCACCAACTAGCTGCTCTGTCCTGGGATTTCTAAGTTCACAGTGCAAACAATGAACAAAAAATAGGCCACAAAAATTAGTGCAACTTGCAATCCAGTGTTGTGGACAGCTGATTGGGGAAGGAAATAATGCAGGGTTACAGACATTTGTTTGTATTCAGGCAGTTCAGTATATATATTATAGTTACTTTACCGTTTATTATTGTTGCTGTCAAAAGTGTGTTTCGCCACCCTTTCTGGCTATTGGACAATAAATCCCTCGTGGTGCACACACGGGTGCAAATGTAAATATTTAATTAGCACTACTGCTAATTGTAACTTATGAAAAAAGTCACTTCAGGTCAGCAAATCCACTTTAAACAATTCAGTTTCTTGGTATATAATATTGGATTAGTATTTTTTGTTGCTGAAAACCTTGTCTGTTACTGATGCTTTAAGCATTCACTCCAGAACAGCTAGTGTTGAAGGAGGTAAGGTCCATGACATTGTTTTTTAGTTTGCTATGTATATGAATATTTGTTACAGGAAAAAAAGAAAACTACATTTTAGATGTTGCTCTTCCAATAATAGATTGTAAATGGAGGCATTATAAAATTAGATTTTAAAAACGTCTTAGAATAGGTATGGAATGTCCAGGTGAGTACTTATGAAATTTTCATCTGATGTTACATCATGTTCTTCAGGTTCATTCTTTCAATGAGAAATTAGTTTGTTTTTCACTGTTTTGTCTAAGGTCTTCTTGAACTGGGGTAGACCTACAAGATAAAATTGTGCTGCAGAAAACACTGTTTCAAAAGAGTGTACTTTAAAAAAATTGCGAACGCAAATAAAAAGTCTTATTAAAAGGTAGATGCTACATTAATCTGTGGAGTCACAGTGGGGTCACAGTGTACTGGATTCTGTTTGGTTGGTTATCGTTGGGAAAGTTCAGGTATAAATAGAGTAACCTGTTAACGCAGTTGGTTCTTCAGCTACCCATAAACTGTCATCATGGCAGTACAAATATGCTCAACATATGTGGGTGCAGAGCCTCACATAATGAAAATTAGCTGACTTTCCATTGAGGTAATACTTAAAATATGCACCTAGCACAAAATGGAGCATGCAAAAACAATTATCTGATTGCATAGCTTCGTTTATTATTTAAGGCCTGTTGTATTGTGTAGTTGGGGGAGTATTATAGTAAAAATCTCAACATTAAATTCCTTTTAATACATGACAGTTATTTATATAGCATAAAATATTACAACTTAATTTCTGTGTAACAATGTATGCAACATCCATACTATATTTCCATGACCTTTAAATCGACTTATCAACAGAACAATAAAAAGAGGTACAGTGCCAAAATGTGAAAAATCAAACTGTTGTTTTATAAAAGCAAATGGTTAAAAGAATCACTGTTTCAGCTACGGTATATTGGACAGCACTGGCAATCTTTCACATAACATTGATTTTACAAGTTCTATATTTTCTCACTATTTAGTAAAATGTCAGAGTACTAGACCTTTTATTGCAACTTTAGATGACTTAACAAGTCTTTTAAAACTGTTACCATTATTTGTGTGATACTGCCAACATGAAAACGTTTTTCTTGTCAAGTAATTAAAAAAAGATTAGAAATATGAAAATCCAGAAAGGTTGGACAGGATCCTAGACTTTTTCATTATAAGATAAAACTAAAGAGATTTAGCTGAAATGTTTATTTTAAGTGACTGATGTCACAGGAAACAGGTTTGTGTACTGGGGCTTATACAGGGACTGGTCATGTTGTGTGCTACATACTGTGCAGCACCTGTTCATAGCACAAGAAAATCACATATCAACATTAACTCCTTACATGAAATCCTCAGTGTGATTTGCATTGAATTTTATTTACAATTTGTTTCTAATGAACTTGTAACTGACTTTAAAATAAATTATCAATTGAATAAGCTATTAAATTCAAAACAGAAAATTAAGTTTAATTCTTAACTATTCTTAACACTATTAGACATCTGTATGTATTAAGGAATTCATTTTTGTAAAAAAATGTTTTATAATATCTAATATGAAGGTGCTTAAGTTTAGAAAGCAGATAACATTGTATAAAAAAGGTATTAGGAAATGATACTGATTGATTTTTTAATACAAAGCTGAAAAGATCTCCAAAACATTGCATTTCAAAGTCATCTTTAAAAACTGGAAAATTTAGAAGTCAAAATTAACAAGAAAACATTTTCATGGTGAAATTTTAAATAAGTGATGAGCTTTGACAAGCTGCCTAAAGGATCAAAGGTATCCTAGCAACCATAGCTGGGAGTGATGGAGGGCCACATTTAGTTGTCCATTGTTCTGCCTGTGCTGGTCAGTGTTTGAGTACAATTGTTCGTCTGGAAGAATGATAAATGTTCTGCCAAAAGGAAGTTAAGAAGAAGTGAGGAATTGACCCTGTCACTGCCACAAAACAAAGCTTTTCTCTCCATGGCACTGTTTAAAATTCATGCTGTCTTGGGGTTTGGTGATTTAGACTTTAGTCTGAAAAAACTAATTCTGTGTTTAAACAGAATATGTCCTTCACATACAGATTTTTTTTTCTAATGTAGCGGTCAGTAGACTGACAATTACTCTGTCAGGTGTATATATGATTCCTGATTAACACTTCATGTGCTTTCTTTTCTGCTTCCTTCTTGCAAAGAATATATACATATTGCTGCTTAAATGGGAATAACATAATGTATTTCTACCTTGAAGAAGGTGGAATCACGAAATAAGCTTCTTTATTATTAGTACTGTAGAACTCAGTCTAGAAGATGTCCTTGTCAAGGAAATATTGATAGTATTTTTTTTAAATAAAGGTAAACATTTTTTCCTCTTTTAGTGGTGGTGTGAAGGATCTTTTGGTGTATTAAATTCCTTGATAGCGATGTTGACATTAAGCTACTTCTAATGTCACATTAGTGCTTTAGTACTGATAGCGTTTTTGTTCAAACATTCAAATCTCTGTAATCTTGTACCTTGTTAGAAACTTTCACCTACCACTTCCAAAAGTGCAGTTCTGTTCTTTCTTCCACAAAAGGGAGCCAACTGCAGTTGTGCAGAAAAAATAAAATGGCTAAGAAGAGACAATGAACATTCACTAAGACAAAATTTCAATTATTGGCTTATTAACTGGAAATGTGTTACTTGGGTTAGGGTTAAAGGGGTTAGGGTAGTGATGGTGGAGTTACTTGTGAACAGTGCATATTGAAAGCGAAGACTGGAATTTAGAGCACTACCTAGTAGCCCTCCCCCTGCCCCCAGTGCTTGTAATTCTGGAAGGCCTGTCACCACAGGGGGATGATTATACATCTGAATCGTGACAGTCCGTTCTAGGATGTTAAGTCAGCCGCCACTGCCGTCGCTCAAGAAGGCTAGCATGTTCAGCCACCTCACGTATGAGTGCTTGTATCTGATTTGTGATAGAGATGCAGCAGGTTAAGGCCACACATCTTAAAGGTTCAGGGTTCAAGTAGCTGTCAGACGAAGCTGACGGGCTTGTTTAGATAGTCATCTCATTTCTCCATGAATGAATATATAAATTGTCAGCCCCCCCTCAGTATGCTGGCAGATATTCTCAGCCAAGTCACCTAGTAGTAGATTCTCTTCACCATTTCTTTCTAAGTCTACCAGAGGAGTGAAATTCATGAATCGTGTGTTCCTTGCAGACAATGTAATATTGTCATATTTGTCCAGATGTTTTTTTGTTGAATATTTTTTTACTAAAGTGTTTTGAGCTACAACTGCTTGAAATGTGTGGATCTCCATGTCTCTTACTGCATATATTCCGTTGATTAATATTGGAATTGATACGTTGATAGATAATAGGAGATATTTACTATTTACCCATATCAATGGCTGCTGGTGTGACTCTTGATGGCCCTAAATGAGTTGAGATCTCCACAGAGCTAAGGTCACATTTAGCTAAATGTGAATGTCAGGTGAAGTCAAAGAAAACTGTTACCCTAGCTGGTGCAGTGATCCTTGACCTGTGACCTCCAAAGCTCATGAATTTGGAAGTCTTCTCCTCTGGCCCTCAGGGTGCTTATTACCAAGGCAGTTAAATTTTTTGCTGTTCCTCAACTTGGCTTTGTATGGTTAGAGTGGCCACTGGCAGCCTTTCTGAATGTATCATTGCAGTCTCTTATTTTAAAATTTTGGTGTGAACCAAAACTGCTAAACTTCAGTTTGGGAAGATTCATCCTTTAGATAAGCTTCTTTTTGCTGTTAAAAAAAAACATGATTTTTTTTTAAAAAGCTAGTTAAGGACAAAAGATGTCCCATTGTGAGAACAAACCTTGTTAGAATTCACAAAAATCTTTTTTTATTTACTTAATGGAATTCAAGTGAAAGTGTGTTACTGCACAGAATATAGTCTACTACCTGTAAGATAATACAAAAAAGTTGTTAGTTGTTGCTGTAACCAACCTTGCATGTCAAACTATTGAGGAACACAACTGTTTGATTTGAGTTTTCTTATTTAATGTTTTTTTAGTTTTTCCTTTAGTTTTAATCGTATACAATTGATACCATGTAGCTTAGTAACTTTTTACACCTGGATGTAATGTACAGTATAAGTCTTTCAATGAGTCCATCATATCTGTGAGAGAGTGGGAGGTTGTTTCTAAATAAATCTTGTTGATTTGTGCACCACAGTTGTGAAGGCAATCAAGAAATAGAACACGCAATGATACAAAAAGGAAAATGTCAGAAAGTAACTTTTTTTTTTATTCATCCATTCTTATTTGCTTAGTTTTGTGCCTGGAGTTAAATCCTGAAATTTCCTTTTCTGGGGTCAATGTACAGAAAGTAGACCACAAGAAATCAATTTTATGGATTTTGACTTTACACTTCAATGTGGATAGTGTAGCCATTCTGCAAACCATACTCCTCTTTGCTTTTGTTTTAATTGCAAATCTATAATATCATTGGTTTGTCAACCTCTGTTGACCTAAATCTTCTTGCCTAACAGATTGTCACTGCTGTTGTTGAAATACAGTTTAGTGACCCTAGGGTACATTGTCATCCAACCATGACATTGCCACTATACAGTGTCAGAGCTCTTTACTGCAACAGTATCACACCGAGACTGATTATTGTAACAGTTCATCATTATAAACATCTTTTCCTATCATTCTCATTTTTTATCGGGTGATAAGAGTATAAGTGAGATACCGGAAATTTGGGTTTTTCGCTTTGGATTTTTTTGGACACTTTTGAACAGAGCTGCTGGGTCCAGCAGTGCTCCAGTAGTCTCCCGAAATAAAAAACACATAGTAAGTAGCACCTTTAATATTGAAAAATATTAATACTAACTTTCTTTAAAACTTTCTTCTAATGCATGTCATGGTGCAGATTTATTTGTTTGGTACAAGATGAATTTAGTTATGGAATGTGAATTGGGTTTTTTCCCCAGTTTTATGTGGATGGAATCACATGCATCATTTTGAAATGCTTTTAACTGCATTTAATAGATAGTTCTGGTCTACTAAATAGTGGATAATCTTAGATTCTTACTAGCATTTAGAAAATTTGTGGAATCACATACATAAATTCAGATTACTTAAAATTCCACTTAACAGTTATTTTACATCTACAATAAAGAGCCAGAAAGAGGGTGCATCTCTGAAATGGCAGTAATGTTTTGTGTGCGTGTCACACTTCAAAGGTTTGTTTTTTTAGATCAAAGCTTTCAGACAGGGGAGTTGCAGAATGTCCTCTCAGGCCACCATAGGGGCATATTGTTCAGGACGCATAAGGAAACACAGCCACAAGCACTGTTGTCCAGAAGGTGGTTTCTCTCTCTTGTGCTGTCAGCAGAGCACATCTCTGTGCTAAGATCATAAAGAGTATAGTTACAACACATATCCTTTTTTGTAATTCTCAATGTCAGCTAATTTGAAATTCAGCATCTGTTGCACTTTAAAATGCATCATGAGTATTCTCAAGTTTTTTTTTGCAGCTTTAACCATTTAAGGATATCTTTATCTGTTTAAATGTGTTTTGTAATTGATAGTAGCTGATTACAGTTTAGTAAAATATATATATACTGTATTATGGAATTTACTCATTAGGAAATGAAAGGTGATGAACACAAGAACAATAATGTTGAGATTCTATGCAGTTGATTGAAGAAATACATTTTGTCTATCCAGTACTTTTGGTTGCTGGTAAAAGTGATTTCAAGGCATGAAGTTGTACAGTGGTATAATCAATAACTGAAAACAGTTTGCCTCAGAAAATAATTTCATTCTAAATTGTTTAAATGCCTTACAAAAAGAGAAAGCAGTCTTATCTTTGAATTGTCCATATACTATCCCAGACTCCCATTCCCTATGGATTAATGGAACATTAAGTAATTTACCAATATTTAGCCAGATCTGTTTTTTTCTACATACCTACCATTCCGTAGAGCTATATTCATAAATAAGGCCTCCAGCTCTGTGCTTCAGTGTCATAAGGCACTTTTATTACAAAAAAACATAAATTGTAAAAAAATCAATATCAATCATATAAAAGAAAAACTAAGAAATTGTGTTTGCATGCAGTTCTGATCCATACTGAAGCATTGCAGTAAAGCTTTTTTAATTACTGGGTGGGACACAATCACTAAGCTAATTTTAATTGAGTTTGTATTTACTGCTTGCTTTTCCTATGTGGTGTTTGTTTTGCATTTTCTTAGAAGGAGATATCTGCAAAGCTGTTTGTGAAATCTTATTGACTCCTGATGGTGTAACTTTTGCACCCTGCTTAATTTTGCCCTTTGTCATGCAGACCGTAGTAAATTTTCTCCGTTTGAATGGGATTCTCTTGTCACTGTTATAAAGCCTACAGCTGTTGTGAGACTGTGGCAGGTGCAGAACACAAAAGAGGCTGTCATTTAGTCTTGAAATCATGAGCCATCTCAAAAGTGTTGAAATGTCCTTAATCATCTAAATCTCTTTTATATTGGTACACTGTCAAAGGCTTTTGATAAGCATTCTATGGAATATAAAAAATACTGCTAGCTTTATGAGAGAGCAGTAGTTTTGTTTTTATTATTGATTGAAACACCTGTAAAAGATGATCACTATTATTGAATTAGAATTTTTTTAAATGATTCATTATTTATATATATATATCTCATAGTAAGCATAAAAAGCAGAACAAAACTGCTTCTCAATTTCATAATGTACAAATTGAATGCCAAATAGTAATGAGTGCTGGGAGGTAGAAACTTGAGAAACATTTTTTTAGACTTGGTTACTTTCATGCTTCTGTTTTGGACAGCGAGAAAAAAATTGTGGCTCTGTTTGGGCTTATAGCATCTCCACTGTAGTGGAGGTGAAGGGGTTAAGTTATTGGAGACCCTACCCATTTTTTTACTTTATTACATTTAACTGTATATGTTGTATTAAGCATATGAGAAGTCTTATCATTTTGTGCTACATGTAAATTATTAAGCGCTAATATCTTTTTTTTTATCTCAGCACTGAATACTGTATATTATTTTATAATGTGTAAAGTGTTTAAGACTATGTAATGTTTCATAGCCGTTCAGGGACGCCAAATATGTAAGAAAACCGGCTCAGGGACGCCAAATATGTAACGTTGCCATAGCCAAAATGTAATGTAGTGGCTCTCTGAAGGCACCAGTTCTGTAGGGTTTGGGCATTTACTGAGACAATTATTAATTGTAGCAGTAAATCACAAAGTTGTTTCTTTTGATGGCTTTAGAATCCAACCATGCGACATAACTCAAACAATGCACACACACAGGTACTAATACACGAGGATACATTTATTAATACATAAAATATGCATATAAACCTAACAGGTCTTATCGTGAGGGTTATCAGAATACAAAATATATATATTCAGTCAGTTACGAAGTGTTACATATATCAAGAGGACATACGTTCAGTATATCATTCATTAAGACCGTTTCATAAATGAACTTGGTTATAACTTCTACATTAGATACTCAAGCAAGTACATAACTCTTAGGAATTAAATTGATATCAACTGGTTTGGATAACAATTGAATTCTCGAGCTGTAATGCATTGAAGTTGAATACTCATCCAATTTCTGGGGATTCAGATCTCCTGCGGGCACAAAGAAACAGTTGCAGGCTGTTGCTGTCCAATCCGCGCTCTCTGGCTCGGTGCCAGGCTGTGCTGTGTGGCTTGCGACGGTGCGCTGCTGATGCTCACTGACCGGCTAGTTAGTGTTGGCTTTAACTAGCACAGTTTGCGCACAGGAGAAAAAATGACTGTGGGTCCCAGCAAGTCAGGAAGAGGACCGGTTCGTTCCTGATGAAGAGCTAGTTCTGAATAGTGATTCAGCTGTCCACAGTTCCGACCTGTTCACGAGGCCTGCTGCTGGTGCTAACCTCGAGTGGATCCTCTGGTTACTCTCTGGCAACCTCCGCTCTAGACTCTTAGAACAAAGGAAAGTTCTGGCACTCGGACACAGTGGCCGTTCCGTGATTGTCCGGGCTGAGTCTCAGGATGGTCAAGAGGCGCGCTGCGAGAATGTCCTGCCCTTGGGAGCCTTCTGCTCCTGGGCCGTCCTGCCCTGGAATTCTCCTTTGAATTCCCTTTAGGACAGTCCACAGAATTCTACTGAATCCCTTCTGAATCTCACAGGCTCTCTGTGTTGCCTGTTTTTACCTGGAGGAACTTCAGCTCATTGATTGGCTGAAAGTTCCATGGGCATCAGAGTCCCACGTGGGTTACTCGGCCCTACCAGTCCCTGATTGGTTGATAAAGGTGAGATATGAGTCACTTACTCCTGACACTTAGGAATGCAATCCAGATGTCCAACTCGCACTCCCTAGACAGATAGGTGCCAATGGATGACCATTGATCATGATAGCCAGGCTTAGCTAAGTGCATCCCCCTTTGGGAGCTGTCCTAGGAAACCTTATCAAAGGACCTTAAAGCAGCCTGCATGAATAGTTTCTCTGTGGCTGCACCACAGAGATTAACAGAGAAATGGGGCCTCATTTGGGAAGCTCAGAAACACTTAATTCTGCCTTATTAATAAGCCTCGCCGCTACAACTATAAACATTCAGTGAAAATATAACAGTTCATAATGTTATGTTTTGCTCTTTTAGCTCTCCAGTATACGGAAGCGCATTGCTGCCACTAAGAGAAAAAAAAATTTGATATCTTATCTCATAATTATGAGATAGCAATGCTTGTGTCAGTTTATGTTTAACCTGTTATGTTGTGCACTGAACGCATGTAGAAGCTACGGTGAACTTGGCTGGCACTTTCAGTTTAATGATTGTGTCCAGCACTGCAGAATTTGTACAGATTTCGGCTGGGCGATATGGCCAAAAACATTATCACAATAAAAATTTTCATATAAGTCGATATCGATAATGATCCCGTTAAATGTCAAATCATTATTTCTTTCAAGTTTAAAGGCAGATTTTTTCTCATGCGTAAAAGTTGAAGAAACCAGACAGTTAATTGGTAAATTAAACAACTCTTTATTTTAAGAACACAACAAACACTTGCCAAACAGCAGAAACATAAAACAAATCTGAGGTAAAGAGTGTTCAAGTCTTTTTTATGTAAAAATATGCATGAGTAAAATTTACAAAATAAATATCTTAATAGAAAAATTAAATACTGCAGTGTGATAAAACACACATAGAAGATGGCTCAGACAGACTGCAAAGTTTAAAGTGCTCTGTTTTATGTCTGATCGTAAAAAGCCAAAAAATCTCCAAATTACAGAAGTTGAATGACCTTTTCTGGTCGTTGGCAGCACTACATTTGCTTCCGTGTCGCTCATTTCTCCACTCTAACTACAATCCTGTCAGCCACCACTGTGTGGGTAAACAACACCACGGTCTGCAACACGCATGTGCACTCGCGCAGTATTTTGTGCGCATGCGCATATCATGCGCAAAGCATAAACATACATATCGAACATTTGTTAAAATTATATCGAGGAAAATTATATCGCATTAATTATCGTTATCGAATTATCGCCCAGCACTACGGTGACGTCACCGCCCTTCCCTGGTTATAGCAGAGACCAAAGCCGCCGGGCTGAGGGGAGATCTCCCCTTAGCTCAGCCGGCTGGTTCCCTGTTGAGTGCTGCCGGAGACCTGTGTTTGAGCCCCAGTGGTGAAGGGCCGAACTGATGGGAGCTGCGAGGGCGCAAACCCATGAGAATTAATACCCGAAGCTCTATAGTATTAAAGGAATAAATTAAAAGTTTGTTCCATGCTAAGAAGAGAAGAAAAGAAACACAACGTTTTGGCTGTGAGGGCTTCACAGACTAAATGTTCTTACTTTGTTTCTCTTTTCAGCATGGAATAAACATGGAATAAATAAAGAGAAAAAAGCATGGAATAAATGGAGGAAAAAAAAGTAACACAACATTTCAGCTGTGAAGCCCTCACAGCCAAAACGTTCTTTTCTTCTCTTTTCAGCATGGAATAAACCTTTAACGTGTTCCTTTGCAGCCTAAGCATGCTGAGGTAGCTACCTACTTGAAATAGGTATTATACGACAATTGCGCTGACGCGTGAGCACATAAAGTACGTGAGAATTACTAAGTCATAATTAAAAGATAATTTTTTTGTAATTACGAGATGCGTTTCTCGTAATTCCAAGATAAGGGGCAATGGGCTTCCGTACCAGTAGGAGTTACTTTATGTCCAATATATAACAAAATACTTTTTCTAATTTTATTTTATGCTGCTGCTGTTGTTTTTTTGTGTCATACACCATAAGAGCAAAGGGGGTGTTAACCTAAAATTCCAGATGCAGGTAAATCTGAAATAAGTCGTATAAAGGCTAACGGCTCTTTTGCATTCCACTCTTGTACAGTAATTCCAGGGGTTAGCATGTATGTGTATGTTAATATTATAACAATTACAGAACAATAAAACTGCACATTTAAATACTAATAAAAGTCATACAGTATCTCTTGAACAAAATTATTCTTATTTTGCTGTTTGTAGCATTTTTAGTTATTAAATTTTGTGCCATTGTCTTTCAAAGTAGTGTACTTTTTACTAGGCTTATTTCATTAAAGGATGTGCTTGGTCTTATGGTCTTTACTTTGTGGTAGTATTTTTTTACATTTCACATTCTGACTGACATAAGCTAGCTTCCTGTTTTTTTTTTAGTTTCTAATGTAAATTGGTCCACAGACACTAAGGTCTGCATTAATAAAAAAAAGCCCCATGCACGTAACCACTGATGTCATGGTTCCTATAGTGAAATGTAAACATTTTGTGATAAGTTCGATTTCTTTTTCCCCGTAGCATGAAAATTCTATAATTCCCATGAAGGAAGAACGTCCCATCAGTTCATGTGTATAGATCAACCCGGAGTAAAGCAGTTTTAAAAGGTCACAAGAAGACAGGTTGGAAAAGTGAATATTGCATGTTTATTAATGTTAACATAAAGTTGTAAGTTTCCTTTCTTTTTTATGCATGGAACAATGTATTTTGTTGCTGAAAGTTTGTTTACCTCAAGAATAAGTTTAGTATGTATCTTGGTCATTATGTGCAAGTAAAGAGAGCTCTGGCTAACCAGAGCTACAAAATCAGACGTTTTTACTTTACATTCCATGTCCACTTCAAAAGAGACATTTATCCTACACTTAATCCTGTTTATACTGTGGATTAGGAATATCCCCTTGTTCTAGTGTCACTGCTGTATCTGAAATAGGTTTATCATTTTCTAGTTGACATAAAATCCTGCTATCCCCAATTCTGATTTCCTCAAAGCTGTACCCTTGGGTCTGCCTTTCAGTTGTATGGTGACTTACTATAGATTCAGGAATTGCATTTAAAACTGAAGTAGGCCCTTGCTAACCTGGGTAACATTTGTTTTATCTAACCTCCTGGATTCTTACCTACATAAATCAGTTACATTAGACCTTTTTAACACACATAACCCCAAAAGTAATTCACTTAGTGGTGTTTAAATGAATGCATGTTTTGGTTATTATGCATTTATTCTTTCCAACATTTTAACATTTTATTTCCTGTTAACAATAAAATGCAAGTAATTGAAAACTTAAAGCCTTTCATGACCATATAGTTTCTAATTAAACATATTATTCGTTCTCATAAGTGTTCAGTTGAGTAACTGAAATGTGCTCGGCTCATTTGGACCAAAGAACAGAATGTTGGTGTTTGAACAATGTAGGTGGGCCAGTGGTGTGAAACACCATTAAAATTAAAATCCTCTTTTCAGTGTCGGTTGTTAAGAAGGCAATGCTAGTTGCTCAGAATATTTCATCTGAGGCTTTTCAACTTCCTTCTCTCAAATGTTTTTTTTGTCAGGGGTTTCCTTTACTCTCCGCACTTTAAATTCTTCCAATCATTTTGTTCTTGAATTCAGAAAATAGTTACCTGCTGCTCTTATCATTTATTTAAGTTTTTAAACTTTTTAAAATAAATTTGTAAAGCAACATTCAGTGTTCTTCCATCATTTGTTTTCCACACCAGACTTTGCACCCTGTTCCTTAACTAATAGCCTCTCACAAAGAAAGTGTCACCAATTGAACTGGACAACAATCCTTTTCTTTTACACAGGCTAATTCACTCCATTTAAATTCTAGTGTTTGCTGTGATTTGTCTTGGTTATCACAGACTCAAAACAAATGCTAGATCATGAATAACAGCGTGGCCAAAATGTGTGAAAATAAATAGTCTTGTGTTTTCCTGTTCTGTGTGAGAAAGACAGTTTCCTTAAGAACTGTTAAATACGTATTTGAAATCAAACAATTTGCAGACATTTGCATTAAAATACCTCTTCTTGAACAAATAAATTTGCTGTCTTTTTTTCATACACTGTATGTGTAACCACAAGAGAGAAGTACAGTAAGGTCTGCCTTGTTATCTTGTTGTAGAACAGACACATGATCTTCACTGGTCTGAAGAATGATCTTAATCTAGTCTTAGTCACAGTATTCAAGTTAAGCAATGAATGAATTTTAATTATTGCTTTCAAAAAATATTTATCTGTCAAGAACTAGAATGTTGCATAAAGAAGTTGATAAGCAGTCTGAGGGGTGCAGAAGTCAGCCAGTAGATTCTTGGGACTACGGAGAATGCTTTTTTTACCCAGACATTGCTGTTTTGGATCAAGTGTATGGCATAAACCATATCTTTGCTTAAGGATTCAGGAGATAGACAAAGACTGATGTCTGTTGGTTGGGCTCAAATCACTTACAGTATAACTGGCTTGCTTATACATCAAAGATCCCTGTAGCCTGTTAGACACGTTTGAGTTTGCAGTGTTAATGCATGAAATCTGCACCTCTCCTCTCCGTGGTGCCATAACTACTGATTAATTGGAGCTGTGGGCCAACAGTGTGAATAGGAAGCATATAGACTGACGAGCTCATATCAGAGTAGGCCTGTATGTTCTTTATCCTGTGTAAGTATGAGATTTGGAGCTGTGAGCTGGTTTCCTGAAAAAATATTGGTAGAACTGACTATATTTAAGAAGAGTATAGGTTCAGACATTGAGAGCAGTAGACAGTGGGTATGACTGGTCCTCAGTTACACCTGCTTAGTCATAGCTGGGTTGTGGTTATGAATCAGTCTTTTTAAAAACACTTTAACTGGACAGACTGTTTTTTTCCTTAAAGTGTGAATGTTACGCTTTTTATTCATTGTTTGACTTTACGTCATTAAATGTGTAGAGTGTGATAAAATGTTAAAATATAACATGATATTGAAATTCCTGACTACCTACTGTTTATGATCACATTGCAGAGGTTTAAATATGTAAGCAAGCTGTATTCATATGATAAGACAGCACAGATGGAAATTATATAGGGGAAAAATTTGTCATTTTGGAACCAGCTATTAGTTTTTAATTTTCCGTTCTCTTTGATGTCTATGATGTGTTGACTTTTTTTTTTTGTTCCTCACCTGTTCTTCTTTTAACTCAGTCATCGTCTGTGAGTCTGCTTAATTTATGCTCCAGAATGTGCTAAATATCTGCACTGGCTAGTTTTCAGAAGGCTTTGGTCTGAAGTGTAGTATCTAATTTTTCTGTCCAAGTATATCTGTGAATTGGAAAAAAAAATATACCTTAGGGTATGGAATAGGAATAATTATATAGTAACCAAAATCTCAATTGCGGAGCAAACAATACAGCTGTCAGGAACAAAAATTATTTTAGTTCAAAAGAGCAGTACGGATTGGTTTTAGCCAGTTTGCATGTTTTGTTATTGTCATAAGCCTTAAGGCAGTGGTTCTCAAACTGTGGTACGCGTACCAGGAGTGGTATGCGGAGTTCCGCCAGCTGGTACGCCATATGACCCTGGAACTTTGTTGTGTGCGCTGAAAAATCGGGACGGGTTTTCATATTTTCTATTTTAATACATGTCGAATACGCAGCCTAGTACTACAATACAGCGCGCGCTAATGCTTGAGTGGACACAGAGCTATAATGTAATTCTGTACCATTCTATAGGAATGTGTGCTACAAACGTAAGTGACCAATTGTATTTTAAAAAAAAAAGCTATCTCCAGCAAATAGGGAGGTAGGAGAATGTGTGTGATCTTGGAACACTGCCAATGCTGTAAGGAATGCATAGAAATGCATGCTACCGTACGAATGCTGGTAATCTTGTGAGTACAGGAAAGCGTGATAGATAACAGAAAAATATTTTAAGAACTGTTCTAAGTTAATTGAGAAAAATACACCGAGCGTCTCTGTTTTTTGCTCCCATGCGCATGAAATAAAAACTTCTTTTAACTTCTGAGACAGACTCCTGAAACGGAAACGGGGAAAAATTCAAGCTTGCGGATTGCTAAAGCAGGTAAGCCCCACACTATTGTTGAAGAACCTTATTTACTGTTGGCAAAAGAGCTGACACGTATTATGTGTGGGAAAAAAAGCTGCTAAACAGCTCAATCTGCTGCCCCCTTTGAAAGACACAGTCACTCATAGAATTATTGAAATGGCGGATGATATCAAAAGTACGCTGATAGAGCGCGTTAAGATGAGCAGATGTTTTTTCACTGCAATCAGATGTAGTCGATTTGGCCAATTTGCTCGTTTACGTTAGATACGAGTTTGAGGGTACGCCCCATGAGGACTTTCTGTTCTGTAAGCCGCTACCAACAGGAACTACAGGAGAGCACATATTTCAGCTTCTGAATGAATTTATCGAAGAGAATGTCATCGACTGGATAAAATGCGTCGGAGTTTGTACAGACGGTGCTAGAGCGATGACAAGCCGACATAGCGGTGTAGTTGCACAAATTAGAGAGGTTGCTCCAGAAATGAATGGATGCATTGCAACATCCACCGCGACACCTTTGCCGTCAAAAAAATTCCTGGCGATTTAAAATCTGTTAGACTCTTGTGAATTATTGTATCAAGGCTCGAAAAATGAATTCACATCTGCTTTGCTCAACTAAACAGGCTCACCCCTCTTGCTGAAATGCTTTTTTATTTATTTTTAATTGTTGTTGTTCCTGTTTTTTTTTCTGTAAAGCCCTTTGAGAAGCCACCCTTAAACACAAAGACAGTATTTAGGAAGAATGTTAGCTAAGGAGAAAAGAATAACCGGTAAAAAAAACTTTGTCTAACTTTGGTTAGACTAAGTATTTTTAGAGTCCTGACAGGTCACTTCCTTAAAAGTGTGGTTCACTTTCATTGTCACAGATGGGAAATTTGCTTTGCAGGCAGGTAAACAATACATTGAACACAATTTGAGCCCATTAACATTTATGAGACACATGTAATTTCAAAAAGAAAATAAATATACAAATAAAGTAAGATATACAATGAATTTTTCAAATCAGGCAGGTTAATAGTCAAGGAAATAAAAGGTTGCATTTGAATCTGGGTAGTATGAAATGACACCCAAAAGGAAGGAGCTCATGTTCACTGAACAAGGGGTAGTCATGGCAGAAAATGATTAAAGTAAAGGGCTTATTGACTTATAGAAGACAGGTATCGGCAATAATGCATTTCACAAACTGCTGTTCTCTTGATCAGGGACAGATGACTACATGAATTAAATCTCCATGACAATATTCTGATGATAAAATGTAGAATTTACTCCGTGGGACAGCCTAGTGTTGACATTTTTGTTTGTCCTGGAAGATTCTTTTGTGGATGAGAATGAAGCTGTTAATTCACACACTGTTTGTGTGATTTTGGTTAACCTTCTGTATGAAATGAATCTAAAGTTTAAGTCTCCACCTCCTTTGATATCTGGTTAGAAAAGGTTGGAGAGAAATATATTTGTTAAATCCAATGTTTAATTATTTACCAAATCTTTTTTTCCGGCTTTCACAAGGTAGTAGAAAGTGGTGTGGGGGAATGCTTGGATCTGACTGACTTTGTTAAAAAGTGTCTCATGGCTCATGGCAATAGATTCACAAACCTTGATTAACACTAATCCTGGATGACCTAATGAGAATTTAGATTTCGGAACTTGCGCGAATGAAGGACTGTATTTGTATTTTATTTTTGAATGTCAAGTGCAACACTGCAGCACAAGAAAAACTAAATGTGTTATGTGATAGAGCATGGTGTGATTTTTCCAAAAACCAGGATTTTTGCTGAAATAAATTGGACTGTGAACTGTGTGGCATGTAAGAGAAGCCTCTGTTTGTTGGTGCTTTATCCAAGTGAACCTGTGAGAAAATGGGTTTATGTGGAGTTCTTATGAATCATACAACAACTGCAGAAGCACAAATGTTCAGTGCAAAACTGGAATAATTCACAACGAAAGAAAGCCTGAAATGTAACTGTACTGGGGAAACTGTCAAATCAATAATGAATGATGTGGATAAAAACTGAACCTCTTCATTTTCCTAGTATGCAAACTTTCTAGGTCATGTTTGTGAAGTGCAAGCCAAGCTCAAAACATCTCTCTGTACTTACTGCACTGAACAGTGCATTAATGCATTCTATTATAAAATAATTATAAAATTTTTAAATCATTTTAATTGTGTGATAGTATTTAACAAATACTAAAAATTCTTTGAAGGACCGCACTCGGAGTACAATTGTTTATATCAGGAGATAATTATAATAATGGTTAAAGAGCAGTTTGTGTTCTTCAAAGAGATCTGACGTAACACATAAGCACATACAATACTTTGTATCTAGAACAAGAAATTATTTTTAGTGTTTTGAATTTGTGGAATTTCGTTGACTAACAAATGCATAGACCTTATTTATATTAGGGTGAAATTTTACTAACAAATTCTTGCTTAAGGTGATGCACAATTGTTTTTGCTAGAACACTTTCCAAACAACATTCACATGTAACCTACTGTAGTTTCAAAGGCAATTGACATAGTGTCGTTGTCTCTTCAGGTGCTACTGTTTGCATATGTTGAATGCCCAGACTAATAAACAAGACTGTAATAAATAGCTTACCCTATTATGGGTTTGTTAGAATGGTTTTAAACTATCACAACTTTCTACCAGAATTTTTTTTTATTTTTATTGAATGATAATGTATTTTATCTGAATTAATATGGGAAGAAAAACACAGAAAACACCTTTGGAATGTTTTTTTTATTTAATCCTTTATACAAACGCCTTGCGAGCAGGAGCTGTTGAAGGCCGTTCACTCAGTTGCTTGTTTACCAACGGGCTGAAACACTGGAATTTTAACACACCAGCGTTGTCACTGTGCATTGAAAATATGTAATAGGTCAAGGAGAGCTTAAGGGGGGCTGTAAAGGATCTGGTCAACCAAGGCTAAATAGGATACTCTCCTGTAACTGTTAATAAGTCAGTACCTACTGTGGTAAAGCAGGCAGCTGCTTCTGGACATCATAAGAAGCGGCATCACCAGAATTTCAAATTGCCTTTGCTCTTTTAAGTTTCCCAAAATAGCAGAAGGTTACATGCTTAAGCTGTTTTGGGCTATAGGTTGGATTTACTTCAAGAAAATAGTATCCGTAGATTATATTTTAACTGCATTTAACTGAATGTTGCAAACATATAACACTCGGTTGCACTTGTATTTTAGGGCTTATCTGTTTATTAGCATTAGATTACACTCATTCTAAAGATTTTACCAGGGACCTGGTTTTAGTGCATTTTTCAGTTTTGTTTAAAGATTTTTTAATGTCAAAGATGTTTATAATTCTTTATATGTAATTCTGCTGTTAAGGACATTCAGTAGTTTTTGGGGACAGTCAGCAGCTATCTCAAGCTAAGCCAGATTTCCACTGAAATCACCAGACTCTCCAGCAGTGTTTCATGGCAGTGATTTTTTTGGCTTTAATACAGGAAAACTGGCACCCCTCCTTGAAAGGACGATATTATTGAAATCAGACTCAAGCCTGGAGTACAAACACGGGTAGAGTAATATTGAACCAGATGTCCTGAATCATTCTTGCACTCCTGCCCATTCCAGCAAGGCAACCATGTGTTTCAGTAAGGTCCCTTGATCCATCTGCATTAAGCTATCTGAGCAGGTGTGGACCCTGTGGATTCTTGTCAGCCAGTGCTTCTCTTTGCAGTGTGTATTTGAGTGCCATCAACAACCCGTTTAATATATTATAAAGTGGTATAAATGATTGTTCATGCGTTTTTATAAATGGAAACAACTGCATTAGATTTCACATAGTTTAGTCAAAAATCTCTCCTTGTAGTCTAGTTGTCTTCTAATTTATCTCATTAATTAGTGATGAGAAAATTAATGTATAGTGTTCTTTGTTTAAAGCAAAGCTACCACATTTGGAAATTATTTGCTTTCTCCCATTAAGAATCTACACTTCCAAAAAGACTGTTTCAAGTGGAAAACTGTTTTTGTTTCCCCTTTTTCCTGGCTCTCTGAAAATGACCTTCAGCTTGCATGTCTGTCTCTTTTAAAAAAAAAGTTCCATGTGGCCATAGCTCAGAATTCAACTACAGGAACACCATTGTAAAAGTGGAGTTTGGGTTGAGACAGATTTAGAAATTGGAAGCCACCTTTACATGCCTGCCATTCTAAAATTCACATTTTGAGCTCTAAAAATGTGAGTTCTAGAAAACACCACTGGACGGTACTTGAAATCGAAAGTATTCTTCAGCAAATAATATGCTAATGAGTCCAATTCTTTTTTAGAACTAGTTTCAGTTAATACTAATAAGTGCAATTGTTTTAGCCGGAATTGACTGTGCTGGGTGTGTTATTTTGAAAAGCATCACGTCACTAGCTAAAGATACCCTTCGAAGTGTGGTTGACCCTTAATGTTTCTTTAGTGTGGTCATTTAGGGTTAACTTGCAAACTCAGCATATATCTTGTATATAGCAATTATGCTTGAGACTATCCATTTACTGTCCTTAATGTAACGTTCACTGTGCCCAGTACTTCCTGCTTCAGCTCTATGGTTTTCAAGGCTCGTCCAGATGATAGTCTGAGGTTGGTAACTACTGCTTTTAAACTGGCTTAAGTATAATTTGTAATTTGTTTTGAAACGCACATTATCGGACTGAAAACAAACCCATTTAAAGAAAGTTATTGTTGACATTTCTTTTACCCGACTGAAGTATGGCCACCCCCTTCCCTCCCCGCCATAACTATGTTGTCAACAAATATTGTGTTGGCAGTATTGCAGTGATATTGATGTGCTTCATGTCTTGTTGTTCGAAACTGCAGAGCAGCATCTGATCTTTTGTCACCACACTCCAAAAATATGAATTCGTAGAAACATTCAGACCAGTTGCAGGTCATGCAGACCGATCTATTTAACACCAATTTCAAAATAAATTACCCTTTTCATCAAAAAGAGAACAAAAAAATCAGTCCTTTGATTTCAAGCACGTAACTGGCCTTTCATGTTTATATTGCTTGTTTATAACCGCTTAAAAGATTAAGAAGATTTAACATTTAATGTTAGTTGAGAGCTCTGCAGAACACCAAATAATTTGAATTATTGTTACAAAGCTGGCATCAATGACAAGCATAGTATTCCTGAAACACCTGGCCATCAGTTTAATGAAAACCATAGATAACCATATCACAAAATTAACGTCCTAGTCAATACTTAGTATTGCATGTGTATATTGATTGTTTTTATATGTATTGTTATAATAAAAGTCATATTTCAGAAATTATGTATAGTATAGACAGGGGTACAATATCTTGGAATGCTGTTAAGGATGTTCATGTTACAAGTTGAATCTTAATTTTAAAATATGGCTGGCAGCTAGAAGAGAACTTTACAAGGAGTTTGGAAGGGAAGCTGAAAGGAGAATAAAAAGGACAGAAGTAAGAGAGTTTATAAGGAAGGATGGAAGGGGAGAGAAAGAACAGGTAACCATGGTGGAGAGAAGGGCCGGTCATTCAGAGAACACATGACATGACAACAGACGCAGCTAAAGTGCTGCAGGCCAAGTAAGTAATAAGAAGAGATAAAGGAAGCTGGTAAACCAAAGGTCAGTCTAAACTTTGTTGAGATTCAGACGGATTGTTGCACACTGACTCCAGCTATATGTTGGCAAAGAGAAGTGCAACAGTAGTGATGATAAGTGAAAGGACAGTGGTTCCCACAGTTAACCAAGCCCCAGTGCACTAGAGAACTCTTGAGTATCATAGGTTGTAGATATTGGCTGACCAATAACTAGTACTGAAATGTAGGAAGTGCCAAAGAAAAGTCCTTTGTACCATTGTTTTCTGGGGAATTAATGACTTTGCAGTTAGCATCCCTAATAAGTATTTGTATGTGGTTTCATATACTGATATCAGCTTTCTCATTTAATAGACTGTTGTGTGATCTCAAAATTACATAAAAGTATAGTGAATGTGTTTTTTAAATTAAATGAAAACAAAATGTAATTAAGTATATTGATTGAAACACTGTATGCAAACACCAGCTTCAATCTAGAAATGTCAGCTGTCTGACCTAATTTGATTATGCGGCCAAAGCAAAGTCAAATCTGTGAGTAAGGCAATAGTTAAATGTAAAAATACTTTGCACATCTTTATTACTTTATGCGCAGTATGGACTAAAAACAAATTGAGTGCGTCTTCACTGATATTTGTTCAATAGCTGAAACCACAAAGCACAGATGACATGGGAAGAGAAACTGGCAAGCTGTGAATATCTGAGTAGCCAACAGAAGCCTCTCCTACAGTAAGTAAAGTCCTGACTCCTGCCTGACTTCCTGATGAAGTCCACTGATGAAACAAAAGTCAGTTGAAGGCACCAATCTTAGACATTTAGATTTCCTCACAAGCATGAAGGGGGAAAAACGTTTTTTTTTAGTTGAAAGTACACATGTAAAAGCAGAAATCCAGGTTTAAAAACTGGTGTTTCTTTTAATTTACATGTGTTGTGTTTTTTTCTAGAACTATCCGAAGATATAATTTATTCTACCAATAGCAGAAGTCTTTTGACATCTAAAGAGTTATAATCTGCTGTGCAGTTAGTTTCTGTAATACATTTAGTAGTGTAAGTAAAATATGTGTAGACTGGGATTGTCCCAAAGAGCATTTCAGGTGAACTACCATCACTAGGTAGAAAGGTCCACCTACCTATAAAAGTTCTTGTGATTATTTGAATTTCTTGCTCTACCCAGTGTTCCTAGCTATGTCCTGCCTAAAAGGGTATTGGAAAAAAGTATTTTGTGTTTTACTTGTTTTTGTTTTTTGCAATACCATGTGTTGTATTAGAGTGTTTTTTAGTGTTGTGTGCAGTTATGTTCTTACGTGTCTTCATGTGGGTGACTGGTGCTGTAGCAAACACCATTCAAGCTTTAGGAGGATTTATGCTTTAAAATCCTTGGGGGAAAACAGCCATGAACTACACGTTTGAAGCACGTGTGGTGTACTCTTCTCATAATGTTTCTTGTCATTTTAACTGGCAGAGAAAAAACAACTAAAATACGTCCTGTAAGTGGGTGACCATTCTGCTTGTAATACTGAAAGATAATGACAAATGAAATTTAAGTACTGGATAAAAAACATTGTTTTAAAATTGTATTGAAATGAAGATGTGGGGTGTTTCGCATTGTGATGTGAATTTGTTTCTGTAGTAGAAAAAAACGTTAGAAACACCTTGCTAATTTAAGCTTATGAACAGTTAAATATCAATACATTAACCTTTGTGGTGTGGACTTTTAATTTCCAGCTTGCTTTTAATCTAATTTCTTACTGTAAATATAAAAGTCAACTGTATTGTGGGTTTTTTGTTCATTTTGGTTAATGGATTTATAACCCCAATACATGTTATAAGTGAGAAGCAGCCATCTAGCTTGTTAGGTTGCTAGTCACTAATTAATCTGAGAATTTCATCCAAGCATTTTATGAAAGATGCCAAGCGGCAACATGGCTGGATAGCTTGTTCCAGACGTCCCCTGAAAAAACAAGTAGAAAAAAAAATAGTCCCTTCTGTTCTCGGTTTTAAATGTTGCTTTCCGCTTGTGTTCTCTGGATCGTGTTTTGGGGATTATTCTCATGAAGCCCATTTGTTTTTCTTTGTCAGTGCCTTTGAAGATTTTGAATAAATCAGGTCCCTTCATAGTCTTTGTTCAAGACTACAAAGATTCAGTGATTTTTTTTGCCTGTTGGAGAAGGGCATTCTTTAAACCTGGGAAAGTATCGGCTTCTTTTTTTTGGGACTGATTCCAGAGAAGCACTATCTTTTGTAACACGGTGACCAAAACTGTACACAATGTTCTAAATGTGGTCTACCTAGAGCATTGTAGTAGTTTAATTGAAAATAAATTTGAGTTTAATTGATGTATAACCCAAGTGTCATTTTTTTTAGTTAGGTAACTTTATATTGTATGAACTGTAAAGGCAAATTGACTGGGAATTAAAACCAGAGAAAACCAGGAAACCTGGTTGTAAAGAGATCACTGGTTCTTTTTGGGTCAATATCAAAGTCCAAAGCCAAAAGAGAAAATATTATTTTCTCTTTCAGTTGAAATGTATCTAGGCAATGATATCATGTTCTTAGCTTTAACCAGCTTCAGTGAACAATCTGTGAAATGTTACACTGCAGCAATGGTGTTCACATTATTGACTATAATGGTCATGTACTTTCATGTATAACATGAAGTAGTCATGTTAGTAGTCAGTATCTTCTTATCTTTTGAATAATACCTATGAAGAGCATGACGAGAAATATAACACAGGTCTTTACCAACATTAAAGAAAGTAAGTTAAACACTGTTTAAAGGATGTTACCTATTAGGCAAGACAAAACTGTGCTTCAAAAACTCTCAAAACTGTGCTCTCCACTCTTAAGAGATATGGTGTAAACTTGTACTGTTTTGTATCTGTATCTGTTAATTGGCACTATCTATTACCATCTCAACAGAGATGGTAATTGTTGGCAGACGTGCTACAGATGTTGGAATTATTTTCAATGTACACAACTGCAGGTAATTAGCATACTCTATTTGCCTACTTCTATATCAGTAAATAGGTTTTGAATTTATATTTCTGGTCAATTGCAGAACAAGTATAACGAACTGTAAGCAGTCACATATCATATACAATAAGTACAAATGAACATTGTTTACATTAAGCTTAAGGAGTTTAAAGCAAGTAATAGGAGAAACAAATGCAATATGCCCAAAGATTGTGGATAGATTTACAGTGATATCACATACAAAAACAAGAAACAGTTATCAAGCTAGTGTTTTGCTAGTTTGAGGGACATTCACAGGATTTAGGCACTAATGCCAGAGGAGCTATAGAAAATGCTTAATGTCTGACACCACCTGAGTGTAAGAGGTTATATTGCAGCAGTGATATAGAAGGATATATCTGATCATACAGAAGTTAGTTCTTAGATAAACATGCTCGTGTGTCTGAAGTGGACTATCCGTACCTGCTGAACATTGGAGTGATACCCTTTTCAGCCTTGTCACAGAGAATGAAACTATGGAACAGTTTTGAAATTAACATCACCTGCTTGTCAAGGAATCGTGTGCTGCTAGCTGCTCATCATGCAGAGGAACTCCAATCAGAAACTCATTTAATCTACGAGGTGTGGCCTCATTGTGATTCCATTAGAGGCTGACACGATTCGTTCCTGCTTCTGAGAAATAATTATTCCTTCTTGATCAGCTTCTTGTTGATTAAGGTATTTAAGGTTAAGGTATTTCACCCTAGCTAATTGCCTGCAAACTGTTAGTCACACAGGTTGCATGAGTGGAGCTATACCTCCCACTTAGATATGTGGAATGTGGTTAGTGTTTGTTAGCTTCTATACAGCTGCATACGAGTGGGGAAAAAGATAAATTTTTACCAGAGAATTTCCTGTCTTGTTTTTTTGTAACCCTGGAGGCCCTTTAAATACTTGCATGTGTTTATAAACCAAATGTACCTCACCTCTGACCTGAAGACTGCAAAACTTCTGAGATGCTTGTTTTTTTTGCCAATCCACTGACATACTGCATGAGAAGACGGAAAGTAAAGCAAATGCAGAAAATAATCCAGTGTCCTGCTTTGTTTGTTGCACCCACCATATTTCTATCTTCTGTTGCCAGAGAGGTATGCTTTTTTTATGCAGGCGTTCAAGAAATGCACGGCTTTTCAAAACGTGTGCCAGTACATCTGATGTCAATCTCTTTCCCCCAAGTAAATTGCATTCTTCTTCCAGCTGGTTCTCATACTTTGCAGATTCTGGCATGCTTTTTACTAAGTATTAATCAACTGCACTAAGCATTCTGGTGTAATATCTTAAACAATGTTGTGCAGCATATGCGCTTTGTTGATAATGAGGAATGTTGAAGGGCTTAAACTAAAGTATATAAACCTTGCTGAGGATCAGTGAATGTTCTCACAGAAAACACTGATGATTGAAAACATTTTCAGCATGTACAAATACTTTACAGCACTTCTGTTTTACTTAATTTATTAGTAGAGCTGAAGATAACACTACTCCACTCGTATTTCATTCTGGGTTAAACTGAAGATAATATTTAATGCTAGTCAAGCAGAGGTGTCAGCAGGTTTAGCTTAGTTTGTTTTATAGTCTTTGGGGTTATAGGGCATTCTCAAAGGCTCAGTATTCAGTGAACTTAAAATGTTCTGATTTTGTGAATAACCTTATATTTTAGTATTTTAAATAGTCATAGTTATTTGTTATCAAATAACATTGCATTTCTTCTGTAGCATGTAGGTAGAGATCATTGGTAGTTTGCATTGTCATTATGTTTTTTAAAATTATTCTTCTGTGTCCTTATACCTTTGGGACTCTGGTAGAAATGTCTTTTATTTTTGGGTAAGAAGAATCTCTTATACTCAGTATAGTCAGAAGCCAGACTATACGCAAATGTAAATGTCAAAGCCAGTTCAATACTCTTTGAATTCACACATTGCACTCAAACTCTCCATCCTCTGCTCATTTCTGCTTTCTTGGTTTCAATGCACATATGCTATACATTGTCTGTGTTTCTGTGACACCAGCATTCTGTTCAGGTTGAAGACCTGCCTTGATTATTCAGCACAGCTCGATAAAGTTGTTTAGCGCTTACAATAAACCAACAAACCCACAAGCTATATGGTGAAGCCTCGCATGTTGAGAGTAAAACGTTTTCTTCTGCACATAAAGAACTTCTCCATATTACCATTGTATATTGCAGTTTAGAAAGAACAACAATTAGGAGAAGTTTTACATTTACTCAATTCAATCTACATGGACTTTTAAAAAAAACTAACAGTACTTTGAGTAGGGTTGGCAACATTTTTAGTAAAGAGTTCGCTTTATGGAATCTATTTTGTAACAACTGCATTCCAATGGAAAGATAATATCAGTATCTTGCTGTTCCTGCCCACTGGATAACTAGAAAGGAACAAATTGTAATGGTTTATTTTTGTTGCTCTTCATAGCTAGGTTTTGCCTGGACATCAGACATACATGTACATTTGAATGTAAATTGTAAATAGATTACTGTTTGTTTTGAACTTTTTACAAAATTCGTGCTTGCTGTTTTTTTAAAAAAGAAATGAATATTGGGTGATATCAGGGCTGTGACAGGTACAGCTCTGATCTGTCCAAGGTCTCTGGCACGTTCAGAGCAGACGCAGTACCTCCCCCTAGACAGCAGCAAATACTGACTGGTGCTGTTGGAAAATTCCGCATAGTGCAGGTTTTCAAGGAGGGTGACATCACTTACTGTAAAATACCCAGGGCAGGTGAGATTTGATACAAGGCAAGATATTACCCAGTTAGATATAATATAAGCAGCATCCAAATCTCACACACTTGACTCTCAGGCCTTTTGCAGGACTGAGACACACTGAGGCCAGACCTTTTCCTCCTACATTTTTTTGCAGTGTTAGATATGGGAGAAATGGGAGATATCCACTAGTTAAACATGTTGATTTATGGTTTAAACTGCTGTGTAAAAGACATTGAACATTATTTTACTCTTTGTGTTCAGTAAT
The DNA here is from genome assembly GCF_059453375.1 of Lepisosteus platostomus. Classification (NCBI taxonomy): domain Eukaryota; kingdom Metazoa; phylum Chordata; class Actinopteri; order Semionotiformes; family Lepisosteidae; genus Lepisosteus; species Lepisosteus platostomus. The sequence continues at coordinate 20,870,365 of NC_142614.1, forward strand.
TTACCTTTTTCATGCAGAAACACAATTCTAGTAAATTCCTTTTACAGAAATCTTAACCATTTTGTTTTAAGATCAATTGATCCTGGTAGACATGCATTTTTTAATCAAAAAAGCACAATGGTTAAGATTTCTGTAAAAGGAATTTACTAGAATTGTGTTTCTGCATAAAAAAGGTAAATTACTGAGCACAAAGAGTAAAATAATGTTAGATGTATTTTACACAGCAGTTTAAACCATAAATCAACATGTTTATCGCCTTTCAGCTATCTAGATATGTAGACGGGACCAAATGAATTTAAAAATGAGCAATTTCATTTAATTGGTAAGTGTGGTGGATTAGGTTGTGTTTAGTTAAGTTTTTTGTTATGATCAAGCTCATCACAACAAAATTTAAATGAAACTTTTCTAATTGACAAGTTTTGTTTCTTCTTGCCCAAAATAAGCTGTGTTAATAAAAGCAAAGCTACAAGACTAGAAGAATCTAGAGGATTTTGAGATCATTTTTATAATATAACTGCTAATTATTGAAAGACTTTTGCAAGTAGTGTACGTGTAATTATTGTTGAAAGATGGAAAGTCCTCTGAGATATATTTAGCATTCTTGTTAGAGAACTTGTATGGTCAAAAACACATTTTAAATTAGTTTCTTACAAAAATCATTGAAGTTAGAAAGAGGAAGAGAGCATGATACACAAGAAGTAAGGAGTAATGTGGAACTTTCTAAATTCTATAAGGTATGAACTTAAAGAATGTTATGTAGACACTTACCGGCACATAATTAGAAGATGTTTTTAAGCAGTATTTGTCTGTTGAATGGAATTGAAATGGCTTGTTGGTATTCTCAGAGCTCAAAGGACTAAAAGCCTTGCTCTGCGCTTCAGTACATTTTATTTATCAGAAAACATAACCTTTCCATTAAGGTCCATTTGATGACTAATGTGGATTCAGCTTTTTGAAAACATGGCTGTCTTTGACTGCATGTGTAATATTTTCCTTCTGAAAATTGTTTACATTGCTGTGTTGCAGAGCTCTAGAATGTACTGTGTTCTGGAACACCAAATCCTTTACCAGTAGGTAGGAGTAAAATAATTACAATCCTTCATACGAATATTCAAAGTAAGTTTAGTGCTGTATGCAGCACATGAAATCACTGTTTTATTCAGTTATCATATTGGAGAGCATATGTTTCCAGTTGAATACTTTGGCTTGTTATCAGCATTCGTTTTTGTAGATGCCATTTCAGAAATAGCTCTTCTGTGTCCCAGCAGTAATGGAAAGCCACAGTTTCTCCTGGGTTAGTTAGCTTTTCTTACATTGTGAAAGTAATTGTGGATATCTTCAGCAGATTTTGACAGTTTTGTACCATTCTATGATTATTAAGGGATGTGTGTTTTCAGCATTGTGATATTTTATTTCTGCATATGCTCATTTGATTAGTACCAGGGTATTGGGGGATGGGCTGGGTACAGATTGCTCATGGGCTGTCATTTTGTTTGATTCTTTTCTGTTTTATGTGTTGCTAAAATACTTGAGATTCATGAAAGTTGGTTAAGTCACTTAAGTCTTCAATGTTTTACCAACCTGTACCAAGAAAAGTTAGTCACTCGTTTGTCTGTTTGATGGTAATGGTAAGTTTAAAGTAAGTAGGTTTAAAAGCTGTCTCTTAAAAAACAAACAGCATACAGGGTTATGTGGAAACTTGTATTAAATTAGAAGGATGTTGTGGTAATGACATTTGTCACAAAGGGTAAAGAGGAAGTGCTGCACTGCAGAATTGTACAGACTCATTCTAACAGTATGATCACGTACATCTCAGGGATTACCTTGTCAAGAACAAATGCTTTTTACCAAAAAGTTTGAGTCTTATCCAGCATATGTACTAATATTTGCTTTTTTTACTACAGAGGAAATCTCACAGTGTCCAGGATTCCAGAGTCCAATATGGCTTTAAGTATTCTTGGCATGTTCTTGGGGTTACTTCTGGAGGTGTCAACAGAGGGTCCCACTGGTATGCCCAGGACATCTTGGAAACATCACGGTACAATCTTTGATTTATTCTCATTCTCTGTCCCTATAATCCTTTATAAGGGCTTTTGAAATTTTAAGCAAAAAATTGCTTTTATACATTTTAATATATGTATTTAGTGACACAATGAACTTTTTATGTATAATCTCTTAAAGTAATCTCAGAGCATTTTCTACATTAAGGGTAATGATGGGTCTGGGGTGGGTGCTAGCAAGTTAACTCTTTTTCTTGTGGTTTATATAAATGTTTGGTATGATGCTTAATCTGTATTGGTGATATTGTATCCCATAGTGTGACAGTAAATTCAATACTTTTAAACTAATTGATTCCATGCTCCAAGCAGGTGTCTTTTCACTGACATAATGTTCAGTGTTTTCGGAAAGTCTGTTTGTTTCAGGGTTTGCAAAAGCAAAAGGACACTTCTCACAGTATTGTAGATGAATCTGTGCTGTAGGGCAAAATGTCGGCATATAAAAGTTCTTTTATGTACTTTTGTAAAGTATAGTGAATAACCAAACTCTTTATTATTTTTTAAATAAAAACGTGAAGGGTAAAGGCTGTGCTGAAAAATACTGCATGAATAATTCACATTTACTTTGTGTGTTAACTGAGCATTTGTGCTCATACAACAACTCGCAGATGAAAAGATGTCATGAATAGATAACACTGCCATTCAAAGACTGAGGCAATTTGGTTTCTCCTAATCCTAAACAGTGTTAATGTAAAATGTTATCATTTCAGTGGAAGTCACATCAGTGATTATCATGGAAAGTATTCTTTTTAAAACACTTTCCTTTTTAAACACTTTCATGAGCAAAACTGAGTAGTCATTAACAAGAATTTATTTTTTTAAAAGTCATTTTCTTCTTTCACTTCTTCATTGTTCTTAATTACGTTTTGTACACATTGATACAGCTGGCAATGAAGAAGTATTTCACTCAAATGTAAAATGCCAGTGCTTCATCTACCATTTAACTAGGAGCTGGGATAGTTGACAAAATTGTAATGATTCAGGTTTTACAGTTTTGTCTTGTCCATAATAACCTCATGCTCTCTCCAGGACTTATTAAATAAGAAAATGTTAACCGTTATATTTAACTTATGGTACTGCATTGGAACGTTACATTGTTTAGATCTTTAACCATAGAAACAAATATCTTTGAACTCAAAAGGTGTCAGGGATTCAGAAGGAAACCGTTTTTTATTTTTAATCAAATTGCAATCTTATCCTAGCTACATTCTTTCTGTTCACTAAAAATGGAAAAGTTTTTTTAGAAAAAAAAGAAACTTATTTTGCAGATTTACAAAGTTGGCTACAGTAAGGAAATGAGACCTATTGCAGCAAAAAGAGGTCACAAACCAGAACAGAACCTACAGCCACCGTCTGAATTTGTGTTTTTTTTCCAGTGTTTACGTCTATTAACTGTCCGCCTTTAAAGAGAATTAGGAAGTAAAATCCCAATTGTCTTTTAAGGAGCATATGAAATAACAAGAGGAAACATCTGAAGGTGCTAATCAGACTAATCAAAATGAATTCCTCATATTAATGAAGCACTCACTGACTTGAGAGAACTAATCTGGGACGTGTGAATGGGCAGAGTTTGCAGTATGATCAGGAATTCAAAGTACCAAACGTATTTTATTAATGTTACGTGTGGGGCATTTGATGCTGAATTGAATCCAGTGTATTTTGAGTTGGGGAATGAAAAGCAGTTGCGTACGAATTATAAAATGTAGAACCCAGTGGAAAATGATTAAATGACTAAATGTTTGACCTACTTCTGAGTCATAATTGCACAAATCATGTCTCCCAGAACAGCCATAATTGCCTTTCAATGTGTTTAATTAAGCTAACAAGACCAATATTGTTTACATGACAGGCTACCATTCATTTCTCCTACCTGACTTGAAAGGCTTGTAGTTGTAGTGTTCCTGAATGACCTCTTTTCCTCATCGTATTTCTTAGAAGATTGATTTCGATTTCTGGTAGAAGTGTAGCTACTAGCAACAACAGAAATAGCTAGTTTTAAATGCTCAAAATGTTTTATTTTGTTATCGTTTGTAGCACTGTGTTAATGGCAGCTAAACAACAGATGGATTCTTTATAACTGCCGGAAAGTTCCCAATACAAACAAAGTTGGCTTTTAATGATAGTTTACCACTTTGACCCAAAATTATCAGCAGAATCATGTTATTATATCCTGTATGTGTGTAACATTTTTTTTGTTAGACCCCTCAGACTTTGGTATCCCCAATTACGTTTTTCACAGCTCAGTTCACAGCCACTGACCCCGCAACCGCACACAGGAAATATAAGAAGTGTAGGCAGGCTCCTCCAGCACACCCATCTTTGAGGCACAATTTACCAGCTACACAGCCTCCCACTGGACATTCAGTGTTGACTGGAAGAAAGGCATGTTCTCACAGACAAAACCCGCTAGCACCCAGGAGGGGTTGCTTGTGTCGCTGAGACCTGAGAGAGCCACAGTCACCTCACCCTAAGCCAGTGGTTCCCAATCTTGGTCCTGGTGACCCATCCCACCTCAGTTACGTAGTCGAAGCCTTACTTGATCTAAGACGTTGCTTCATTTGAATATTTGCATTTTGTTTCTAGTCACAAGTTTGGTATTTAATTTCACTTACAAAATACAATGGTTATAGCTCCAACATGTTTAACAGATGGGAACAAACAGTTCTAATTAGTTTTATTAAGTCAGTGAGGGATTTGATTGTGTAACTGAGGGCTCAGCTGGAACAAAAACCACAAGGTGTGTTGGTCACCAGGACCAGGATTGGGAACACTGCCCTAAGCTGTGACACACAAGGGTATCCTTGGCACAGCTGGCCAGTGGCATGACCTCTACTGCCTGGATCATAGGAAAGGCACCTTTACCCATTGAGCCACCTGGGAGACCAACATATGTGATTTATTCCAAGCACCTGTTAATGAAAACAGGTGGCTAACAGAAGTATTTTATTTGCACTAGTAATACTTTGACTTCTACAAGTTTGGGACGATAATTGTTGTTTGTTTCTAAACAATGTCAGAAATTTGCTTTAAACCTGCCTCTGCCATTTTAATAGGAGTCGCACAGTCCTCAAACCTGACTGTTAACTACTTTTGAGGGTAGTACTTCTGGGGAGAGGGCACACAGTACTCATCGAACTCATGAGTTCTGAAAGGCTTTCATGATAAGATGGGTCATCAGTATTTCAGCAATGCAGATGTTTTGTTTCTGTCTGCAGATGTCAGTTTAATAGAGTTCACCGACCCTGGAATCTTCAACTACTCCACTCTGTTGCTCAGTGAAGATAAACAGGCCTTATATGTGGGAGCAAGAGAAGCCATCTTTGAGCTGAATATGGGAAACATTTCTATCAAGCATAATCAGGTATTTTATATCCAAGATATTTCTATACTTGTTTTTAGTGGCAATTCTTTATTTAAGAAAGAAATTTGACTGAATTATGAATGGCTGACTAACCTTGAGATTTGCAGATTGCTGTGTATGAGCAAACCCTGTCCTTTGGCCTGCATACATTAAGCATAATTTGTAACAGGCAGTGAAACAAAAGATGGAACTTTAATTTTTATGACAAACTTAAAAAGTTGAAATCTGAATAATATTAATCTACATTCCAAAAAAATGATATTTGCATTTTGGACTGTAAGTATATGATTTTGTTGTTTTTATTTTTTACATGGTCTTTTTTTATTTAAGGTAATTTGGAAAGTTCCTGAAAGTGATATGGAAAAGTGTATTTTAAAAGGAAAATCCAAAGAGGTAGGTTGATGTTGAAAATGTATTGTACTTTGATATTTATAAACTCAAGTTAAGTGGAGAAAGGCATATAATATCACTATTATGCATTGTTTTTAACATGCATTGTTACTGATCTAATAACATCTTTGGTAGGGATGTGAACTTTTGGCATTCTGCATGTTCTGGTTATTGTTTTTCTTAAGGACCATGCACACTGTAAAACATGGTCAAAACGTTTCAACAAAACAAATAAAATGAACAAATGAGCTAATTAGGGGTGAATTTGTAATGTATACTGGTATTGAAACATGTGACTTGAATAGTGCCAAATTAAAAATGGTAAAGATGAAAGGCCACTCAAGCTAGCTAAAAAAATCCCTTTTATTATGCTTTCATATGGAGGCAACATAAGTCACAGGAAAAGAGCATGATAGTTCAGCTCACTTTACATGACCATATGACCCCATGCTCACCAGGGCACAGGATGGGAAATTCAGTACTGCCCATAAACTGAAAGACATTAATTAGCAAATTGTGAACTACACTTTTGCCGAGATGAAAATCATTGGTCATACCATGTGAACCACAGAAAAATGTTACAGATTTGTTTGGAAGCAAGTTTTCAGGTTAGGTTTTATAATGAACACCTGAGTAGTACTACATGCTTACCATGCAAGGGTATTAAACACCAGTTATCATCTTTGCCAAGGTATGAAGCACAAATTAAATTGAAGTGCAGTTTTGAAGTGAAATGAAATTGAAGTGTCTCGGTGAACTCTGAAACATACAGTCCTCTGTGGGACAAGGAAGTCAAAATTGCAGTTTTTGCTGTATACTCAAGCAATTTGATTTTGAGATGAAAAGATGAATATAAGGCAAAAGTACAGAATGTCACAATTTGTGGTTGTGGGATGTGGAAATTATGGAAGTTATGGAATATGGCACCAGCAATGTTGTAGAAGCTGATACCCTGGCTGCTTTAAAAAAAAGTCTGGAAAACATTTTCAGATCAGTTATCTCCTAACAGTTAAAAATGCTGACTAGTAATCTTGTTGGTTTCATCTCATTTGCAGCCTTTCTTTTGTTCGTCCGTTCTAATTGGATGCCCTATATACAATTGCACAATTAGTATTGATCATATTGTCTGTTGTTTGGTACCTTTTTGTTTCCTATCATAACTCCTTCGCCTTCTCGTTCTTGGACTGGAAACTATAAAAGACAGTAAAAAATGTGCTTCATAAACAGCATTTGAAATCGCATTAGAGCACAAACTGATTATACAAGATTGGATTTAGAACAAACGTAATTAAAGCTTGGGACTTTACAGTTTTTCATTGTATGTTGGGACATTCTGGGCACTGACGAAGATAGGACATTTACGAGTAATTTACCAAATGAAATATGCCAGCACTTGTTTTGAAATCATGCTTCCTGTTATGCCTGCAAAAGTGTTATTTCAGGTTTCTTTCAATAATGCTTGACATCATGTTACTACATGTCTTGCGGACAGTAGAATCCGATTTATGTCAGTATTTCCGATAATATTTTTTATTTGTGGAACACTAAGCACATGCCTGAAATGTTTTTTAGAAATTTGTTGGCCTATAGTTTTAGGAGACATCCCTGCAACTAGTTTAGAAAACAGTGAACAATAATGATTCCTGCTTTTTTTAAGGTCTAAGGTTTTAAGGTCTAAAACAGCATTTCTACAGACACTTATAATTGAAAGTTCAAGTCTGTTACCCATAGGGTTTTATTCTATGAAATTATGGTAGTAGTGTGGTCATTCTTGTAGTTATGACTGATATTTCGTACACAATTTTGTTTACAGACAGACTGTCTCAATTACATACGAGTTCTGCAAGTGGTCAGTGACGACAGTCTTTATGTCTGTGGTACGCATGCATTTCAACCCTCTTGTGACTACCTGGTACGTATGGTTCTGTCGTCAAACGTATTGCAGAAATGTTCCTTTTCAGTGCACAAATAGTTTTTTTCTCCCTCATTGCAGTCTCTTCATGATTTTCAACTGGAAAAAAAATTTGAGGATGGCAGAGGAAAATGCTCATTTGATCCAGCACAGAGTTTCACAACAGTTATGGTTGGTGAGTAACTTACTGTGCATGTTTGTCTAGACATTGTTACACAAAGTGTATTCATCTTTGAATCTTTTATTACATTTTACAATATGTTCCATAGAAATTAATCGGTTTCCATTTATTTTGGCAATTTAAACCTGGTGGAGATTGACATTCCTGATAAACATTCAATGTGTCATAGTGAAATATTTGTTTTTAACTGGAATTCTTAATCCTCTTTTGTTTCTTTTCAGATGGAGAACTTTACTCTGGAACTGCCTACAATTTCTTAGGAAGTGAACCAATAATTTACAGATACTCACAAATGCAGAGCTTGCTGCGAACAGAGTATTCAACATCCTGGCTGAATGGTAACAGCTATTCCTAGATAAGGCAGTGCCATAAGTGTTGACATAGTGGAAGCTGTAGAGTAACTTACTAAAGTCATATAATTTGACTTTCTGATTAATTGTAACACCAAACCAACAAATCTCATGGACCTACTGTTACTTGTTTGAATGTTTGGTATTAGTTAATAAAGAAGATGGTGTTTAAAGATGCTTAATATTTATATGGCACTAACTATGGGCATCAAAGTTTTCCCATCCTTAAGGATCACATGGATCACATGCTTCAGACAACTGTTTCTGTAAAATTCTGTGTTGTACACAGGAATTAGTATGCCTTCAAGGGTTATGACAGTTAATTAGGAACTTCAAGCTGGTAATTTTTTCCTTTCCCCAGTGCACATGGGGACAAAGTAGCTCAAGAAACCTGCTGGAGCTTCAGCAGTTTCAGTAGATTGGAGATACAAGTTTACATTTGCACAGTAAAAGTGTGGTGACCAGGGATCGTTCACTTGGTACACATTTTTAATTTACATTTATCTCCCCCAGAGCCCAGTTTTGTTTTTGCGGATGTCATCAGAGAGAGCAAAAACAGCCCAGATGGTGATGATGACAAGATCTACTTTTTCTTCACGGAGGTGTCTGTGGAATATGAATTCTTTGGCAAGCTCCTCATTCCCAGAATAGCCCGAGTCTGCAAGGTAAGAAAATGCTATTTGTCCCCTGCCCTGCCTCCTTTAGAATGAAACATGTCTTCGTTTTAGATATAATCCTTTAAGGGTAAGAGGGATTGTTATTTGAGGTGTGTTCATGTTAAAATGGCCAGTTGTTTACAAAGGTCAGACTAGTTTTACTGAAGTCACAAAAGCCAGTTCACATCAAGCATAAATGCCAGCATCTCGCAATATACTGTACTAATCATATACCAGCTTTCACAAGTGAATGTCTCTGATATCTATTTCTATGGATACAGTCAAAGGAGACAGTGGTCTTAGATGTTAAAAAGGGCACAATGAGCATGCTTCGGAGTATTAAACAACACCGTTTGATGTTTTATCCCCTTGTGTGTTTGGGTTTTTGAACATATTGTGAGCAAGAATGGGTGTTTGACACTAAAATGGATTGCTTTGCATTATTCGCCCAGCTTTTGAAATTATTCTGTTAATGTAAAGGACTGCAAAGTGCAAGGCGGTCTGAGTATTTCCATTGTTGAGTGTTGTGTGACCAGAGAACTACAAGTTCTAATCATTCCTTTCAAGAAATCAAAGGCAAAGCTGAGGTCAAGTGCTCAATGTAAAGAACACAGTTCCATGAAATGTAAGCTTATTTGCAGGCCTCAGACCTGGCATTTGTTGCTTTGCAGTACTGCAAGAATCAACTATTCATACTGACAAAAGTCCAGCTTCATAGAAACGTCTTGACCGCATTTTCTTTCAATGCAAAGATAATGTACAGATTTATTTACAGATATTGCAATGTTTTATGTCCTTTGTTAAAATGGCATTTTTGCAAGTTTCTATCCATTTTTTTAAAGAGTAATGAAGAAAGGTGGGAGCTTGTCCTTTCCTTTTAATGTGTTAAAAAGTTTTATTTTATTGGAGGCTGTAAAAAAAATCAAAAGTGCTTTTCTGTATTCATCCACATTGCCGCATGTGACCTTCCCTAATGTGCCTTCACCTTGCACATTCTCCATTCTATTACAAACTAGTTTCTCCTCATTCGGCCATTGTCCTGATCCATCTTCTCCCTGCAGACTTCATTCTCTTCTCTCCAAATGTAGCATTTGACTGGTTTTCTTCTTACCTCCTTGGCTAATTCTTCCAACTTTCCAAGTGGTCTGTTTCTACAGGTGTCCTTCCTGAGACTGCCATTATCTGCTCCACATATTTCCTGGATTGTCTATGATCTCCTACCACTGCTAAGCTAATAATGCTTTGATTTTCCTCAGATTTCTCTCTCACATTTTTCCATCACTAACTGCCTCATAGCTTTCTCGTCCTAAAAGTACTGGCATTACTTTTGCATACACAACCATTCCAAGTCAGGCTTTCTCTTAATTTGTTTCTCTTTCCTTTTCTGACATCATTATCTCTGTTGTAATTGCCTTGATTTTTGGTTTCATTCTGAAGTCCTCCTGCTCTTCCCCATCCTGCATCTCTTTTTAGTGCCACTGAATCTCTTTAAAAAATCTTTCTTCTGGCTTGAGTACAAACCTCTTTTGCTGTTCTTTCTTCACAGCTTCTTTCACATACAGTACTTTTCCTCATGTATGCAGATCCCAGGGCTGTCCCAGTGATCTGCACACATGAAGAACCCAGGATGGCAAACAGCAGTAACATGCAGGAGGGTTTACTGCAAGACTTTTCAAGTCTTAGCAATCAAAGACTTCTCCCTACTTAGTAATTATGGCTATATGCCTTGTTTCATTTCTAGACACCCAACCACCACTAACACAGCACAAGCCCTTTTTATACTACCACTAATTAACCCTTTGTGAGAATGAGCCCTCCAGCATTTAACTGGTGATCTGATCAACACCCCTGAGAAGCCATTGCAATTGTTCGAGGCCCTTTGGCTGCCTCTAGTGGCGGGTCAGCTGCTTTCATATACTGACCTGCCACACCCTCTGAATTTTGTTTTGCTATGTAATCACTTACTAAAAATGATAGATTTTTTTTCTCTTTCTTTACATATTACAACTGATTGTTTTTTTTTTCATTTTATGTATAAAACGTATTTTAGAATATAAACAATGTTAGTTTTCGAAGTGGTTATATTTTATTTTTCCCTTTTTGTTCAGGGTGACTTAGGAGGACAAAGGACATTGCAGAAGAAATGGACGTCTTTTCTCAAGGCCAAGCTAGTCTGCTCCATGTCCGAACTGAACTTTGTCTTCAATGTCGTTCATGATGTTTTCATCTTGAAAACGCCTGACTCCAAAGAACCAATAATTTATGGGGTTTTTACTTCCCAGTGGTAAGTTACTCTTGTATGAAATCAGTTGTACTTGTAGGAAAGCAGATGTTTTAGGTGTAATTCTAACATATCTCTTGTTATAGGGGAAATGTTGGATTGTCTGCTGTCTGTGCCTACAACATGTCTTCTGTGGGTGAAGTTTTCTCAAAAGGAAAATACATGCAGAAGGCTACCGTTGAGCAGTCTCACACAAAGTGGGTGAGGTTCAATGGAGTTCCCCCAAGTCCTCGCCCTGGAGCTGTAAGTCTTTGCTGTTACTTGGTTTATGTTCATTCTTGCCTGAGCCTCACAGTCCTGGGAAAAAGTGAGAATGAATATCCTTCTAGTTCAAGTTCAGTATTATTGGTAGCAGGCTTACATGAGTGGATTAGGCAAAGGCCAGTATTGTAAGTGAGAGAGGGGTCCTAGAACTCACTAATTATTTGTGTGCTTTCTTTGTCTCTAGTGCATAAATAACAACGACCGGCTTCAGAACATAAACAGCTCCCTCCACCTCCCAGACAAGACTCTCCAGTTCGTCAGAGATCACCCCCTGCTGGAAGATCCTGTGCTGCCAATAGGAAATGGACCAAAACTTGTCGCCAAAGATGTCAACTACACCCAGATAGTAGTGGACAGGGTGCAGGCACTTGACAACAATGTTTATGACGTTATATTCACAGGAACTGGTAAGGTGCTCCTGAGTTTTCTTTTCTATTGTGTACCTTATTGAGGTACATGGGGTCCCTGGGTTTTGGTTTTGAGGAGCCAGATATAAAAATGGTGTTAATTGTACATTGTTTATATCTGTAAAAAAAGTGTTTTTTCAACATTTACTAAGTATTTTGACTGTTTCCCAGATCCGGACTTGGGGATAGTGTTCAGCCTCACCCTAAATTCTGCAGACTGTATCCATGACACATTTAACACCAATGCTAAGTTTACTTTCTCTCATAAAAAAAAAGGTTTTGCTTGTCCAAACTCACAAAAGGAATGACTGTGAGGGTAGAAATGTGTTTTTACAGTCCACACTAAAATAAAACAAAAGGACTATGAAAACTTTTGGTGAGTGTCAGCATCCAGTGTCTTCAAATCTTCACTTATTTGAAATCTACTAATATTTGTTGTCTCCTAACTTCATAGTTAGAAGTTGGTTTAAAGAAGTTCAAAAGTCAGCTAAAGTGTATTCACTATTAAGAAAACTCATCCATTTGTGAGGTCTTGCAACATTTTTTAAGGAAGATATATTTACACATCCATATGTCTTGATTTTTACATTACATACATTTTTGGTCTTTAGCGATGCTTGGGAGAAAGTGATGTTTTACGAGTGATTTAAAATCATAAAACATAATTGAACATTAATTTCTCTAGACAGTGACAGTACAATAGAGTTAAATTCTCTTCAGTGAAATTGTATCAGGGTGTAATACAGATATAAAAATGCAAGTGGAAATATTTAACATTTTTTACTCTTTTCTTTGTAGATAAAGGAGTTTTGCACAAATCCATAATTTATGATGGAGAAGTACATATAGTTGAAGAACTAAGGTTACTGCCAAATTCAGAACCCATTAAGACATTGCTTCTGTCATCTCAGGGGGTAAGTAAAACACTGAATTACATGGAAGCTACTAAAATCATAATTCAAACCATTTAAAAACACTTAAGCAATTACTAGAGGAAGTACTGTTGTTCTATGAGTCCAATTTCGACACAACCATTGTCAAAATTTAAATGGGGGTCCTTCCTGTTATACCAGAATGCCTTGTATGTATTCAGATCAACCAGTTTATTTTATGTTTTATTTTAGAATGGCAAGGCATGTAGATATGTTCATTAAAAATCTGCCCTCTTGAATTTATGAATAAAATTTCTTAAGAAATCTAACATGCCATTTGCTTTATTGTGTGAAAAGTGACAAATTTCAACACGGAAAGACAGAAAGTCGGCCCAAAAAAGGAACTAAAAAAAAATCTGATCACGTTCCTTGTTTCATGATTTGTCATTTTTGAACTTGAAGATAATTTTAAGAGAATCTGATTCACTTGCCGTATACATAAACAATCCTTCATACAAATTGGGGTGTCAGAATTGTTAAGCACTTAATGAATAGTATTAGACATTGAAGGAAAACAATGTGTATCAAATCTGTTTTGGGGGATGTGGAAGAGTGAGGAATCTTATGAACCATATAATTTGTTGAACTAGGCCAATCAGCTGCTCAGTATCAGTGTCTTTTCTGTGATGAGAGTGGAATTGTAAGTTTCAATATTATGTTTCTCTGCTTTGTGACATCAAGTGAGATCTCATGTGATTAAAAACTTAACAAACCCATGGTGAGTGTGTATATGAAAAGTCTTCCCTTTCGGAGTGATAACTGCTGACACCTTATATTTGCAGACTAGGTTTCTGTATGCTGGCTCTGACTCTGGGGTCGTGCAGTCCCCAATTGCTTTTTGTGAAAAGTACTCATCGTGTGAAGACTGCATCTTAGCCCGTGACCCCTACTGTGCCTGGGACTCTGATGCCAAGATTTGTGTGAATATACTTCTACCTAATGCAAACTCTGAAAGGTAATCCTTTACACCACCAGATAACATGAACATTAAACTAAGCAGGTCCTGGACCAGCCTTTGTTCATTTGTAAACTCAGTAGCTGTTCAAAATCCATATCTTTAGATTTTCCTAAAAACATTTTAACAGAATGATTTGACCAAAATTCCAATGACACAGTCTTGTGGTTCAACTTTTGATGTTAACAGAAGCCATTCATTCTATCTCAACAGAATTTGTGTTCATCTAAAAAATCATCATCAAACCTGTCCATTCTTCTGTTCATGCAAATAGGAACAGCCTTTCCTGCCACTTATCAGATTATGTATTTTCTTCGCAGGAACTTAATACAAAATCTAAATGGAGATGCGCATAAATGTCCATCAGGTATGTATCTGGAGAAGGAAATCCATGGTCTGAGTCTGAAAGATGCAAAGAAATATAAACAGATTTTGCACATCAATAATACTTGTCATGTCATTTCTATTAATAATAAAGTAATTTAGCAGCGTTTTGGGTTTCTATGTGATAGACAGTCTTCTGTTCAGACCACAGTTCAGAAAAAAGAAGCTGGTTTTTAACTAGTCCATCTTTTTTTGCTTTTTTACAGTAAAGTCGCTGTCCCCTGAAGACTATCAGATGATCACTGTGAAGCCTGGAAGTTCAGCTGAGCTGCCTTGCCGGCTGAACTCTAACCTGGCCCACGCGGTCTGGAAACTGAACGGTGCTGTCTTGTCGGCCGAATCCTCCAAGTTTCACCTGATAGCCGAGGCGGGTATGCTCATTTACAGCGTCTCTCAAGAGGACCTGGGGCACTACGAGTGCTGGTCGGAGGAACAAGCAAATGGCAAGAACTTCACCCAGCCCCTGACAGGATACATCTTAAGTTTTGACATTGGTAAGCAGTATGTGACATCAGACCCATTCATGTCCACCACTGCTTCAGCTGTCAAGCCAGCGCCCTCGACAGAAGGTAATATTAACAGCGCAGGATCCCCACTAACTTCAACCCTGCAAAGCTCTGCTACTCCCACCTCACCACCCCAACCTGAAACAACACTAACCCCGTGGTTCAGCACGACTGTAAAACCATTGCAGAAGCTTCTTTTCCCCAGTCCAGGCACTCCTAGCATTGAGACTCGGGACCCTTCCACGGAGTACTTGAAGACGGACAACAGTAACGCCCTTCTGTTTCTCTTTCTGCTTTTCTTTATCCTTTTTCTGGCACTGATTGCTTACAACTGCTACATGCAGTACCTGCCACCCCCTTGTCTCAAAGTGCGGGCGGCGCTCTTGGGGAAAAAGAAGAAACCCCAGCCTGAGTACATGTCCTGTGAACCTGGCTTGATGGAGCCCATAGTGGAGAAGGTAGAGCAGACAGGTGTGCACAACCAGAATGGGGGCCAGCAGAAGGGTCTGCGCGACACAGGCTATGAGACAGAGCCAGAATACGCCAACGGCAAGATCTCCAATCCAGATCACACAGACAAAGTTGCTGAAACGCAGGACAAACCTTTCGACGTCATCTGTGAATCTCAACCTATTGAATTTGCTGATGCGGATGCACCTTGCTGATTAGTTTTTTACATGTCTGTTTTTTGCTGTTTATTTTTTAATTTAAATTATGTATCTGCACATACAGGGGGAAAGGAGGAGTCTTATATATGCAGACTTTGTGTTAGAAGCAAGATGGACAGTGTTTATCTCAGCTCAAGTGAACAGGGTTCATGTTTCTAGTAGGAGTGACCCCATTTTTCCTGCAAAAATCCATAACTTTCTCATCAGATTATCAGTATCTAGATTCATACAACCTGCATTATATACAGCATTTTTCTGATCAGTAATTGTTTTTATTCCAAATTGGAAACATGGTTTATCAGATTGGTAAGTAACTGAATGTTTTCCAAATTGGAGCATGTCACTTTTTATATTTTGTAAAGTGTTCAATTGGTTTTCGAGTAATTTGTACACTCAAAATTACCTATACTTCTTGCTGTTTTTGATGTAGGTCGACAGTTCTTTTCTCAAATGTTTATTAAATTCTCAGGGATTTTTAACGTTTTTACTTTGTTCAGCTAAATGCTATTAACTGCAAAAAGCGGTGGATTCAGCGCATGCAGAAGTTCTTGGGGATCACAAGCACGTTATGTTGAAAGACCAAAATGACCAGTTTAATTTGTGATACAGGAGAAAGGAAGTTGTCTGACACAAAGAAAAACGGGTAGCTTCAACAATTCTGAGCCATGTCGTTGTGAATAGATTCTTTTCCTGTGAATAGAAAGTCTGGAAACTTTAATTGAAGCTGGAAAAGGACTAATGCAAGACTTTTGAGACCACTGATGTTGGATGCTTTGAAGTTGGGGGAATATGCCTGTACAGCCATCCTGCATGTTACTGCAGAGGGTTACGGTGACTTTAAACCTGTGTATAAGGAAATGCCAAGACTGTGTATTAGATCACAGGTGCTTCTTTGGAGTGAAACACTGGAAAGCAAGCTGCTGTTATAGTAACCACAAAACCAGACATGCAAATCAAGTCTTCCAGGACTTGTAGCATTGTCCACTCAGCTTGATTTTAAATGTTCATATTGTACTGATTTTAATGTTTATTTGATGTAAAGTTTTCTTGATGTATAAAACTAACTTTAAAGAAGTATATTTCATTTGCTTTGAATTTTTGGCTATTTTACCTTGGTTTTTTTTCTATACGGATATGTATGAGAAGAATACTAAAGAATTTTAAAATCAGTAATGTCGTGCATAGCATCATGCTTTGGTATGCAAGCCAAGCGTATGGCTTGTTCTTAAATGTGGAATTCTTAGGTTGACTTTCAATGAAATGATACTTATGAATTTCAAAATGTGGAAGTTATAAAGAGAGAGTATTTAATGTTAAAAGATATACAGTTGTTTAAGTATCTTTATTTTAAAAATTCTAATTCTTTTGTATTTTGATTTTTTTTCCCTAAAAACATTTGTTGCAGATGCTGCATTGCTCTCAGAAAATACCAATTTTGTTGTAGTTGTCAAGTTTTATAAACAGCATTGGTATATCCATAGGTCCTTTATAAAAACACGCCAACCATTTTAAAGGAGGGATCGTTAGTATAACAGTCTCACCATCTTCAAAGTCGGTTATCATTTTCTGGCTGTTCATGCGCCCGTTCCAGCTCTCTCCTAATCCCTGTCTATAGAGCACTCTCTTTATGTATTTTTCTCCATACTCTTCCTTTCCCACAGCCTCTCCTTCACCTCTCTCTCCTGTGGATTCCTTCTCGTTGTCTTCTGTGGAACACACTCCCTCTGTCTCTTCCTCCACATCCCCTCCTGATCTTCAGGGCAGTGCCGAGAGCTCAGTAGTGCACCTTTTACCTCCTCTATTGAGCGATCAGGCACAGAGTGTCCATGCCCATGAGTTGTTTCTTCTATTCTGCCAAGCTGTGGGTGAGTGAATACATGCATAGCTTTGGTCCACCTTGGTTTCCTACTAGTTGCTTTTCTGTTTTGTTTCCTTCTACCCTCCTGCATGACCTTGGACAGCTTTTGAAAACCCTGCCCGTTTGTTTTCCTGAACTTCAGAACCACAACCTGAAATTCCCTTAACTTGAACATAAGAAGATTTTTATGTTTCGTACCTGACCAGTTTCGAAGAGACACTGGTCTTTACATCTCGGCTCACCACAGTGAGTCTTGCAACACCGGGAGAGAATGAGGATGGGCAGATCTGGCTGACCATCACAAGTCATTCAATGTTTGACATGCTGTGAGCTCTGAAATACCTTACAGGAGGGTGTGCATTGTTTGCAGAAGTTGTGCATCACTCAGTGCAAGCCTTGCATGTCCAAGGAATGTTCTTGCCCAGTGCTTAAATCCTGGCCAACTAATCCCAACCCTGCCACTTGTGTGTTGCAAGACATGGGCGGCTGCTTGCAGAATTCTGGTCATGTCAGGCTACACCTTTGCTATTTGAGCCACACAGGAGACCCGTATGGTAAAGGTTTTTCTGAAACACCACTATGACACTTGAGATGAAAAGGCACAGTATACAAGTGGCTATTTCACAAATCCTGTATATGAAGAAGATTTTATGATGTAAAATTAATTCTAAAACCTAGACAACAAACTGTAGAGCTTGTAAAAATATTAGCAAAGCAACTACCACTACTGAGGTGAAAGAAGACAGTGCTTTTTGTGTGGTACAAAACTGGAAAAAATTGGCTTATTGTTTTTTTTTATTTAATTATTAGATAGTTCAAGAATATAGTGTGAATATGTGTATATATGCATTTGAAGATGTACATGAAACGTGATATTGGAAGAGGAGTAATCCACTAGTGGACTTAGTAGGGACTAAAATAAATTTTGGATCTCAGCTGTGTGGATGTTATTTTTTTTAATGGCACCATACTTTAAGCAGAACATTTTTAATCATAGTAGTCTTATCAGAGGAACAATGCCTATGTTGATTTGTTTCATAACAATCAAACTGCAGTGTTTTATTTGGTGGATTTGTCATTTCATTATCGGCTAAAAGTATACACTCACTTCTTGTGCCCAAAAAAGATTACTGGCACCACTAATCACTTACACAATGAGCACATATCGGAACACACCTCACCAAAAGAAGAGCATGACCAAAACCAAAGTTATTTTTATTTTGAAGAGGTTGCAGAAGCTGAAAAGCAAATTAGAAAAATGTCTAGGTGCGTTAATAAAAATAAACACAGACAACTTCCAAAGAAGACAAGGCTTTCAACCATGAGACTACAGATTTCCTCCTTCCCATGGTTTTCAAGTCAGTTCCATTAAAAAAGATAAGATGAAAACTTAGTAGCTTAGCTGTTCACTAATAGGAAGAATCATTCATGGCACAGATCAGTTCGTCCAGACCTCAAGATTAATTGGATCTGTTGGCTGTTTTTCTTCCCATATCTAATGACAGAGGCACAGATAATTTAGGCTAAACAGCTGGTCTGTGGAAGTTATACAATTAAACTGACACCCAGACCTCCATTGAAAATATAATAATATTATTATTGCTTACACTTATATAGTGCTTTTCTGGACAATCCACTCAAAGCGCTTTGCAGGTAATGGGGACTCCCCTCCACCACCACCAATGTGCAGCATCCACCTGGATGAAAATATGAAGACAGGAGTGCAGTAGGAACCCGGGTGAGAACTCAAAGCCTATTGAAAAGGTTCAGTAGGCTTTGTCAGATAGACATCGACTGGTTGTAATTAAAAAACATAGGTCTTTCACCATTTAAAATCTTTGTGCCACCTTCTGTCTTCCCTTTCTCTCCACCGTGAGAGAATACCCATCCAAAATTTCTGAGATTTGGAATAGGAGATTAAAAAGAAAAAAAGATTAGCTTCACCATAAACATTTTGGCAAAATCATGCAAGTGACTGTTTTCTATATTATTAAATTGGTTTTAATTTGCCATTTTGATTTAAAGCAAGGTGAGCATTAAAAAAAACCTTTAGGCTACATTTATGTCTTACTGCATTTTTCTTTTAAGTGGATGAATGTGTGATCATGTTTTAGAAAAGGTCTGCAAAATTCTAGCAGTAGTAAAATGATTAGCTATTCTAAGTTTTAGTTCACCTTACACCAAGATTGTACTCGCCGGCTATCATCTATATTTGTATTCACTCACATTAACATCATTAATGCAGTCCTTATCCACTCACCTACAAAAGTGACAGCCTAAAGCACGAGCATTAGTATGAAATGATGAAAGACATTTTTGGAAACAATGAATGACTCCTACACAAGTGTTGTATTTACAACTGACCACTAAGTTTACATCTTCTGGAAAAGTATTATTTTTAAGTATTTTATAGAGAAAACTTGAAACCTACTCCAAATTCTGGAAATGTATCTTAGGAAACTTCTTTATACTATTGTTGATACTAGAGATAATAGTACTTAAGTTGATTGTTTTACACTGCTGTTCTTTTATGATGAGCTGCATCAGAAAATGAGCAAAGTTTTATTTACCATGTGGGACAAATATTCAAGCAAAATATGTAATAATTGTTAGCATTAAAGTCAGTGTTAGTGGAGCACAAGTCCAGAGATTAATACAGATTTTCTAGCCCAGGCTGAAAGCACAAGGTCATCACACACATGGCCTGAAGGGTTGTTATTTAACATTTTAACCATACGAGCAAAACCTGATACCAAGCCTATATATAATGTAGAATTAGTCATAGATATTCAAAAACATTCTCTGTATCCAGCTGAGGAGCAGCAGGAGAAATGTGTTTAACTATATGTAAAATGTGGATGAGACGGCAAACATGGGATAAAGGGCACCCAATAATAAAGCTTGTATGATCATGACGGTCAGCAGGGCATCTTGGCACACACCTTGGCAGCAGAGCCAATCGGAGAGAATGGATAAAAGTTCACATGAAGTGAGGGGTTTTGTCTATCATTAATGGATATTATTGAAATATTGAGTAGCATTACAATTCTTCCAGAATGAATCCATGTGAATGGCTCATAAGTGTATATATATATATCAGTTCATGAAGAAGGGCTCTTAATTGGTGCAAAAATGCCTAAGTTGAGGAGGAATGCCATAAATGCTGGGTAAGTTCTGCTCTGTCATGTTCTGCATTGCTTCTGTTAGCCTACACAGGGATATCTCCAGTCCAGCCATCTCTAAAAGAGAATGTGGTCTCTTTACAGACCAAGGGGAAAAAAAGGGTGACACTAATACAGAGCAAAGGCACAAAAATGGTAAAATACCCCCCTCCATGAAGATTTCTACCCCACTCTCATGATAATTCAGGGACAGAGACACTAATATGCAGTAAAGTGGTCTACATTTGAGCATGCATGTGCATGCATTCAGCTCTGGTAGCTGGAGGTGAGTAGAGGTAGGAAAAAAAGGCTTTACCAGTATGGACCAACTTCATTTTCATAAAGTGCATCATACTTGATAATGTTAGCAATATCATGATCTTGATGTATCCTATTGTTTCATGTTGTTTTTCTGTGTTCTTTCAACTTTAAAACCTGTATATATAGTGTTGGTGTTTGGGTTTTTTTTTTTCCACTTACTATTTAGGTCCTCAGTAGTTTTTGACTTTTCCTGACCTACATAAGAGCAGTAGATTGAAAATGGATGAATAACTTCTGGCTGTTGAAGTGTAGAATGTTGTGGATGGCAGCACCTTGAATGTACTGCAAGTCTGAAATAACATTAAAAAACAGGACTGAATATGATGCTCTTTTGAATGAACAAGTACTTTTTGTCTCTTAGGTCCAAGTGATCTGCAAATTCAATGGGAGGTGAATGGACGAAATATAGAAAACTTTGTCACAGAGCACAAGCACACTGTAATGAATGGAAGGCTGTTTGTAAGCAGCTGGGTGAGAGAAGATCTAGTATCTGACTCCCACTACCAGTGTGCAGCCAAGTCTGCAGCAGGGAATAAAACATCCCAAGTCTCCATCAGACTAATCAGGAAAGGTAGGCCAATGAGTTTTATTGTGTTTATGTCTATGGTGTTAAAATATTTGATATTTTAAAAAAACTATAATTGCTGATAACAGAAATGTGGATATCAAAATAAGTCTGAACATTGTCTGAAAGTAAAACATTTTTTCTGTGTTAATGCACTTTCTCATTTTTATCAGATTTGGAGGTTGGAGGGGATTTTATATATTATTTCTAAATACATGTTTTAATCATTTATGATGTAATTATTATGTACTGCATTTAATTCTTCTCATCTCACCCTCAGATGTAGCTGCAGATCACAGTTTTTCAAGAGACTTGAGTCAATGGAGGAGCGCTTTAAATGGCCACGAGAAACTTCTGCAGGACTGGAAGAAAGCTTGGGTATATTATTATAATTGAACATTTGTTTAAATATTTTAATTGCAGTTGTAATCCATTTAATTCCTTTTTTGTTCAAGCAAACTTCTCCAAAAATAAAAGCTTATAGTAGTAGTGGTTTTTCAGTGGCTGCACAAATTAAAATTCAGGTAATAATCTGTTAATGTTACTATTTAAGTACTTTATTGATTAATGTGAAGAATAATTTTGATTTTAAGGCATTTTTTTTACATATCCTCTGTCTCAACATATTTCAGCACTGTGCGTTTTGCTGAAAGACATCACCTCATTAGGTCCTTGGCTGTGATAGGTGAAATGAAAAGCAGCCACCAGACAGTAAAAAGAATGAGAAAATCAAAATTTATCAAGGAGTCCAAACTGAATATCACACAGGAACTGGCAATTTCATTCAGATCTGGCTGCAAAGTTAACTATTAACCAAGACTAGCTAATTATTAAGAAACATACTTGCCTCTAGTCTATAATTTCACCAGTTTTCAAGGATAGTGGAAATAAGGTGCTGACTACCCTTGGGACACATACTACTTTAAAAGCCAAAAACATTTTTTGATCTGTCTTTACCTCCCCCTTCCTTTCCCAATGCTTTAACTACTGATAGGATGGTCAAATGGCTGCATGTTTACTGGCAAAAATCTGAGACAGGCCAAAAATTAGCCTTATGTACAACACGTGATGTCTTTTATGTTACTGAGAAAATGAAAAGTATGGTTATGTTCTCTGTTCTGGATATTCTGGGTTTAAATTAGATTTTTCAAGGTGCTGACCAGACTTTCATTTGCTCTCTAACTTTCTATACACCTGAAGACTCATTCAGCTGCACTCTTAAAAATCATTACCACACTTTAACTCAACTATCTTCTGTATGATACTCCAAACAACTCTTACTAGTTTTTCCTTTGGTGTCCCTGTATTCACACCTCCTGTATCATTCAATTTCAGCTTGTTTTTCAATTAAAATGCCCAACATTATCTGTAACTATTGAAACCTATACAAAATATAGAAAAATATCATTGTGGTACCTACTTATTGTTGGAACAGAATTACATCAAAATACATTGTTTTAAACCTATAAAATATATACTATAAAGGTTTGTGTAATGGCTCCATATAAATAAGTAGACATAAAGCAGTGAAAATGGAAAAAATGCCAGAGCTCTGGGTTATTACTCATCTACTGTATACAGACGTACTGTATACTTCATATATGAAATTAAAAACTGTTTCCTTAATCTTTACTATTTGAGGGAAATAGTACAGGATTTGGCCTAATTTATTTTTTCAATAAAACACTTAGGTCATGTAGGTAAATGCTGTCTGGAAAAAAGTAAATTACCTCACAGCCTAATAGACTGATCTGTTGCTGCTATATGAACATAAGCAAAATGTATTAAGCATTAAGCAAAATCACACAGCGTTCTCAAATCCACCAGAAAAAGGAAAATATTTAGATGTCAGGAGAGAGGACGAGTGCACCTGACCACACACTGTTTGTCCTACAGAACAAAACTGTCACTGCAAGCAAATGAGCATTTTGTATAACACCGATTTTCCTGACTTTGCACATTAATCAAACAACTTCCAAAAGAATCAAAGCAGGATTGTTTTTTATTCTCATTATTCAAGTACATACTCCGTCTGGTATAGTCCATGAACATGTGTTCCAACAGTCACGTCAAGCACAGTCTACTTCAGCCGGTCACTGCACTGATTTCAGGAGACATTATTTAGCTGAAATAATATTGGAATAGAAAGTAAAATCCCAACAAAACACACCTTTCAAATGAAGTAATATTTTTTTCACATTTTAAAGCTTTGTTCACCAACTAGATTTCATGTTTAACATAATGTTTTAGCGCCACTGACTCCAAAATGTACTGTTTGTCTGTATGTCCACCTCCTCGGACACATTCATTATTTTCTTCTTTTTGTTCTTCTCCTTCAGGAAATCTGTGAGCAAGAAGATATTCTCTAGGATTTCCAAACAAAACATAATCATGGAAATGAAAACTGATTAATTTACCAGCCAAGATGAAATTGCAAAAACTAGGACTGGTGAACACTTAGATGATGGGAAGCCCCTTCTCGGTCCATAAAATGGCAGTGGCAGTGATGTTAAATTAATCACACTTTGTGTATGATAGCTTCATATATGGAACTTCTAAGGCTTCTACAAATGTTCTCCCTGCCGAAAAGTGTGAGAAATGAGCATTCTATAGGAATTGTGCATATGATTCCATAAAGGCCAGAGATGGAATGCAAAAAGAGGTCTGAACATAATGTTGTTGATGAACTACACTGTTACAACCGTGGACAGTTCGCACTGTTCAACACTATTTTGTATATTTGTACTTGAAAAATATGATGTTGAAACTTTGCACTGGAGAAAAAAGCCATAATTTCATTTTTACCCTAATGTTAACTTCTAAAAGTTGTAGAATCCTTATTGTATGTGTACTAATATCATTGTTTCTTATAAGACTTATTTCTACAAGGTGGTCGACCAATATTGTTAACACCCTGTACATTTACTGCTTGTATTGATAATTCCTGTGCTTTGTTCTCCATACCTACTGCCTTGAAAAGAGGTCTTCTTTAGTTTCCTAAATTATCCACTGATTCTGATTACCCATGCTCCTCTTCTCCATGCACGTCTTTTCCAACTAAAGACTTTTGTGGACTTCAAAACATCTCCTGTACTCTGCAGTTGCTTAATAAGTAAAGGTCCTTGCTTGGAATGTGGGTTTAGACCCATGCTGCAGACATCCCTTGTTTAAGCCTAGGTCACATCACTAGGCATATGTGACCAAAACTCACATTCACATGCATTATACATATCAAGTGTTGATGCATAACTGGTAGAAAGACAAAGGAATTAAGTTTGTCAGACAAAGTCTGCTCAGCTATTAGCTATTGAGATGGATATCAGATGCTATCAGTGATGCTTATACAAGATGCGCTGCTCTTCCATCAGTGCTAACTCTCCAGTCAGGCACTGTGGAGCCTGCAACATGACATATGATGCACTGGACCAGCACTCTTTCCAATATGATCTAGATGTTTTTACCAGAGACCCAAGTCTTAAAACAATCCACAATTAAATCTAGTGTGATTAATTTTTAACAAGAATCTAGATAAAAAAATGGGCATTTCTTATGTAATAACATCGTTTTACATAATTTAAAAATAAATCCAGCACTTCTCTCCACCTAATATTTTTTCCAGAAAGTGAATGATTCACATTTTAATTTCCATTGTATTTTTATTCTACATATTCAAAGCCCTATATTCCAGCCAACGTCTAAACACCACCATTTCTTTGTCAGCGTTTACTTCAAAATCACTTCATATTGTTAATTCAAACCAAAAAAAATATCTTTAGTTAGCTGCTGATCCCAGTAAAATCCCTGTGGTGACCTACTCAAGCATTACAAACTAATAAGAAACAAAAATCGACATTTATCAAGATTCATATTGTTCAATATTCATATACTTTCATCAACTGCTCAAGTCGTCATCAGCCTTCAGTGTTGATTTACTGTCCATTTTCCCTGTGCCCATGTACTCTTCAAAGTTTAAAAATGGATGATTGTAGTTCTTTTCAAGCATTTTCTTCCATATTTTTACTAAAAAGGGAAAAGAAACTTTCAGGTTTTACATAATTCAAATGTCTGAAGTGTTTTCTGTACAAAGACATTTTATAAGTACATAGTGCTTAATATACAAAACAATACTAGAAAACACATGCTTTATAAAAGGCACAGTCAAAAACCAGGAAAACAATCAATTTAGCTCCCAATTCTTTTTCAGAGTGTGAAGCAGGTTTGAGGACTCATGGAACAGACTGCTTGTTTTTCTGGATGTATTATACCAATTCTTGGAGAATAGGTTCATCAAACATATGCTGCATTCAGTTATATAAAGATTTGTTATGCCTTCTGATGTATATTGTATTCAGCAAAATGTTAAAACAAAACAAAAAAGTGATATAACATTCTAATACAAAATAACCACTCTTTACCGCAGGTATGTATGGCCCTAGCTTCCCCTGAAAGGAAGATCAGTAAAACAGGAGAAACTGGTTAAAAGTGTCTTGAGATTTCTTGCACTCTTCAATCCATCAAGAATCTTACCCAGGAGCAGGCTGAGCTCCACAATGCTTGAAAACCTAATTAAAAATAAATAAATCTAAATGCCTAGAAGATGTAACATCAAGGAAGGGTTCTCTTACAGATGTCAACTATGACTTCTAAAGAAGATCTTTACGTTTAGCAGGTGCTATGGGAGACTAGTACTTGTTACTTACTGTACTCTGGTTCCTCCATTTGAGATGGAGATGGGTTGGGAGCTGAGCCATTACTCTGCACTGCCACTGGCAAATGATTTGCAGGATAATCTCTCTGTTCGTCAGATCCATCAGAATTTTCTAAATTTGCAATCATCTCCTCATAGGCTTTTCTGGCTTCAGAGGACAGTTCAATCATTTTATGGTAATAATCCTGTGTAAAAAGTATCATTCTCTTTAGATTTAAGAGGGTGTGAAAAGGAATTTACACAGATGACTGTTACAGGCAAATTAACCATCAGCTTTATATGGCAGGGGCTACAGTACATCAATGAAAATGATGTACCTTGTATGTTATTTACTATAATTTGCAATAAAACCATGGTTTCCACATAACCATGTACTTATTCCACCAGCATTTACAAGGTGCCTGCATAAGACTTTTTACTGTGTAATAACATAGTGATTTACATTTATCTGAAGCAGCAAAATAAAAGAAGGTCAAGTCTTCCATTTCATTTCCATCTTTAAAAATTTCACAAAATTAAAAGAACTAACAATAGTATTGTCCTCCTGCAATCATTCTTAAAGCTGTCCCAGCCAATTACTGCTCAGGAGACTTCTCCACAATAAAATACAATTACAATATATACAGTACATTACATTAATGTAAAATATTCTCTATGTTGAATTTAAATATAGAACAAAAATCAAAATTTCACCTGCTGAAAGAAACCGGTTTCTTCAATGAATTCTACCACTTTAGGTCCACATTGCAAATTTTATTTAAAAGCACAGCGGATGTGTCTTTTACTCAGTGAAAGCCTTGTGAAGTCCAAGCAACTTGATAACTGTATTTTTCTTCATCAAATGCACAGTATGACTGTGATTTCTTATCAAGCACACACAATTGAAAAGTTACACACTTTCTTCCGATGGCAAATTCATAAAGGACCGTTTCAAGTATTAACAAGGTGCTCCCATGGTCACCAATTATTTGCAAATTGTGAATGTTCTTCCACTACCTCCAAGCAGCAGGATTTTACTTCCGTTCAAATGATTAAATAAACTTTCAGTGAACCCACCTGCGCACCATCGTAATTGAAAATCCCCACCAGGCTGACAGGAACTGCCTTATTGACGCTTCTACCCAGCGCTTTGCGAGAGAGCGCAAACACAAAAGGAACATTCTGTTCTCGACATGTGTCAATAATATTGTGCAGGGCCTCATCCAAACCCCCTGCCAAAAAACAAAAACAGGCTAAGGCACGCCATTACAAAACACACAGCAGTGGGGAAAAAAAAGAAAAAGAAACATTGTTATCCACTGTTTAATGTACTTGCACATACCAACGGTAAATATTTAATTTCTACTTACTGTATCTCTTAAGTAAGACAAAGATCACCAGTGTAACAGTAGAACTTACTAAACCCAATACTTCCTGTGTAGCAATGTAATAAGGATAAACAAAACACTACCAAAGTATGAATTAAGGACTAATGACCAGCATTACTAAATAGTATTTTCTAATGATCGATTAGTTGACTCTTAATTTCTAGTCACTTCACAAAAACATCTTTCATAAATGCGTACGCAGGACAACTACCAAAAATTGTGTTAAACGCCTGAAGGTTAACTTAACACCTGAACATCAGACTCATCTTTACTGCATATGTATGCCCCAAAAAGTGGAAAAAAGACAATTATGGGGAGGCATAAAACTGACAATGCTACAAGATGCAGCGGTTTAAGCGTACAATTAAGAAATCAAAAAGTTACCTTTGGACTCTATTCTTTCACAGTTGGGAGAGATGATGACACACTTCACTTTTCGAAGCTTCAGGTGTTTAAGGACCTCCCTGAGTCCCATGACAAGCCTCCTCTTCATTCTGGCTTTCATGGGATCCTTCTGGTAGAGGCGGTCTTGAAACCGCACCAGCTCCTTCAGAAGGCTGATCACGCAGTTATCCACGTCCTTACTGAGCACCTGATTGCAGTACCTTCACCATTCAAAGGGGTACGAAGAAACAAAACATAGCACCGTTATCATTTCAAAATTTAAAGAACATACAATCCATACATGTATGCCCATGTTTCTTATTTGGTTGACGGTAGCTTACTGATCCAGTTTTGCTATGTACTTCAATTACATGAGGGCAGCTGAGCGTGATCCTGCTCTAAACGTGCACTGCAAGACCACAGTGTTTCCCAAAATTAAAAAGATAAGCACCTAAGAATGAAAAAATATTAAATGATTGCTATGAAAAATGTTTTAACAGGGATCATTTACCTATGGCTATTCAATATCTGTATCTCTTCTAATGAGATAAAAATACTTGAAAAGTAATTCAGGTGGGTAGCTGCGTCAGCATGCGTAGGCTGCAAAGGAACTATTAATAGGTTTATTCCATGCTGAAAAGAGAAAAAAGGAAACATGTTTCGGCCGTGGAGCCTTCTTCAGGTGTCCACCGCCGAAATGTTGTGTTTTCTTTCTTCTCTTATCAGCATGGAATAAACCTATATTGTTACTTAAAAGTAAGATGACTAATAAATTAGAATGTGACAAAAGAAGCTATAATTAACCAAGATCTGCCACATTCAATAACTCTTGGAAAAAACAGGAGGTCATTTTGCTTTATTGTTAAACTTTCACACTGTAAATGGCTTGCTTCTGATTTTGTAACCATTTTCTCTGGAGTGTGGAAAAGGGATGTTTACAGAGAACATTTTGTTATCACGTCATTTTCTTATGCATGCCTGCTTGTTATCTGCTATAAGAAATAGATTTACATCACTTACTCTCTGAACCGCCTGCTGTGTATTTTGGGACGATTAGAAACTAGCTGGGATCCCAATAGAACGGCCTCCTCCGTGTCCTTTTCAAAAGAACTGGGCTCTTGTTCCTCCTGCCCTTGTTCTTCAAGCTGCTCGAAGAGAGCAGTGCTAGTTTCCTCTACAGTATCTGTAAGAAGACGTGGTGTCATATAAAACATCTAGAATTCAAGATCCCTATCATACATGTTCATTCTTTACCAACCAAACAGTAGTTCATCAAATAACCAGTACATTTAATTATATGATAGAATATATAAAGTACTTGTTTCACTAAGATGTTTTTATCAACAACTAAATCCACAGTGTACTTACAATCTTGTTTTCAGCTGAACAGCTAAACCTTAACAACAAAATTGGCTCATGCTACAAGTATTATCGACCAAACAAGCTATTGCACATACAAGCCGAAACACTTCCACTTGTTGGCAATGATCTTACATTCCTTAGTATATTTTCTAAAAGGGAGATATCACCCATCCATTTGCTGACTGCTTTATCCAATAGAGGGAGGACAATATGAGCTATTTCCTATTGCACATATCTTGTGCCTGATCACATGATCATCACTCGTTTCTGTCCATCGTCACACCTGCAGAACTGTGATGGTCTTGCTCGGTGCCTGGTTTCTCACATGGACCCTCGTGCTGATCTGCAGACGGCAGCAAGTCTGAGGGAGAGGGGATCAATCCACGTTCTTCCAACAGACGGCGCTGTTTTCGTTCCTCCCTTTCCTTCAGAATAATCTGGAAAAATAAGTAGTGCATACTATTAAAACTTTAAGGTCCAGCCCTCTTCAAAGCAGAGGTAATAGTGAATATCCACAGCTAAATGATCCTTATAAAAAAATTCATAGCAATCATTTCATTTTCATAAGAACAAGTAATAGGTTTATTCCATGCTGAAAAAAAGAAGAAAGAAAACACAACGTTTCGGCTGCGGAGCCTTCTTCAGGTGTGAGCACACCCTCACAGCTGAAGAAGGCTCCACAGCCGAAACGTTGCGTTTTATCTCTTCTTTTTTTCAGCATGGAATGAACCTATTACTTGTTCCTTTGCAGCCTACACATGCTGACACAGCTACCCACCTGAACTATTTCATTTTGATTATCCACAATCTGGAAGATATGTTTCTACCCGAGTCCTCTCTTGTCCAAATGAGCTAAGATACTTATTTGAAAGTGCCAGGCTGTTTCGAGGCAGCAGAATGTTGTTGAAGGAGACTGCAATAGAACTGGTCTTGGAAAGCACTTGAAAAATTGCCCCACAGCTATGCAGGCGTGAAGGTTACCTTAAACAGACAACTGAATGCCGAAACTCACCTTTTTGAGAGGAGTTGGCTTCTTGGGTTTTGGAACCTCTCGCTGTTTGCCTTTTTTTACCAGAGGGCTTGTTGAGTCCAGGGGATTGTGAGCCACTTTCTCAAGCTGTCTGGGGTGCTTCTTCTGTGTGGAAGGATCCTTGTGAACAACAGGAAGTGATCCTCCAACTGCAGGTACATGGTTATTCACAGGAATGAGGGTTTTTGGTCACAATGAATTATGGTATGGATATTCAAGTTTTTTACCAAATCAAAAAAACTCTGTGTGAGACAGCTATCAAAACTTCTCATTCTGCTTCTTTGCACAAAGAGTATAAAGTCAATGTTAACATTGAGTAAATACCCATACCCACAATACATTGGACATGAATTAAATGTATCCAAATTGAAAGATAAAAATACAGAGGGGGCTTACACATCATGTGCCTCATGCACTACATTTTATCATTTAAAGTGAAATAGGTTTGCCCTCCCTATCACTATTTTTGCTCACATGATTAAGAAGTTTCTGTTTTTTTTAATGTGCTTAATGAAGTGATGGCAAGGATGTACAAGAAACAACATGTCAGAAATGCAGGTTGTGGCCTACCTGACAATATAACTGGTTTGTGATCTTGCTTGGATTTCTGGGATAGCTGCTTCTTTTCAAGCTCTGCCAGCATATTTCCTAGGTCCAACTGCACAGGGATCTTACTCTTTTTTCCACTTGTCTTCTCAGCTTTCTTTAAAAAAAAGAATTAAAAAATCTTATTAATGAAGTTATGATATGTAAATAAACTTTTACAAATGAAAACACAGTAACATTCATCATGACAGAATTCATTAGAAATATTTGAAGAGATGGTTTACATTTAAACTCACATGCACAATGTATTCTGTACTTAAAAGCATTTTCCTCCATGAGAAAATCTACTTTTCATAGTTTGAAAATAAATGTATAAGTCTGATGGGGACAGTATACCAAAAGCGATCCTGCTACCAAATGTGAATAATTTCTTACTGTTAATTTGTCTACCAATACATTTGAGTAAAATTAAATATGATTTTATATGGAGTTGGAAAAAGTTTACCGATTGCTTTTCAGTCTTTCCTGAATATTCATCACTTCCTACTTCAATGTATATTTCAATTTCAATATTCACGGCTACAACTCATTGAACAGTTCAGAAACTGGACCAGCTACTGCCACCTGCTGGTAGAAAGTTAGAGTATTGTTGGTCCTGGCCTTTAGGCCTCAGAAACGCAGGGGTTCTGGGCTTCAATCTGAGATCCGAAAGAGATGACTGAGCAAATTATTTCAATTAACTTAATAACATTTATAATGAGATAAAATAAGTAACAACTCAAAAGGACAGAAAATTTCTGCATACCTGAATGTCATTAAACCTTTCAACAAAACTGTGCTTAATTTTAACACAACTACAGGAAATGTCAATTATGTTGTTAGTTGCCTGTTCTCTTCTTTAAACAAATGTAAGAAAATAATATTTCAACTATTTTGATGTGTACACAAATTTCAAAACCTTAAGGGAATTTACTCTAATTTATGACATTTATTAATATGGTGTTTATTCGTTATTGACAATTCTAATGAGTTAACATTAATGTTGTAAAGTTACCGGTGTAGTTAGAAACAAGCGTAGTGCATCATATCATATTGTATAAACGGTATTACTTCCTGTCTGGTTGCTGAGAGTTTATCAGATCCCAATAAGTAATAATAGTATAGGCAGGTTCTTCTCCAGTGACTACCTGTCCCTTTGCCTCTGTGCATTGAGGCTGATGTGCCGGAGTCTTGTCTTTCCTCGTGCTCACTGATGGCTCACCAGCAGGAGTTGCAGAACTAAGAGGAGAGGTGCCTTTGCTCTCAGCAACCTGCTCACAAAATTAAATGAAAACATTAAAATCATATTTGATTGGGCCAGAGAAAGGGGGAGTGAGAAAAACCTGGAACATAGCAAGTAACAATGAAAATGACGAACGTTGACACCTTTCAGTCTTCCAACATTGGTGGCCAATAAAGGGGCTGGCAAATTGTCTCAAGGTAAATTTGAACAAAGAAAGTACACGGTTAGTCAAAATGTTGTTGACGAGTATAACTGCCAATTATTTTACTCAAGTTTTGTTTTCTCCTCCGCAGATGGTAAAGGATTGTAAGGTAACTGTTTGAAACTTTGATATTTATGCTTTCGTTTGAAACCTTTTTTTTGTTACAGTAACCCATGCAGTTAATTTGTAATAATAAACTGTCAAAAGGTGTCGACAGCATTTTGACTAACCCTGTATATCTAAAACTTTGTGCCTTAGAATTAATACATTAAAACACTTTTTGGATTCCAATGAAACATTGCACAGATATTTCCCAAAATTAACAGTAAAGTTAAAAGTAACAGCATACACGTTATGCTCTTATTTGATTTGAAGTAGACTGAAAAAAGTCACTATGCAGTTCTTAAGGAGTGTAAAAAAGGCACTTTTTCTACCTAGGTGTTTAATTCTTGCAGTGCTATGCTACTTTGTTTTAAATAAAATGGCATAACATTTCTTCTTTTAAAAATTTGAAATTGATATAGAAACAAACTTGAAATTAAATGCATGAATAGTAGTGTGGTGTTTGCTGCTTTTCTGATTGATTTCACAGATTCATTTCCAAAGATGTTAGGAATAAATGACTCCAATCAGCTATTTTAAACCAGTTCCTTTGATGATCAAGGTAGAAGTTGATGAAGGTAAACTTGTTCCATGTAAAGTTGTACATTACTGAAATTACACCAATGATGCATTTTGAAATGTTTTTTTTTTCAGAAAGGTAATGTTAATTAGTCATTAAGGCTCCTAACAGCATGCACCATAAAAGCAGAAAAATGTATTCAGCAGGAAAATACATTATAAGATGAGTCCTTCCGCACTTCAGAAAGTTCTTTACCTCTTTACTCCTCTTCGTTATGTTGCTGAAGGAGAAGAGTGGGTAAGTTGCAGTGCTGTGTGCTTTGGTAGAACTGACAAAGGCAACACCCAAATTTGGAAACTCTTCTTCATCCTGTGAGAAAGACGTGTTTTAGGGAGTACAGTGCAAAATACCATTACAAAACTGCAGATTCTGCCATCATCTAGGTCTGCTTCTCCACTTGTCACTGTACACGATTCAATAGCAGCCATATCACCCTGCAACTCACAACTGGCAGCCCACTGAAGCTCAGCAGGTGTGAGCCTGGTCAGTACCTGGATGGGAGACCTCCTGGGAAAAACTAAGGTTGCTGCTGGAAGAGGTGTTAGTGGGGCCAGCGGGGGGCGCTCACCCTGCGGTCCATGTGGGTCCTAATGCCCCAGTATAGTGACGGGGACACTATACTGTAAACAGGCGCCGTCCTTCGGATGAGACGTAAAACCGAGGTCCTGACTCTCTGTGGTCATTAAAAATCCCAGGGCGCTTCTCGAAAAGAGTAGGGATGTAACCCCGGTGTCCTGGCCAAATTTCCAATTGGCCCTTACTAATCATGGCCTCCTAATAATCCCCCTCTATGAATTGGCTACATTACTCTGCTCTCCTCCCCACTGATAGCTGATGTGTGGTGAGCGTTCTGGCGCACTATGGCTGCCGTCGCATCATCCAGGTGGATGCTGCACATTGGTGGTGGTGGAGGGGAGTCCCCATTACCTGTAAAGCGCTTTGAGTGGAGTGTCCAGAAAAGCGCTATATAAGTGTAAGCAATTATTATTATTATTATTATTATTATTATTATTATTATAATAGAAATATTCTGGAAAAACAAAACAGAAGTTTTGTTTTTCCACCTGGGTGATGCACAACAGCTATCCTATGCCAACAGCCCCAATACACAGCATGAAATTACTTCAGCAGCTGAATAAAGAATACATTTAGGCAGGCCAGACTACACAAGCCCAGAGTGGAATCTAGGGAGGACACCAGAGAACACCCCTACCCTTAAAGACAGTGCCATGGCATTGGTTATGCCGGATAAACAGAACCTTGATGTCACCTACTGGTCTACCTGCACCACTTGCAGCAGTAATCTGGGTTTTAAATGGAAGGTCTCCCATCCCAGTACTGACCATGCCCAACTGTGCTTAGCTAACAAGATCTCATAAGATCAAGCAACATGGTGGTATCACTGTTGTCGACAACAATGATCATCATTCCCACAAAACACTGACTGGTAGTTAATTTGTTCCTCAAAAAAAAAGATTAGCTTAGTATAAATACAGGTGAACTTTATACAATTAGGTATTTCCACTGCCAACACCTCATCAAGCTGCCAGAAAATGTGTGAATCCTATATTGGCCTTATCTGTCATCTCTGGGTTTATGAAAGACCACCTCCAACTGTGAGGGGTGGCTAATAGACTTCTAAAGGTTTATGCTTACCAATTGAGCAGTATCTTAAGATACTCATATTAACTTATTATACCAAACAAGAGGAAGCTGATATTCTTAGTCTTTCTATATAAGTATTCATGCTTCAATTGGACAATCTCCTGTGACTAAAGGGTTATGTCACTGACATACTCAAAGGTTAAATGCTGTCGACAAATACAACTCCACTAGACAGAAATGCAAAAAATGACATTTTCATACTTTGGTTAAATAATTTAAGAATTCTATTCACGGAGAGTTCTAAATGTAAAAAAAAACAACTACTTAGCTTTATTATCCAATTAGCAACACTGCAGTACTTCATGTTGTTTCATAACTTGTGAAACACCTTTGCAACTTTTCACCTCGACTCCAGCAGACACCCTTTTTTGTATTTGCTTGAGCCTTGACTCTTGGTCCTCATAAACCATTTTTGTTGAGTATTTTATGTGCATGTAACTTTTAACCCATAACATTGAGGAAATTAAATATTTAAGGGAAAACATCTACATTATGATCATAATGCTGTTCTCAAAAACATGAAACACCCCCCTCTAGTGACGGCAAATGACTTTCAAATATGGATTGAGCAGTAAAACAAAAATGTTCAAGTCCTTTTTCTTTTTATGGTGGCTACAATATTTTACATGTTTTACATACTCTCCGAAAATAATTAGGAAACATTCAAATCAAATACTATATAAACCATAAGTAACCTTATTAAAACTACTGTATGTGCAGTTACAGTAGTTTCAGTTGCTGTTTGTCACTATACTCAGAACTACAGCTGTGAGCTCTTCAAAAGTAATAAAAAGTTTAAACTGGTGTAGTCTAGTTCATAGATCTCTACTTTCTAAGATATCTGAGTTGTACATATCTTTTAAAGTGACCACTTTTGAAATAGAGGATGTTACAGTGCACAAAGTGTACAAAAGCATTAAGACTGTGTCATGCACCATCAATGGGTCTCAGGCCTCATTACTAGTCAACCTCAGTCAATCGTAAATATTAATGTATAATAGTTTATATCCTTTTTTTTAAAAGCTCACCTGAAAAGAGAGGTGATGTAAAGGAAATGGTTTCCATTGCCTATCAAAAGAAGATAATTATCCCCTTGTATTCTTGTTACACAAATTTCAACCCAATATGCCAAAGGCTCTAGCTACCTCCAAATTACCTAATGCAAACATAAAATCAAGATTTCAGCTAATCCGTGGCCATGTTCTAACAATCACCTAATTAAATACTATGACACAAGTCACATATATATAAACCTATATGCTTTGATGTTAACATGTGATTTTCATTTTCTTGTGGCTTAAAAAAGATGCTAAATGTATAGTTTTCCTTCATTAAATGAAAGGAGCTAAATATTGTACAAGAAACTCAGTTGGCAGTCACTGCTCTGTGGAGTCTGTTAACTAAGAGACAGTAAATAATTAACTGTCCGTTAGAAGAGCAAATAATCCTACAGGAGAAAAATACCAGGTTTACTTATTACTCAGCTGTTGTTTACTGCCCTGGTTCAAAAGCATTTCAAGGTTTATTGCTAAACCATAGTCTTGCGCCCAAAACTTTAATATTTTCCACATCCTGAAACCTGTTTAATTTTAACTTTTTCAAAGTTATTTTTTTAATCTGAAGTTTTAATCAACAAAGAGACTTTTACAATGTCATATCATTTTCACTTTGTTTACAAATTATGCTATTTAGCTGGAAATGTGCATAAAAAGAATGTCAACGACAGTAGAGGAATCAACTGAAAGTTTCAAACCATTCCAAGGTTGAAATGAACTATTTTATGAACTTAAGAATTTAACTTATAGTGGCATGAAATTAATGTCACATAAACAAACACAGATTAATAGAATAAGATAAAGGCTTCTGTTATTCAATTCAAAATAATGTATTTGTCACCAGGTTGGCAACTTAAGCAATTTAAGTTATAAGGTGGTAGTATAGTTAAGAGAGTTAAACTGAACTAAGCAATACAAATTTGCCACTTGCCAAAAAAAAAACAAGTGAAGGAGTGATAAGTAGCCTGGGTGTCAAACCTTTTGTGTGGAGAAGGTCAAGGGTCAGGTGAGAGAAGCTGGTAAGATAAAACAAAGAGCCTCTTTCCCATTCCTAACTGCAAATATGTAGTTTTGGGGACAAAATTGAGGTAAACTGGTAATGGCATATAAGCTACAGAAAACTTGTGTTCTCTAACTCTTAGCACCAATGCATCTCAAAACAGGTTTCCGGGCAGCTCTGCTGTTGTAATATTTTCAAAATGTAAAGCCAGTTAGGCTGTCTCTGCAACAGCTGCAGTAAATAAGGCTGAGGAGTTTTCGTATTCCAAGTTTCTTGAGTTATCTTCCTCATTCCAGTTTTGGCTATTCCTGTAACTCTTATGTACAGTATTCTATAATAACGTTCCCAGTTGACATGCACGCACTTCTGAACTTCGTGCTGTTTTCGCAATCTTATTCACCTGTGCTCACCTAAAACAAAGGGTGTATTGTTAAACAAAAAAAACACATGCGGGATATAAGCAGCTTTTCTACTCGTACCTCAAACTTTGGGGGCTCCTGAACAACAACAGGGGACTCAGGCTGATCGCTTTCTGCTGCATCACAAGGCTTTTTTTTGGCCTTTTTCTTTCTTTTCTTTTTCTTCTCAGAGACTTGCTGCAGTTCACCTTCAGATGATTTGCTCCGATTCTGTGGGATAAGAAAAACAAATTCGTCATTTGCAAAACATACATAAACAGAAATGCGCATAAAAATGTTTTGCAAGTGTAAAGAAAGAAATGGGCGTCTCAATTAGAATGAGAATTGAGTTCTTTGCTCTGGAAAAGTAAGAGACAATTGAACTGGGTCAATCAGACACAGAGGCTGCAGATAGCAAGCACAGATGGCTATACAACTTCCACTGCACATCAGCTTCAGACCTTTCAGGTTTGATTAGGTGCTGGACCTTACAGAAAGTGTTTCGGTCAAGTGATAGAGCAACTGTGCACTGCTCAGGATAAGAGGCTGGATGGGTGAGGGTCCTATCTGGTCACTGTGGTGAGTTACTGATTCACAGGCCACTAACTCAATGAGGAGAACTTTACAGTGGGATTAATAATGTCATAATAATAATAATAATAATAATAATATGATTAACTGTGTTTGCAGACAGAAATATATTTTACAGTAGACACAATTAATGTGTTTTCTCCTCAGAAAGTTAAAAGAAGAATGCATTCCCTATATGGCAGCAGGGTACATGACATCAAATCTGTGGTTTTCTTTTTTTAAATGAACACTGTAACATAAGTTAGAAGTTACTTGTCGTAAGAGTTGTGTCTTCTCATAAAAGCAAGGAGAAAATGCTTGAAGGAACAAAAATGAAACTTCACAAAGACGTGGAAGTGTGGTTTTGTGACGTTTTTATCTGTATCAGAAGCCGACTGTCCAATGATAGCAAACCAGCCACTGATACAGTATCCCTACACCACACACTGTATTGTACCTGTGAAGTGGCAGAGTTCTGTTGTAGAGGCTGACTGGCAGGTTTTTTGGGGATGTCCCTCTGTGGTGGCTGAGAAGCAATGGTGGCCCAGGATGATAGAGAATTTGCTGAGATGCACAAGTTTGGCTCTGGAAACTGAGCTAATACAATCAAGGCAATTTGTTAAAAATGCGGATAAGACTCAATATTGTCATCAAAATGACCATGCAGCAACAAAGCAAAGATGTTCTACTATTTTTTTTCCCACAGTAATAGGCAATCATCCTCCTTTGATTTCTGGATAATACTAAGCATTTCGTTACTGTTCTTATTACAGTTCATTGTGTACACACAGCTTCTTCTGTAGTTTTCTCTTTGGCAATCCTCCACTATTTTTCCATTCTGCGGCATTGCTAAGAGCATTAATACAGAGCAGCAAAACTGGCTCATCAATACATTGTACATTTCCCTCATTCTGGTATTTTCCAGTTGTTTATGGGAAGGTCAAACCTGTGTTTGCATCACAAATTAGGCTTTCACAAAACTGTGTCAAACAAGATCCTATTGCAATTAATTCCAAATACACAAAGACGATGGGAAACGGTTGGAGAGCTGCGCATCCTAGTGGTTAGGAAGTCTTCATGCTCTTCATGGAGAGCCACATGCATGTAGAGTGCACAAACCTTCAGTTTTGGACAGCACCAAAATGGTGTGTGGAGATACCCTGACCTCTTTACAAAACCAAAGAGGGGTTTACATATAGTAGAAGCCTATCTGACAGAAAAGAGAGATATAGACACAAACATTTTCTTCAAAATACAGTAGTTTCAATAACAGAAATTTTACAACTAATTTAAGTGGCACTTCCAAGAGCCATTTGCAGAGTTGGCTGACCTCTATAGCTTTTTCTTTAATGATTTTGTGCTAATTGGTTTTTAATTTCCATTTATCAGTCTCTTTTTTTTAATTCACATAGGGGTGATGAGATGAAATGTGTTAACATGTACTGTGTTAGGGAGGTTATGACCAAATGGAAATACAGCTGCGCTAATATAAATCCTGCAACATGTGGTACTGAAGTTACACTGTATTTGAATTTAGTACTTATAGTACTTTTAGTAGTAATTTTGCACCACGCATTATTCAATTTTCCCTAGATTAACTTTACTTGCAATATATTTTTTAGTCTACCCAGAAAGTTCTTGCAACAAAGTAATTTTTAGATGAATTGGTCTCTGTTACAACATTTTCTGCTTCTAATAAAAAAACAGCACAGGAAAAATACATTACATTGCTAATCACATACATCTGCCATTGATGTGCATGAGAAGTTAAAAGACATGCAAAAGAGAGAATTACAACACAATACAATTGTAAAGTGAGGATCATATAGGAAATTAAGGATGGAGATGATTTTTCATATGATCTACAATGTATCCAGTCACCCTTAAAAAAATATAAATATGGTTTATTTTTATTTAGATAATCAATGTTAAATACAAACTTTGCTTCCCTTCAACTGAAAACAGATATAATAATAATAATTGCTTACAATTATATAGCGCTTTTCTGGACACTCCACTCAAAGCGCTTTACAGGTAATGGGGACTCCCCCCCACCACCACCAATGTGCAGCATTCACCTGGATGATGCGACAGCAGCCATAATGCACCAGAACGCTCACCACACATCAGCTATTAGTGGGGAGGAGAGCAGAGTAATGAAGCCAATTCATAGATGGGGATTATTAGGAGGCCATGATTGGTAAGGGCTAATGGGAAATCTGGCCAGGACGCTGGGGTTAAACCCCTACTCTTTTTGAGAAACGCCCTGGGATATTTAATGACCACAGAGAGTCAGGACCTCGGTTTTAGGTCTCATCCGAAGAACGGGGCCTGTTTACAGTATAGTGTCCCCGTCACATGGACCGTAGGGTGAGCGTCCCCTGCTGGCCCCACTAACACCTCTTCCAGGAGCAACCTTAGTTTTTCCCAGGAGGTCTCCCATCCAGGTACTGACCAGGCTCACACCTGCTTAGCTTCAGTGGGTTGCCAGTTGTGAGTTGCAGGGTAATATGGCTGCTGGCCAGATATGACTGATAAAGAATGGTTCATTTCTGGTTTCTATACATATCCATATGTTGTGAACCTGGTTCACACTAAAGTCAAGAGCAAGGTATTTTAATACATGTATTACCCAGATACTAGTATTTTATAACGCATTTGATTCAAAACAGAAAAATAAACACATCCCCCTGTCCCTCCCACATTAAAATGCAAACTACTTTGATTACAACTACTTTTTATATCAGAATTTATATATTCAATATTTTTATTTAATTTTATGTAGTACTTTAGTATGGGTGTTCTTAAAAAAAAAAGCAGTTTTTTTTTGTCATAGCACTCCATTCACATTTACATCACTACCTTGGGAAGATGCTAATGGCATGTCCACACTATTACCAGCAGAACTGCACTGAAGGGGGTCAGTAGTTTCTTCTTTCCTCACACAATATTTCTAATGATAAACAACAGAAAAGTATTATTTCCCAGGGAATACAGAAACCATACTTTCTCCAATAGGCAATTTCAAGACATGAATAAGTAATATCATGAACACTTTCGGGCAAATAATGAATATATATACAGTATATGGAAAATGAATACTGAAATAAAAAAACACAGGGGGTAAAATGTTAATTCACTGAAAATTCAAGCAATGATTAATATGCCAACCTTGTGAACAGGGAACACTGCACACTCTTTCTGGACCAGGTCTGTTGGCCTGTCAGATGTTTGTGGACTCACCTGCTCTCTCTGGACACTGACAGCAGCAGACTCCAGCTGCGGAAAATCTGAAAGCTTAACTTCAAATGCAGCAGCTTCTCTTGGCTGCGGCCTGGACCTCTCCACTATCTTTGGCGCTGATTTTCGACCTCTGTTGCCTGAAAAAATGTTGAGTTGAGAGAATATGCTGTTTGTAAGAAACAGGGAGTCAGCCCCAGTGTCCTTGCTAAATTTCATTTTGGACTTGCACCTTCTGGCCTCATTCAGCTGGTGAAGTAGATTATCACCATGTCTGCTGTGTAGTGGGGATGCGGGCACATAATTGTTGCGTGTCACTAATCAGGAAGATGAATCAGGACACCTCCTCTATTGCAGTCACTCTGCGATTCTTTGGTAAGGACTATATAAATGCAATTATTAATTACACTTTAAAAAAAAACAATCTTTCTGTTTCATTCTTAACATTAACACATTAATAGATTTGTGTGGGTGGGAGAGTGTTTCCGAATTCTGCAAAAGCTTTTATACTGGAGGCCAGTATTTCTGGGAAAGCTCTGGAGGTGAGAGAAATGTTAGGGTTTCACAGAAATATACAGATTGATCCATCTTTTTCTAATTCATACTAGATCATGAAATTTAAGCCTAGATCATTCTATTAAACCAAATGTATAGCATGAACAAGTTGGGTTTCCTCTACATATTATTCATGATAAAAAACAAGTCATTATCACCAATATGGCCTGTGATCACATGAAAATAGAAGACTCCCAAAACAATGACCAAAAGACAGAAGGCCTTTAAGCCTCTTGAAAGTGAAACTATTTCAAATCTGTGAAATAAAGCTTCCACTTCTACAAAAACTAACTGCACCTTTCACAGAACAGCAATTCTGCAGTGTAGAAGACTGTAAATAACTGAATACTAATCAATGCCGTCAGAATGTCTTCTAAAACATTTACCCAGTTTCTTTGGGCTACATTCCCCTGTCATTCCTTCAGACGGTCTTCCCGTCACCCCATGTCCCACAGGACCTGGTTCAGTACTTGACCATGGTGCCTGCAAATAAGAAATAAGTATTAAGGGAACTGAGCTGTGGAAAGTCTTTCAGCAATCTGACAGAATCATATGGGGGAAACACCAAGCACAGAATTGAACAGAAGAAAACGTTAAGGTACACCTACTTCTCAGCACCTTAAGCATTTGGATGCCATAGCAACTTTGAAAAAAATACTCTCCTAATCAGTGGAAATATAAGATTTTGCCAAAGGGAATGCCTTCAATGCCAATTCAATGTTGTTCAATACCAGCAAACAAAAGTACTGCTTGGAAACTAAGTAGAAAGCCGATAAACTGCAAAATTGGCTACTTTACGACACTGGACTGCTAATATTGTGCAAAAATGATTCACTTTTATGTAACATTTATAAAACGGCATGTTCTAGACATTGGAAAAGCCAACTGCCTCTCATATTCTAGGGAGCGCACAACCTTTTTCTCTTCGGAAGATTGCAGCTGCTCTGAACTGACCCTTCTGGACTGTTTGCCGGACAGGGTCTCTTGTTCTTGTGTGGCTTTTTTGCCACGACGGGTGCTGCTGTATTTTTTGGGGGAGCCATCTTCATTGGGGACGTGTTTACTTTGAACTCTGGGGTGACAAGTAGGAAGTGAAGAAGAGGCCGTAGGTGACGATGGGCCCATTATGTCCGGACCCGATGGGCACTGAGGTTTCCTTTCCCTGCCATTTTTTTCAAAGGAGTGAAGTCCACTAAAGACAAAAAAGACAATGAGTGGTTTCCATGTCTTAAATTGCTGACATTTTTGTAACAGAATGAAAAATGTGCACCATGTCTCCTTCAGGGACTTGATAGTACTTTATTTAATGCAGGCCAAATCTGTAATTTGTAAATGAGGATATACAAAAACAATACCAGAGCTATCTCTGAGCTTCAACAAGTGTCTTAAAGCACCAACATAGAGAACTTATAGACTTTCTGGAAGTCAAATATGTTATATCCAATCCAGCTCCTTAGAATAGTCTCCTTAACTGCAGTCATTCCCGCTAACAAAACGTGTTTGTGGAGCACTGATAGTGTTAACTGAGATACATCAGAGAGTATCTCAGAACATCTGGGGACTGGGGAAGAAGAGTAACACATATACCTGTATAGCTTAATGCAGACCCTACATATTTCCAAATTGCATTAATTTGGGGGAATTCACAAAAGTAAGTAAGTGCATGCCCATTACCTCACAGATTATGAACTTGTTTTGGAGCTGTTAATCTGCTGTGTCTGGAGAATTCGCAGTTTATTCCACATAAATGACAGCTAGGTATCAGCAGAATGGCATGATGCTTATTAAAACTCAAAGCTGGCTATTATAAATTCCAAACATACTGTATTCTGATCTAGATCTATTTAACCATTTTCATTTTACTCATTGAGGACACTTTCTCTTGGGATTCCACTTATCTATGAAATAACAAGATGTTGTTGTGTGGAAACAAATTCACAGATGTCAAATAAACAGAATAAATGAAATTAGGGATACCCACCTTCCCACACCAGGCTCTTGGACACAGAGACGGGCTGACGATACAGAGTCTGGAATCTCACTGACTTTGAGAGGTTGAGCTCCAGGTTCCTTCAGGATTCGTTTGGACACAAATGTTTCAACTTCAGGTGACAGCTTGCTTCCCTGCTAAAATATTATTTAAAAAGCTGCACTGTAAATATTCACAATATAAATAATACACATGTAAATATCTTTAGAACATTATACTTTAATTATGTTAATATGGTTTTCAGTGTTGTGTAATAGAACATACTAAAAATGCTAAGAAATTCGTATTGGTAGTGATTTGGTCTAGGGCATTTTCTCTTCTTTGTTACACAAGAAGTCAAAAGGTTTAATATCATAAGTAAACACAGGCTCGGAAATGTACTGTTGCCTTTCATTTGAAAATATTATTCAAATGCACCCGGGTATCAATTACATATTTCTATTCTATTCAAAACTACACTACAGATACTCTTCATTCCTTCAGATACGTAGAACGTCACTTTTTTTTTTTTACTAGGTAGACAATATTTAAACGTAACATATTTTAAAGTACTCGGGTATAAACATGACACTTGCTCTCAAGTACAAAAGATACAAATGGTGTACAAGTATGTCACAAATTCCAGCATTGCAATCCATAGAAAGTTATCGAAAACACTGTTCAACTTTGAACATTACGAATGGCATAAAAACAAGTTT
The DNA here is from genome assembly GCF_059453375.1 of Lepisosteus platostomus. Classification (NCBI taxonomy): domain Eukaryota; kingdom Metazoa; phylum Chordata; class Actinopteri; order Semionotiformes; family Lepisosteidae; genus Lepisosteus; species Lepisosteus platostomus. The sequence goes on from NC_142614.1 coordinate 20,914,308, forward strand.
TTCTCCTCTTTTACAGTCAATAATAAAAAATAATAAAATGAGAGAAGGTCGCTAAAATATGCATGTAATCAGTGATAATTATTTTAACTGGAAAACGCGATAGCTTCGTCTCAACTTCCTAGGCTTTTGCAAAAACCTGTTGAGAGGTTCCAGCTAGGCAAACTCCTGACTCACACAGTTACCCGTAGCTCAGTCATGTGCTGCGGATCATTCTTACAGGCTTTTATTGTGTTGATCCACTTTAATTTATTTGCGAAACATTACTAAATGCCTTCCAAAGCATTGCGTTCAAAGAACATATGTGAACCACATTTTCATTGCAAAAACATTCTATAAAAACGATGCGTCAAAATGTTTAAAGCTACCTGAATCATTTGGTTGTAACATGTAACTCGTCGTTACTTTTCTACAGATAGTCTGTCCATAGCTCATCTAAGGCTGTAAATTACTGCAAGATAGTTTACCATGCGTATTTTTTAAAACCGAGGTGACAACAGCATCCAACATACATTCTGAAAATATTTGAAGTTTTCACAATAGTAAATAAAATACTGTAAAACTTTAAAATGCCGTGAATTTTGATGTTACAAGAAGAAACGTACATATATTATACGGTACCTTGTTTTGTGCGTGTGCTTCAGATTTCATGATTTCTAATGGTGCAATCAGAGGTCCATTTTCACATTGTTGACTAACAAACGATACTTCCTTAACCTTATTCCATCATCCCTGCTTTTCTACAGCTTGCTACTACGGCAGAGCAGCAGGGACAAACTGAGCTATGACTCGTAATACTTTGAAGAAGGGGGAAGTGCGTGAGGCGTCCCACACTTTGAATCGAGTCGAATTCCTCATTACATTTAGACAACCGAAACGTTGTTTTTCTCTTTCCGGCATGGAATAAATCTTTACTTGCTCCTCCTCATCACGTCAAATTGATAAATCACACAAAAAGCACGCCTTTCAGTGACGCACCTATGACATGCACAACTACTTGAGCCATAGGACAGCAATAATTGTGCAAACGTAACATTTTTCACTTCAAATAAATTTCGAAGGCTGCCCAATCTAACTTCCTAAATTAAGCAGATTTTATTCATTGTGATGCCCATAAGTTTGTAAGCAGCTGTAATAAAATTGCGTGATATATTAAAGCTGTGCAAAAGTTTGACCAAATTGTAGGTCAAGTGAATTAAGATTTCTTCTAGATTTTACTACGATGTGAAGAGACCCAAAGGTACAGAAAACTCTTGCTGGTGCACTGGTTCTTATATTCCTATTTTTAAGTTGTTACTACACAGCTTTACAGTAATTGTTTGAATTAAAGGCTTTCCTTACAAAAGAAAACATTTAACATACAGATCAATTAAGAACCCCAGAAGAAATGTTGAAGCTTACAAAGGGGATCGTGGTGAAGGTGGATTTAACATCCATAACCAGCAGAACTTAATCTGCGCACACAAACTAGGAATCTTACCTTTTAGATCCCTAGGAGAAACATTAAGAGAAAAGCTACTGGCGATTAGCTACTTGAATTTTCAAGACAACCATTACTTTCACTCCATGATCCACACGGTCGTTCAGCAACGAGCTTATATTTGTAATTTTCAAACGTAAACATAACACAAGATGACAAAGTAGGGTTTTGAAATGAATATCTTTTTAATTGTCCGTTTCGGCAACTACTCCACACAAGTAATATTACTGTATAAAATGTAAAGTAGAAACCTTTTCAGCAATACCTGAAGATGATATCAGAAAGCTTTATTTAGAACAAACATTAAGTAGTGAGCAAGCAACTCATTACAGCAGTGAACCAATCACAAATAGTGCAAGGCACAAATATTTTGACCAAGCTGACAAGGAAGCAAAGCTGCTCATCATATTGTGTTACTTTTTGAGGCAGAATAATCAGATTTTCAAATGATCAGGTATGGCGAAAACATACCACCAATCCTAAGAAGTTCACATAAGATTTCCCAAAACCCTCCCATAAGACTAATTGCAAACTCAGTGTATATATACTTAGACTTTAAAACAGAAATGTTACAAAGAAGTTGCAACTTTCCTAGTTTTGTAGTACTAAACTCATTCAGCAATGGTACATACACAATTAATGCAACCAGAACTTTATTGAAAAATGTATACCTCTACTTGAACAAGAATTTTACGTAAACAGAGGCACTTGCTTCTAACAGAGAACTGACTTTTTCCACTCCGTTCCCTTTCCCACATGTACTAAGCAGAATATCCATTTTCTCCTCTGTATTTTGACTGAGCTTTGTTGCTGTGAAGAATACAGCTCATGCACAGGAGTTGGCAAATTTGTTGGCAAAATCCAAGTATTCACTGAATACCACAATAATGAACAATGTCCCAGAAGATTCATGTGAAGATTCCGGAAGTTCACTTTACTCTTTCTGAAGAGGTCTTCTGAACAAGAGAATGTGTGGCTCTGAAATAAGAGGGAGTGAAGTTATAATCTATTCCATATACATAGACATTTTTTTTCTTTTCAGTATGCTACTTAATTTGTCAATAAGCATTGATCTTTAGTCATGGAGAGGACTTGTGCTCCTATAAAACAGGATAAGTTCAAATTCAATCAGTTTTTATTTTTCTACCTTCATCACAAAAATTGTTTGCTTCCCTACAGCACTACAAATTATTCTTTGCTCTAAATCTCCTACCATTTCACACAGGTCATTATGTTTTAAACTATAAAAAATACAGGCTAGTAAAATTGAGGTCCAAATCTAAATCTTTTGCAGAGAATACTAAAAATTCCTTTAGACTAAGTTTTCTATACATAAAGGGTTTTGATATCTGGATCTCATCAAAATGGAAAATCTGGCTGGAGTGAAACCATTCCTGGTAAAAACTGCAATTAACATGAACATGTAAAAGCAGAAAGCCAGAATAGATTTCAGAGGGTTTAAGAGCCATAGTAAGTACAAACCAGGTTCGTGGATCATGTAGTGAACCCATCCAAGACTCTGCTGTACTCCTAACCGCCTCCATTCGTCTTCTGACATCAAGTGTGTTTTGGGTACTTGTTTTGCCAGCTCCTTGGGTAGCATTACATGCCTGTTAAAAGAAAATCAAAAACCTTTATTTATCCCGTGGTACAGACATCTCTATCTCTACTCCCGGTGATCCCCATTCCAACAGGATTATAGGTAACTATTAGATCAACATCTAAAGAGAAACACTAATTACAGGTGACTTATTAAATTAAGTAGGAGGAGACACTCTTGTATCTATGTTGTGGGGGAAGAAGGACACCACCTACTCGTAGAAATATTAAGTGCAGATTTTATAGCATAAATATATAAAATATGTTTTCTACATTTGCAGAATACTTAAACATCCAAGGAGGTGGTAGTGAGGTTCAGTAAATAACTTATTCCTGAGAAACTATTGGCTAGTCACGTTTTAGAGTTCCACAACTCTACAGCAAAGATCTGCAGCAACACTGCTGGGGATGGACAGTACCAGCACATATATATTTTGTTAATGTTTTAAAGTACTAGTCATCCTTAAAGAACTGCAGCCAAATTCTAAAAGCTCACAAAGCATATTAAGAGAATCACTCTCACAGATATGCGATTTGCAGAGTTCGCATTTGCTCTTTGTATGGGGCTTTGCAGTGATATTTGCACACTGAGGGGCTTTAAGAAACACTCAAGGAAGTCATGGGCCTGAAGAGTTCTACCAAAGAGAACAACAACATCTGCAAGTAAAGATAGAAGATCACGCTTGAAAACAACATACCCCCGGAAAATCTTATTCACGGGGTGCAAAAAAGTCGACTTTTCTCTAAATAAAATGAACGATTACATATTTGGTCACTGCATTGGTAAACTGCGGAAAAGTTTTTTTTTAATCTGAAAACAGCAAAGGTGGAGCACATTCTGCTTTAGAAGGAACCAACCTAAACTGCCCTGTAATTTAGCAATTTGCTTAAAACTGCAGGTATACCATCCACTGTCTCTTTGATGTTTGAAAAGCCGAATCGTCGCGTTTCACATCTCTGGTTTATTTCGTCCACAGGAAACGTGGGGAGTTTATCTGCAGGCGCCGGGAGGAAACACCGGCTGGTCTGTTTTCCGAAGTTCAGCCTGGGATCAGCAGCCTCGTTTTCTAGAAAGTTCCGGGTCTCCAACTAAACAAGCTTTTTTCAGTTTTAGTTCTTATGAGTTTGAATGCTTTTACAAGAGTGGTTTCCTTTCGAATGAAGCCCGTTTGATACCGACGCTTAAAAAAAAAAATCTCCCGCATGGCGAACAGGAAAGTAACTTTCACTGACCCACCCAGCCCACAACAGAAAATAACTGTTCGCAACATGAAATCGTAGATTAAAATCGATCATTTTTTTTGTTACGTTTAACTACTTAAAATACAAAAATACACAAAGCTTAAACATTTCTCATCAGTTTGTGTTTGTAATGAAAACAGAGACCTCCTTTCCAGCCTTCGCGCATACACCGCGCTATACAATACAGAATAATCACTACCATTTATAAGGCTTAAATCTCACGAGTTACTATTTACCACTGTCTAGTAAATATTTTTTTTACTACAGCTACTCCTCCTCCTCCTCCTCCTACCACACTATGAAGCAAATGATAATTATTTTACCTGTATTCATAGTGGTCATCGGTATATTTATCGGAGTAATAGATCTGCTTATGAGCCATGGCTTGAGTAAAAAATGACTGTGCTACTAAATTGGAAGCAGTAATACTTTTTAAAACGAAGCAAAATAGTAACTTCTCCACACAGCTCTGATTCCCAGTCCAACCGACACTGGTTTCAAACAGCAACAGAACTGCGAATTGAACAGCGAGAGCAAGCTTCTGATTGGACAGAGGGGTGCCACGTGACATCCCTCTCCCTGCGAGAATCGCAAAGGATCACGGGGAAGGAGGTCAATTTTTTTTATTATTGAGACGCTCAGGGACCACGAGGTATAATTAATATTGGGGGCGGTTCTTGCAATACTGGTTAAATGTGTAAGGTAAAAATTGATCATTATTTACGATATATTTTAAAAAGTTGTCACTGAAGATGTTAAAGATAATAGATTTCGCTGCACGTGGTTTCTATAGCACAATTAGTATAGTATAATCTTAACTAAATTGTGTGCTTTGAATTAACTACACTTAACATTAGGAAAGAGTCTTTATTATCTACAAGGGGCAATTTGTTTACAGCGGCTGACAATATAGGAAAACTCTCAAACGATACACATGTATATTAAATAATTTGTTTTTAGATTGGGAAATCTGTATCGTCTGGAATGAAATGTGTTTTCTCAAAACTCGAAACTCATAGACAGACGTGGGATATGGTCGCAATTAATTTTGACAATACCGCCCAATTTGTTCTTACTTCCCAGATTTCGATTCTCAGACCAGCAAATTAGGGTATAATCATGCCATTAATCAGAAATGCTAGGTAAAATAAATACGTTTTAATAAAAACAAATATGAATACTTCATCCTATCACACCAACAGAAAATAAGGATCTAGTGATTGACAAGTCGTCAGGACTGGTTTGCAAATACCTGCATCATCTGTTTATTTTTAATCACGTGTAGTTTTCAGTGGTCTCTTGTAAAAAATCAAAACCATTAGTTTGATTAATAAGAATTTTTACTTACAGTTATTTATTTGCTTTTTGTTGAATGTCTGTGCCACCTGAAGATATCTATACTAAGCTGCCATTTGGGTGTAGAATGACCGAGAACGTGTTTCCAACTCCGTTTATAACATGAACTCGGTATTTCTTACATATAATAAAGTATTGAACTGCAAATGAAAAAAACAATCGTATAACAGCTTCAAAGTATTAATTAGAAACCAGTTTTCAAGAATTAAACTGTACTTATCTGCCAGTGTTAGCTTTTTAAAATTAAATATACCATGTTATCCTTTCGAGGAAACAGCAGGAAGAGATTTTTTATACATATAGTAATTAATTGGAATGAAACATACATATTACAGTATTAACACAGCATTCTGTGAATCGACAATGTGAAATTAATTAATGAAATTAATTTCAAGATAAAAGGAGAGAACAGTCAAAGTTTTGCCCTTTTCCATGTACTGAATAGTTTTCCTTTAACACAACTGAATAAATAAAAAACAGACATTAAATGCAGCGACGTTATATTGGTGTCCACCTGGTGGTACTGTTTTGCGTGTGATTTGTTATAGCGAAAATCAGCCCATGGTGATTGATCATTTTAAGTAAGTTTTTCCCATGTATTGCTTTACTAAGTTTAACAAATTCCCATTGCTTTATTTTCATTCAGTTTCTAGAAGCATTTGGAATGACAGTAGAAAAACCAGATGGTTATAAATGTTCCTGCAGCAACCATACTCCACAGCCATAACGGGACTTCAAATCCTCAGTACTCAATTTAATAAGTATACATTGCCCCAGGTGTTACAATTGTGCAGCATAACGGTTCCCGAGGCTTTTGGAGCAGCACAATGTTATTTCTAATTAGATTTGAAAATACTTTACCTAGAGATTTTAAAACCTTAAACGTATATGAGAGTAATGGTGTACATATAATATATATCTTTCATTTGAACCCTTGCACTAATATAGTAGAATAATTTGATTGAAAGCCCAATGTGCAGTATAATGCTTATGGTATACTATAAGCTTTACATACAGTGCTTTTTATCCCAAAGAGCACTTTTTCACTTCTCTGCTGAAATGTTTTTGTTTATATCTGGTGAATCTTACACACACCTACACTGATATGCTGAAGAAAGTGACCCTTTTGAGTCTTGAGTGGAGAAGACTGTGAGGGGATCTGATTCAAGTATTCCAAATCTTCAAAGTCAGCTGAACAGACCTCTTCAGAGTCAACAGTGAAACACAAGCCAGAGAATACAAGCACATTCAAAATTGAGAACGGCGCTCTTCTTTACGCCCCAAAAAACCCAAAGTTGGCACCCAAATATCCACTTCTTTACTCCCAAATTGTGGGAGTATGGAGCACGCTGCCCAGCCATATTGCCAATACCCTGGTTTCCTTCTAGAAATGGCTGGTTGAGTTCCGTGGTTCTCTTACATATTATTATCTAATCAGTTAGATATCAACTACCAAAATGGGCTAGATGGGCTGAATTTACTTCTCTCGTTTGTAGCTGTTACTAATTTATGAATTGCCTTTCAGCTTTTGAATTGAGAAGAGTCATTTAATTTAACATTGTTTAGAAGATAAAACAATATTTTTTTTCCAGCTAAAATACAATGGAAATATATTGTTTACCATAATGCAAGGCTTATTTCATAGATAATAATGGGCTTTGGTTGAAACAGTCATTTGAGCTGCATCATAAGTATTCAGTATGTATTTCTTTGTTGACATCTGCCACTTAAGTAGATGCATAAAAGAAACTCTTCATTCTAATTATGCATATATATTGTTGGAATAACAAAGTGTATGGAGTTTGGATTTTCAATGTTTGACTGACACAACTGACCATGAGACACCTGAGTGACTTTGAATGTCATTAAAGCACTAAATCACTTTATGAGTAAGATATTTGATTAATCACAGGTGATAAAGTGATTTAATGTTTTGAATGACAAGCCTGGTAAGAGTCAACAATGAAAGGAGTCAGTATGCCACACTTATCAAGAGAACAATACCTTTTGTGCCATTGATATGTTGGAGGCAAGACTAAGATGGATAAATGGATTTGCAAGTAGTGGGACCATGTCACCATGTCACAATTACTGGCCTGTGATTTGCAAAGCAAATCATGACAAATGAAAAATGTTAATCTACAATAAATTTACTTACAGTAAGTGTTCAATACAATGTCACTCAAAAAAAGATTCCTGCTAACAACTCTGTGAATCTGTTACAGTTACCAGCAATTTTCTTTGATGCTTAGTGCATTAATATTTTGTTCATTCTCCTACCCAATTTGTGTTCAGACCTATATGTCCTGAACCTGATATATACATATAATCAAGTGTATGAACATTAACACAGCAAAGTCTCTTGTCCTTCCTCTGTTGACATTCTATCAACAGAGTAGTGAATCTTTTCATAAATAATCGGTTTGATAATTTCTGGCAAAAATAAAAAGATAAATACATTTCTAATATTTCTGCTCTCAGGTCACTGGAGTATTGGGAGTTACAAAGGACAAATACTTTTTTTTATTAAAACAGTGCACCAAACATGTGGTTGGAACAGCAACACACTAAAAATCACAATTGGATAATGTGTCCTTTTCCTAATGTGATCTCTTATTGTCTCTTTCAGGCTTTGACAAGGAAATGTCAGAAGCGATTACCTGTATCTTTCCTACAGTTAAACAGAATGTAATAAAGCAGATGTCTTTTTCTGGATCTCAGACAATAAGTTGTGAAGGTAAGGGGGATATTTAAACAGTAACGATCACTGTGTTATCCACCTGAAGCTTTTACTTACCAGCAAGTACCGAGATGGAAGTTCACTGAGTGCACAGCTCATATAAAAGTGCTTCTGATATTGCCAGTGATGCAGTGATTTCTCAAGTGTGTGAATTGTTGACTTTGATTTGCAGTTAGGCGATGGATATTCTGGGCTATCCGTTGCAACTGTGCTGAAAGCCTTTAAATGACAATTTCCCCTGTAAGAACTGTACCAAATACATCGCAGTGATTTCACTTTTACTGATTGCTTGCTGCTGGCTTCCAGAGAACATGTCTTTTTGCGTGAGTTTCCTGAAATGGCAGAAAAGATGTGTACACAAAAATTTAAAGGAGGTAAGATACTAAAACTTCTGGTTGTCCTTTTTGAGTAATTCTAAGGACAGTGGTAAATAAAGAGCCTGTTCTTTATACCTCATTCAGTCTCATTTTATTTTTTTTAATAATGCAATTTCTACCTTCTAATCTGATTGCAGATCAATGTCTTGGGATTTTAAAATGCTCATGTTAAATGTTGAATGTTTAACTTTTTTGGTGCAAGCATTTGTTCTGATTTTGCTTTGTGTTAATGCAGTAATTAATGTAATATGAATAGTTTTTAAGTAGTAATTGAATAAAGTGTCCAATTCCTGAATTTAACAACTATTTACATACTTTTATGTTGAGTATTGCCTTCCAGTAATAGCTTGTGTTAAATATTTTTTACAATAATGAAGCATTGTGGTGATATGATGGGAATATGATAGCCATTATAATCCTAAAGGACTTGAATGTTTTGTTATAAGTAGTTCTCAGTTACCTTATCAACATTCTTATTGAAGTGCAAAATTTATATTTTGTCCGTATTTCCCACTAGAGGTGACCACTGTTTGTTGCTTTATAAATTCTTCAAAAGTAATGCCTTTACATGTAATGTGTGTGTGTGAGGTGGCGGCCTGAGGTTGTGCCACTATCCCATTGTGACCAGGATTCCCTTAGTGTCCCAGGGAGCAGAGTTGAAATAATAAACCTTGCAACTTATAGGTGATGCTCTGTTCACTTAGCCTTACAACGTCTTGTATGTTACTGCTGAGCTAATTGCATTTGAAAAACTGAAAAACTTGAGGAGCAGGTATGTTTAAAGAATGATTCTGCCTCTTCCAGATGCGTAGACAATATAAATAATTGCTTAACAGGATAATGAGTAAAGATAACTATACCCAAGTAAGAAAATAATTAGTGCAATCAAGTAAGGCTGAGGCCATTTTTTTCATGTAAAGATTTAGGTTAAGGAGACATTTTGTCTGGCCACAGCTTTCAGGCTATCTTCCAATACAATTCAATGGTTCTGCATACAGGTATGACAGAGATTGAGTTTGCTTTCTGCATAAACTAATGTAATGTGTCAGTTCAACTTTTGTTATGTTTCTGCTATGAATAGCAGATACTCCTGTTGCAACACCTTGTTTTTTTTTACCATTTCAAAATACTAGTTGAGAGACGTCTTCTGCTCTTTCTTGGACTCAACTCTTCTCAAGAGCAACATTTTAGGAAAGATAAACTATACTATATAATGAATCTTGAATAAACTTAGGCTTAATTTGTAAGCCCGTTGTATTTTAAGTGTATAAAGTATATTTAGTGCAATCAACAGTGTGAATACATATATTAGTAATGGAGTACCTTGGGCAGACAATATTAAAATGAATCGTGTCTCAAACCCAGAGAAACATAGCAAAACTGACTTTAAAAGTGTAGCTAGGAAACAACTGCTAGGAAACATTCGTTTCTCTGATGTAGGTGATAGCTTTTGTGTTTAACTAACAAATTAATAATACCTGTTTTACTTTTGTTAATGTATTTTCCAGTACACATTATCATATTTTCCAATACCTTTCATTGCTAGGAGTGTTAGTCCCGTGTTAAAAAATAAGTATGTTTTCTGCTTTTCTTGTATAAGCTCCTGGTACTTTAGCTGTATAACATGTAAAACCTTTGTGGTGCGTGTGTTTTCTAACAGTGTGCTTACTATAAACCAACTGATTGCTTTAACATGCCAGAAATTTTGGAAAGATTACAAAGACCACCTGTATATTTGGTTACTAGTCGTTAATTGATCTGAGGGAATCCAGCCATTTCTTGATCTCTCACATTGCTGGGTAGTGTATTCAGGACACCAGCAACCTTTTGTGTAAAGATGTGTGTCTTATTCTCATTTTTAAATGCACTTCCACATACTTGTTATACTTGTGTTCACTGGTTCATGTCTCTCTGATGATTCTCCAGTCTGCAGGATTGTCCTTTGTGGAATTTGAATGCTTGAATCAGATTACCTCCTAATTGCTTTTGTTTTATGTTCAATTCTTTCAGCCTGTCAGTGTAGGACATTCGAATGTGCTAGTTAGGCAAGTTTACCTTTTCTTAAACCATGTTGGCTATCTCCTAGGATTCTTAATTCCATCTAGATTATTCTCTGATGTCATTGCCATAACCTTGCATGTAATAGAATTGAGACTGTAATGTTATTACTTTTTATTATTCAGATGTAGTTTTGTCACTTTTATGGGCTCTACATTAGAAATTTTCCAGTCAATTGGTACTGGTAACTAATTTGGCTTCTGGGAAAATTGGCACTAGTCTGAGTGTGTGTATTCCTGTGTGTGTCCTGCAGTGGACTGCTGTCTTATTCAGCATGTGCCCCGCCTTGTGCCTGTAGCTTGCCAAGATAGGCTTCAGTTCTCACCTGACTTTAAATTGGATGGAGCTGTTAGAAAATGGATGAATGGATGAGTATCACTCCTGTCTCGAGCGACTGTTGGAAGAGTTTTGTTAACAGGCTATGAACAGCATCTCTTGTTGCCTTAAGTGCAATTGCTAGAATATCATCAGGCCCTGGATATATATGATTATTTTAAGCACTTCTAGTGTATATAACACACCTCGTCCTGTTAATATTATTTAATATTACACATTTTTCTAAAGATTCTGAGACCCTTTGATTCATCTAGATTCATCTAGGTTAAGTTACTATGCAGGAATACTCTCACATAATGCTATAACTCTCCCTCTTCCATCTTCAGAACAGTGTTGTTGTATTCTTCACCATCAGTCTCCATCAGCTATTATAATAGCATTAAAACTAATTTAATAACTGTGCCAAATTGACAACTGGACTACGAGCGTTGTGTGGTTTTGGCATTGTGCTTAAACAAATAAGGGACATTTATATTATATTATTAATAAAAAACAGAACCCAGTCCTTGTGCCTCCTTGTCACAGAACAGAAATTATACTGAGAGGCATTAAGAATGCAACAATTAAGTATAGGAACCAAAAGAATATATTGCATTTTTAATGTCTCTCAGTACATAAACGGAATCAGCTTTGGTAGAATTTTGTCTAGACTCCAATTCATCCATTGTCTGCAGTTATCTGCTCCAGGAAACACAAAAATTTAGCAACTCTACTTTTGAAAAACAAACAACATAATGCATTTTATTTCTCTTTTCTGAAAAAAAAAAGCATTTCTCCACATATTTCCAAGCATTGTGGTGCTTTATAAACCTTGTTAACAATTTTGTTTCTCATTTTTTTTTAGTTATGATAAGCTTGACAAAAATACATTTAAATATCACAAAGAATATTATTTCCACAAAGATTTGTTCACGTCTTGTCAGGCATTTTAGAAGGACTCTCTCAAAATTAAACAAATATCTACAGTGAATCATTTCATTGTTTATTTTAGGCAACAAGTAAAGTAAGATACTGCTAGCAGTATATTGTATGCAGTTAATAAAAAAGCACATTTTCTGCAATCCGCATTGATACAGAATCTGGTAAGAGCATGAATGTCTAATGTTAAGATTGAGTGCAGCTGTTGTTAAAATAGACATGTACATAGAAAAAAATTTTTTTTTACTTCCTAGATTACAAAATTAAAAAAAAAACTAACCTAAGCTATAGCGATGGACATGATGTGTTTACTTATAGAGTGGAAGGAAGCCAGCTCTTACAGATACCCTAGTAACACATTTTCCAAATAATCCACCACCCTTTCTCAGGAGATAACACGCACATGCTTGCAATCTGACATTCACGCGGAATGATATGTACACAAGCACGCAGTGTCATAATTGGGTGTATTTCCATGATGGTTCTCTATGAAAAGCAAAAGGCATTTGCTTGGTATGGGCTGTCAATCTGTTTATCCAGCCCTCACTCCCTGCCTGTTGCTATGCTGTCCTTGAAACTATGGTTACGGTAAAGGTGCCTTTAGGGAATGATCCTTCTGTCTTGACATTTCCTCATTCAAGCATGATATAGAATCATGGAAAATCGACCATGTATTTTTAGAATGGATATCCTGTACTGTAAGAAGATTCCAGAAGGAGTTTTTAGATTCCAGTTAAGGCCGTTGTGTGGATTGTCAGTAATAGAGTGATAGCAAATCCTCACATCATTTATCATTTTCAGCCTAGTAAGTAATGATGCACATGTATACAAGAATAACATTCTATTAAATTATTTAATTACAGACTCAGTCTCATATTCAAATCATACTCATTCATACCCTTTCTCACCTGTCCCATGGGCTATATGGTAATATGTATTACCAAAAGGAAATTTCAAATGTTTTTTTTTAATTGAGGTTAATAAACCTTAACAAAAGCCAGACAAATAAATCATGCACAATTATGTTTTCTGTTCCATCTCTGATATTGCTGGCTGGAAACAAAGCTTGGAGAGATCTCATCTCTTCTGGATGCCTTTTTCCATTTTCACCTTGGTTGTAATCAGTATTATTTCTCCACATATTACCATGTTTTAATCAGTTATGACCAGGCTTATCTGAGCTAAGTGGTTTGATAAAGGAAAGGGTAGTGATCAAACAAGACCTTCAGATTCATTCCTCTCAATTCAGGGAAAATACATACTTTCATAGGAAGGTCATTTGCTGTTCATGGTTGAAAAATCCTGTTCTTTCAAATAATGAGAATGAGAGTAGTAATGATGATGATGCAGTGGATATTTTTATTTTTAAGTTTATTGTGTTTAAGTAAAATGGAAATAGGTAAATCAATCCAAAGATTGCTAAATACTTAATGAAGCTATATCAATAAACAAGCACTATCAGAGAATTTTGCATGCTTTATTCCAAGCTAACAAACAATTTTGCACAAAGCAATTATCCATGTAATTTTATTCATTTGAAGATATCCTTTTACAATGTATAAAAATCTCCTCTGCTGTGCCTGAATGAGAATACTTAGTAGCTTTAACACCATTGTCCTCAAAGTAAATTTGCTGTTCATCCTCTGTGTGGGTGGTTTGGTGTTTGTGGTTTGTGTTTATGGGCTTTCCTAATAGATAAATGTTGTCCTATGTCACCTCTTCCACTAACAGCTGGAGAACCCCAAAGAGTACATTAACAAACAAAAATGAAAATTGAAAGCACCAACATTTTAAATAATAATAAAAGTCACTAAATAAAGAAGGCAACAAAATCTGGTTTGATATTGCATTTAACAGAAAGAGTTTAATGACATCTCTGGAATGTTAAGTGAGAATTGTTGGATACATTTACTCACCTAACCTCATGTGAAGCAAAGAGGTGAGATTACTGGCTTGATCACAAAATGTAAAAGGTCTGTGAAAATAAAGCGAAAACTAAAAGAAATATGAGAGGGACAAGCCACGAGGGAGACTTTCAGTTGTTTCCTTTTACATAATTTGCATCCCATGCGGTAAGAGGAAGTACAGCTTTGTCACAGTGAGATGGACCACTTTTCTCTCCATCACTGCTCCTCTAAGTTTAGGTGATTTTTTCCATCATTGCCCTGTACTGCCCCATTGTCTGTCTTCAAGTACATTAACAGTTCGAAAAAAGGAGCATCCCTGTATTTACTTGTCCTGGGGATTATTTTGCTATGTTTCAGCTGATGTTTGCATTTTGAAATTTGGTAAGTCCAGAGGATATCTGGTCATCGACTAGAGATTGTGTGTTACTTGGTCCAGCATGTTCAGAGGAGTGGCTGCTGATGTTAGAATTGCAATATACATTAGATCTTACATCACCCAGTTCCTGTTAATGGTCTTCTGTCCACTTCTGAAAAACAACAATTAGTGTTGCTATTGTATAAATGAATTATAATATTTGTGTAGTTTATAGAATAAATATTGACAAAGGTCACATCTGGCTTCTTCAAAAAAAGGGGGATGGGATCCTCGATCACTTGGCCAAATGGTCATCTCTGCTTATTGTGTAAACCTTCTTACAATCTCATGTTCCTTTTCACTTCCTGAACCATGGTTTAGGATGTGTTTTGAGATTTTCTGGCTGTGTGGATTGGGAAATTGCACTGTGAAGATTTCGAAGCTATTAGCAATAATGGTGGAATGGCCAAGCGACTCATTGTATACTTCTTTCTAAACCTGTATTGGCAAAGAGTGAAATGTCTGTCCCCTTCTTACACAGGGCAGTGATGCTTGAGGTTCTTACACTGCATATTTTAACTCGCATACAGTACATCTTAGCTATTTCCTTGATCTTAAGCAAACAAGTATGAAGAGAACCTTGCTTTGTGCTCATTTCACCACTAGATGTCATCCCATTCTTTGATACATTAAAATTAGACCTAGTTGGTTTTCTGTCAGAAGAGGAAGTAGATGATACATCATTCAAAATATATTTTTGGGGAAAAATGATGCATTGTTAAAATTATGAAAATTTAAAGTTATTTCCCTTTGTGAGATTTAGGAAATATTGAATTTGATACTCTTAAATAAACAAATATGTGATCATTCTTTAATATGTTTATTATAATCTTCAATAATTCAGATGCTGAAATTCATTCATCACTGCCATTTGAATGCTTTGATATCTTTGGTCTCAGCTTTCAAGTTTCAGTGTTGTATGCTTGAAATCTGAAATGCTTTAGCTTGTCATCTCCATGAAAAGAAATGTCTTCAGCAGTGTCTTTCTTTTTACCTCCTGTGACTGGAAACAGACCTGGCTTTGATGTCTTTTTGAAATCTGAAAACAGATGTCTTTATTTCATAAGGTACACAGTGAAGACTATGAAAATGTTTAATATTTGGGTATAGGCCTGCTATCTTTTCATACTAGTGCATTTTAAGTTTGTGCCTTTGAAACAGATAGGTATTTTATTTTTTTAAATGAAGAATGCTATGTGATTCATAATTGTTATCTAAAATGTCTTAATGTGAGACTTGCTATATACATAATAGCAAGTTATCATCATCATCATTATTATTATTCCTTTAGAAACCCTCAAGTTAAGTGTTTTTATATCAATTATCAGATTATCATAATTACTTAACATACATGACATGGAATGCCTGACTTTTAATGTAATTCTCAGATTTCTAAGAAGTTTGTCAAAGGCCTATACCACCTCAAGCTACATTGCAAACGTTGCATCAGTCCTGTTTGCCTTGCCTGTAATTAATTAACATGTACAATCTGTCTAGACTTGCATGTCCTTGCCTGGCACAAGTCCTTGTCTGTATGTTTTCTATGTGGGCATGCAAATACAGTATCTATCCATCTACTGTACATGGCTGTGTGTTTCTTTTAATGGTCTGTTTCTAAATGAATTATTATTGATCTCTCAATAAACACATCAAATCTGAGCTTAAATGTCTGGGGAACGTTGGCCCTTGATAGGAGAGAAATGGTTTGATAACTGTGTTTTTAGGGGAAACGAGACCCTATTTCAATGACTTCTTGTCTGTGCAGGCCCTGGGTAAGGCAGCTCTGTCCTTCACTGGATGTTGCAGGCTCTATTGTAGTGCAAGTCACGTTGCACTGAATGAGCAAGATTGCAGGAATATTGTACTCTTTGTTCAGCGATTGGCTGAAAATGAATGCCCTCCACACCTACATACATCCAATCTCCACTGCTTCCTGCAGCTCTAATTATCCATCCTTGGAGAGAGTTTGACAGATACAAGTAGTCACGACTATGCAGATTAACTCTCAGGGCCCTGTAGTGCATTTTTATGTGAAAGTAAACACCCCCCCAACCCGATCTTTTAATGACCATGCTATTTTTTTTGTTTTCTTATTATATAACAAGCTCCAAACAAGATTTCTGACACATTGTTTCTTTATCATTCACAAACAAAATTATATTGTTCTGTTTCTCTTTCAAAGTTGTGGTTTTAACAAAGGCGCACTAATTCTAAATAACATGAATATTCTTATATTTTCTGTAGATATTTGCCAAGCTAGCTGTGTTCTTGCTGCTCGAAAAAAGAAGGTCCAAATGAAAATGGGCTAGATTCTTTCATGGCAGCCTTTTCTGTTTGTGTTATGATTTCTGAGACAGATTTATCCATTCAACAGAGTAAAACAGAATGTAAATCAGTCTGTACAGCAAGTTGTGTTCCCTATAGAACACACTGACTGGTTTTATCATTTTTTTTCTTTTGTATTTAATACATCAATAGAGTCACAGACAATAGCAATAAGCATTGCCTTTTGCTATGTTGTTCTCACAGTCTTAGCTTCCAAGTACATACTTCAGGGAAAAAAACCAAACATTTATCCATTTTCTAACAGTTTATCCAATGGGGTGGGGGGGGGGGGGGGGGCGTACAACGTGGACAGGATGCTAGTCCATCGCAGGAACTCATAGACACAAAACACAGACTCACACCCAGGACCAAATTTCCCAGAAGCCAGTTAACCTATCAGTATGGCTTTTGGCGGTGCGAGGAAACTGGAGCACCTGGAGGAAACCCCACAAACATGGGGAGAACATATAAACTTCATGCAGATACTGTAGCACCCCAGGTCCAGAATTTAACCAAGGGCCCCAATGGCAACTAAACACTGCTCCACCGTGCCACCCTTGGAAAAAACATTTTTTACAGAATTATAATTATATAGAATTATATACATTATACTGCTGTGTGTGTGGAAAACAAGGACATGGGACTAAGAAGTAACTACAAATGTTTTCTATTTTTCTCTGCTTTACCAGAGAAATGCTACAGACCAATCCCTAATTTACCATTTCTATCAAATGTTTTAAAGCATGTGTTTGCACATCAACTACGGACACGTGTGATAGCTAATGACTTGTTTGAGCCATTTCAGTCTGGCTTCCACTCAAATCATAGCACTGAGACTGCTCTTGTCAGGGTTTTGAATGATTTACTTACTGCCCCCGACTTGGGGGCTATAAGTATCCTTTTGCTCCTCTATCTTAGCACTGCTTTTGATACAGTAAATCGTTCAGTTTTGCTTAGTCACTTGCAGGCATTCTTGTTTTTCAGTGGTTCTGTCTTTAATTGGTTTTGCTCCTGTCTGACTGGAAGGCAGCATTTTGTCTCCAGTGGCGCTCATAAATCCCCCATGGCCCCGGTCAATCACGGTGTGCCTCAGGGTACAGTCTTGGGTCCTTTACTTTTTATTATTTATTTGCTACCTCTGTCCAAATTATACTCAAACATGGTCTTCAGTTTCACTTCTTCCCCCTCTGGTCTCCCTCCTCCGTCACTTATCTCTTGTTTGTGTGACATCAAACTCTGCTTGACATCAAATTCCCTGAATCTAAATAGTGACAAAATAGACATTTTACTGGTGGGCAGCAAATATCAGTTGGATAAACTTAAGGGTTCCACTGTAAAGATGGAAGGCTTACCCATTTACACGTCAGCCATAGTCAGCCCGGGAGTCACACTTGATCCTCTCCTGGCTTTTGAGCCACATGTGAAACATTTGATTAAGACAACGTTCTTTCACCTTAGAAATATTGCCCGCATTAGGTCATTTCTCTCAATGTCCGATGCTGAGTTCCTGTTCCAAGCATTTATAACATCAGGATTTGATTTCTCCAACTTTTTGCTGTGTTGGCTCCTAAGTTTCTTCTCAGCAAGTTGTAATATGTTCAAAACCCTGGCAGCATATCACTCCTACACTTACTGTACTGTAAGTCTCTACATTGGTTGCCTATAAAGTCACATATTCAATACAAGATCTTGTTGCTGACTTTCAATGCTCTAAGCAATCTGGCTCCATCATACATCTCTGAACTCCTCCATGTTTACACTCCCCCCCCACCCACCCTCATAGGCTCAGTTCAGTTGAGGCCAGTCCTCTACTCACTGTCCCCAAGACTAAATCACAGACTTTTGGCGACAGTGCCTTCTCTGTCGCTGCTCCAATGTTGCGGAATGACCTTCTTCAGACTTTACGAGAGACAATGTCTGTAACTCTCTTCAAATCTAAACTTAAAACTTAACTTTTTTCCCAAGGTCCATATTTGATTGCCTATAGTCAATTTGTAAAAGCCTGTATGCTTTTGTTTTTTTTTATCATTTACTCTTATTGTACCTTTCTTGTCTTTTTCTTTACTCTTCATGTACAGTGTCCTTTGATTTGGAAAGGTGCTTTATAAATAAAAGTTATTATTATTAAATGTTTTAAAAAAATGTTACAATTTATTTGAAGCTCACACTGACATTGCTGTAAGTGTGCAGGTACCCATAAGGGGCCACTGTTTGTCGCTAAGCCAAAGCAACCCTGGCTCCCAATGGTCCACTACCACTTGGAGAATCTCAGTCACAGTCAGCTAGTAACAACCAGTAATTCCTATAATAAAATTGTTTTGAACAGCCTCAGCTTCCAACAATATCCTGTTAGCCATTATTTATTGCACAGACACATTTTTAAATTTCATATTTTATTCAAAGCTCTAGACTGAAGACTTCTAAGGGAGTGATTTGCTTCAAGGAATGTCAGCAAAAAATAAAGAGAAAAATGAAATATATTGATTGCATATGTATTCAGACCCCTGAACTCTATATTTAGTGGAAACACCTTTGCAGAAATTATAGTCACATGTTTTTTTTATATGTTTCAAACAACTTTCCACACTGGCTTGGTGCACTTTTTGCCCATTCAAGTCTTTTTACAGATTTTCAATAGAATCCAACTAAGCCCAATACATTGACTGGGCCACTCAAGGACATTCACTTTTCTTAAACCATTTTTTTCTACAACCAATCCAGTGTAGCATTAGCCTTGTGCTTTTCGCTGAAAGGTGAGTGTATTCCTCAGTCTTAAATGTTTATCAGACTGAAACAAGCTTTCTTCATTCATTATTCCTTCAATCCTAAAAAAGTTTCTTGTCCTTGCTGAAGCATCCCCATAGCATGATTCTCCCTACGATGCTTGACTAACGATGATGTTGAACGTGTAGGTTTTTTGCCTGATCTAATGTTTTGCAGTGCAGCAAAAAGTTTTGCTCATTAGAATTTTACAGTCAGTCACTGCCTAAAGAGATCAAATACTGAAAACATCTTGGAAGGAAAGCCAGTATTGTGTCTCTTTGGGAGGCTGAATATTTAGAATGGTAAAAGAATTAAATACTATTCTTAGTTATATGTAGTGTTAAGTGTTTTTATATTAAATCAAGGAGACATTAAAATGTTATTTTCTTCTATTTTTATCCTTTTTCTTCCTACATAAAGGTAATTTGATTATAACATCAGCTTTATGTTGTAACTTAGAAAGTAAGATAGTACTTGCTCTTATTTTCTTTCCAATTCTATCAAACTGAGAATCACCTTACCATGATTTTGTGTTTGCTTCCCCCAATACAAAAGTGTATGTCTGTTGTATTGCACATTGACACCATGTGAACAAAGTTCACATGACTGCCTAATCACACAAGAATTTTACATGACTCTCAGATTGTAGTCCCACAAGTGTCCAACACCATGTCAGAGAGTGCAGACAAAGTCAGTGTTGGATCTCTCTGTGTTCTATCACTGGGACAGGCAAACTTGGCCTCTAGCTCTGAATGGCAATGTAGGGCTTCAGATCAAACAGGACTTTAATCACTCAGTAGACAGTGTTTCACTTCTTTGACTCTGCTGTTAAAGTTGATTTGAATAATAAAGGATTAATTAGAATAAAAACCTGCCAAAAATTGATTAGAATTACCAAGGGCACCTAGCTGTGACCTTGGAAATGCCCTTTCAATTAAGTAATTTTAGTTTTAATCAGCTGTCCGTGCTATCGAGCGTATTAAAAACTACACTATAACAGGACGGATAACATACATGCAACATAATAACAACATAATATGGTGCCCTCAAAAGTATTCAGACAGAAAAGTTAAAACTGTTGTCTGCTTTAAAGTCAAGCATTTTATTTTTTAGACTTTGAAAACCCTGTGTTGTGTATGTTCATTCCATGCATACATTTGATCATATTAGGTCATAAACTTACAAAAACATTGCCTTGTGATTTCAAGTGACCATAAGTATTTGGACAAATTCACATTAAGTAAATATGATAGTGTAAAAGGGAGTCTAACGTGATCAGATGTAAGTAATTAATATTTACTTTACTTTCACTTTGCAAAATTCTATTTTCCCTTTACAGACATCAAATCTAAAAATATCATTTTTTACATAGATACTGTATGTACAGCCTTAGGTTAGGTTAATAAAAACACTTAGCTACTTCATTTTAAAAATAGCATCTTTTATTCCAGATTTACCTTTATCCTTTTCTTTTCCTATATGGAGTCAGACAAATCAGCTGTACGCTTGTAAGAGTTAAATATGTCATTAGAGGCTTCAGACCCTTTGAATATCAATAACTGGCACCAATCTTCTGTAATTTTCAGTGTGCCCATTGACATGCTGATCACTTAGAGAGCGAAACAAAGAGGCTGTATGTTCGTATTACCAATTTTCATGTGAATGACTCAGTACAGTAACAAAAAAACCTGCAAGAGAAAAAGATGTTCCACCATCGGTTTGCTTAACATTGTCTTAAAGAAGGCTTTCCAAATGCATTGTTAGAAAAACAATAACCACACCACACCAATGAGGAGGCAAATCACCCTAAAAACGCTATTTGAAAGCCTTTTCAGAACAAAACAGCAGCACCTGTAAGGGGAATGGATTCTTCCACTATTCCGCAAGCCTTCCCTGAATGACTCATCCAGCTCCTTTCTTATTGGATAAGACCATTTTGCTCCCAAGGGATCGTCTTGCATAGCTTGCAAGGCCCTCCTTCATTCACAGAAACATTGGTATGCGAGCCAGCCATTTCATTCACATAAAAATATTATTTTCATTCACATTTCGACATCTTCTCTGCTGCTTGCTGTGGAGCTATATACATGTATCTAGATTTTATTTTGGTTTTGTTAACAGAACAAACCTGGTGTGTTTTTTTGTTTTGGTTTTTTTTATGTTTTTTGCTGGCAAGCAGGCTTTTGACAAGGTAGAGGGAAAGACTGCAGTGTGCGAGCTGTAGCAGGATTAGGGAATGGTTATGAATGACTGTCGATCACCAGAGACCATTTCCTCTGGAAATCTGCATTAATCGTTAGTTCTATAAATAGACTGTGTGCTGTCTTATGAAATTATAATTGTTTCTCTTCTATTTTAAGCATGAAATGTCAGTTGTGTAGTTTGCCTCTGCAGCCGGATTGCTGCTTTGAGGTGTGTGTTTCTTTATTCAGCAGGGTAAATTGATACTGGTTGAAACAAAAGCTTGAGAATTATATGCAGCATTGATTCATACTGGCGTTAGAATTGTTAACTGTTTTGTGTTGTGTTTTTCTAAATATTTTAGTGAGTGTGAAGTCTGCGAAATTGAAGAAAGAGAAATTGGGTTTTTCTCTAAGCTGTCTTTGAATGGAATTCTATACACAGAAATGCAATTTGTAATGCAGACTATATGTTTTAAATATGGAAAACTGAAATTACCAAGACATGGAAACTCCGTCTTTAAAATGAAAATTTCTCCCTTTTGAATGGTCATTTTACTAATTTTCTTATTTAATGAAAAATTAGAAAGATAGCATTGGTTTTAAAGTCATATAAAATTAATGACTTTTGAAAATTGAACAACAATGTTGTTTATGGAATCATATTATCAATAAAGTCAATATACATTTTTAAAATCTATTTTCCTTGGTGAGGAATTCCAGAATTTTAAAGCTGTTAACCTTGCATTCTCTCTTGAACATTATAACATTAATCGTAGAATTAATTATATAAAAAGATAACTTTTTAAAATGACATAGATATGAATTTGAGTTTGTGTTTTTAAGTAAAAGGTATAGTATATATATTATTGGATACATAACAGTTTGGATTATTATATATAATTTTCCTCTTATCTTTATCTTTTCATTTAATCCTTAAGGGCAGATCGTCTTTCTTTTTAAATAAAATCAACTGTATCTGAGCTCCATGCTGCAGCAAAAAAAAAAAGATTTAATTAGCAATTGGATCTATAAGAGAAGAAAGCATAGTGTATAAGAAAACAGATAGAATAATTTGATGAAAATTAATTTGCTGCTGATTAGGGCTTTTTAACTTTCTGCTAAATAATAAAAAAACGTTTTCTGCAGTTAGGGAAAAATATCAGTCTGGGAAATTTGAGAATTGATTGGTTCTAGTGTGCTGTAAGTGGGTGGATTTTTTTTTGCTACAGGAAGTGATTTGCAGTGTTCAGTGAGCCTTTTGTTGAGAAGGGTCTTCTCAGTTCTGTGAGTCATGCTTTTGCTGTGAGCGGGTTGGCAGCCATGAGAGAACTAGGGATCTCTACCATATAGCAGTGTTACTTTCCTCTCTGGAGCTCACTGGTAGGAACAAGCATCTGGGCTGGGTTTGGAATCTTCCGCTGCCTTTTTTCATGGATTGTCTGTATTTTTTGTTTAGTTTTATTGCCATTCTTTTATTTTTTAACTGACCTGAAGCTCTGGCTCTCTACAAAAAGAGGAAAAAAAAATGACCTCCCACTGCCTGCTGCTGCTATGAGGCATTTGTTATGTTAAAGGAGGCGATAATTAGGTTGGCATCACATCTGCCAGTACGTATGCAGGCAACAAGATAGAAGGGCATGCTTCACCGTACCAAATACAACCGTTTCAGGAATGAGTCCGTGACATCCGTCGACGAGCTTCTCCAGAACCTGTCCATGAACAGCAAGGTCTCAGCTGCCCCGGCGACCTCCGCTGAGCCCTCGTACCCGACGCCGGCCGAGGTCCTCCGCGCTGACCCCGAGGATGGAGCCACCACCCTCTGTACCCTTATCCACAAAGTGTCCAACCTGAAGTTTGCCAACACAGGCAGCCTCCTGGGCATCAAGAGCCTCCCCTCCGCGGTGAAAGACCTCGCCGTCTCCAAACTGCAGGGCGGCAGCTCCACCACTCCCGGCACATCGGCGGCAGCCTCCGACAACTCATGTAACTCTGCCTTTGGCACTCTGTGTTCTCAACAGGACGTGGGCAAAATGAGTACGGGGAAAAAGAGCAGGTTGGAGGAAATGCACCTGGGAGGGGACGATTGGAATCAGAGCGGCACTGTTGTCAATAAACCCTCCAGAGGATGGTTGCACTCGAGCGAGAAGATCTCCGGACCAGGTGTGACGTACATTGTAAAGGTTGGTCTGTCTCTGTTTTCATTCCGTCTTTTCTCTCAATGAACGAGTTGCTCATTAAAAAGAAAAGGACGGTCGGTCTACCTGTCGTTTTCCTTTGATAAAATTAAAAAGAAAACAGTAAAAGGCAGGTGTATGTGTGTAAGGGGAGGGGGGGTTAAATAATTCATGGAGCTGAGAAGGTCATCAGTCTGAAATTGGAAAAGCTAGACAGCAAGAGAGGGATAGAAAAACATTTAACCCTGTGAGGGCCGAGTACCATTTATGTTTAATTACTTACATTTAATTATTTACATTCTGCTCCAAGTTTGTCATTCACATTTTTGAACACCATTTTCTCTCTGCATTCTCACATATGGCACACAATCTGGCAACAGCTTTTGTTTTCACAAACTAGTGGTCTCCTTTCCTCACAACAGGCACACAAGGAAATGTGCATTAGATGTGTGATGCACTGCATCTTCCTCGTCAATATTTTGAGAGAATTAATGAAAAACCTACCCTTACGAGTGTAGGTGGTGACTACCCTTGCAGCATAGATCGAGCAGTTGTCTGCTGTAAAAAAAGCTCTTGTTGTTTTACATATATGCGCACATTTCTCTCTATGTTTTGATTCATTTAACCTTAAGAAATAACAGGCTCAGAAAGAAACAGAAGTACAAGGTGCTGTGTATCCTTTTCAGTATCTCTTTTTCAAATACATTCAGCAATAAGTATATTATTACATTGCGTACACACATGTATATGCCATTATGTTAATGTTTATTCATATATTTTAGCAAAATCTGATACTGAAAAAGTAGTTTTATAGTTTGCATCTTCTATAGCTGAAAAATGTTCACCATTAAACAAATATCAATTATTTTAGTTACATCATAAGGATATCAATTTGCAGGTCCATTTGCATTGTGGTTAAAGAAGTAGCTTTCCTTCTTTAATGTCTGTATGATATGGATATAATCATATGCCTATTGTTTTTTTTCTGGATTCTTTTTTTCACTGTAGTGGCATTTTGTGTATGGTACACGACAGTAAAACAATATATTAAAATAAATAACAGAACGAAGTCAGATTTTTTTCTCAGCTTTGTGAAAATCTGTTGTCCGTAACAGAAATCACACCAGTAGCTGTTGTTTTTTTCCCTCTTATTTTAACCTTTGCAAATCCATTAGAAGAATAGTCAACATTTGAACTGACCAGAGCGCCCCAAAATAAAAAGTTTAGATAAATGTACAAATTTCCCATCAGGTGAATGTTATTTGGATGGATTTTGATCCATGTAACATAAGATTAGATTGATACCCGGCTTCTCAGTCTCCCTCAACATGACCTTTTAACAATAACCTTTACTTCTACAAAAGAAGCCCTTATATAAAGAGAGATATTGCGAAGGGTGCAGTTCCCACAGCATTAACAATTAGCTGCTGGAGTACTGTGCATTTGAAGTACTCAGTCAATACCTTGAAAATGTACATACTGCAGAAAAGCCTCTCTGAGGTACCTAGTGGCAATGTATCGAGTTTAAAGTGTAATTTTGCTTGCAGCATTTTTAATTAGTGCCATGTGCTTGGCCATATTCTTCATGCACCATTAGTTAGAAAAGACAATAATATTAATTGACATTCTTTTCCGACTTTCATTTTGAACATAGACCAAATGAGATGGTAGATGTTTGTGTTCATTTGCATTTGTGTCGTAACGCAGTGCATGTGCATCGTTTGCTAACTTCTGTTGTATTTCACTTGATCATTCACAAAGCATGTCCTTTTGAGGAATAAAAGGATAATTCTTTACTCAGTCTGTGACTTTTGTTTTCCAGTGTTTGTTTTCCAGTGTTTTTTAATATCAGCATGTCATTGAAGTGTTCTAGTAAATATAGTACTTTAAATTCACCTCATATCACTTTGTAAGCAAAAAATCTGTGAAATAAATTGACTATGTTTTACTTAGTTCTTGGCTATAGTGGAGGATTGTGAATAGCTTAAAAGGGCAACACACCAAACCATACTTCTTTATCTATTTGATTTTTATTAAATGTTTCTAGGTTTGAATTTTGTTTTTAAATCTAACTCACCAGTGGGGAAACATTATATTTTATGTTCTGTAGGGCACACAGTGTAATGGCTGATTAAGAATCAATATTTGAAGTTCTATTTTTGCACTTGATGTGTTTAATTTGAAGACATGAGATTGCACACAAAATGCTGCTTCCAGACAATGGTTAAGGCGATGGTGTCGTTCGCACTTTTATGTAGAAAACCAGAACAGTCCACTGTAAACAACATTTTGTATTGAATTGAAATGACAATCCAAATAAAGTACTAAAATTCTTTAAATACATAGTATGCCCAATGTGTCTGAATTTTCTGAACAAGAAAAGGATCAAGGAGGGTATCGCTGATAATGAAGAGTAGCTTTAATTTCAGTCTCCTGACCAAGAAATTCCTCTTATCCATATCAGATATTGTGGTGAAGCCTTTCCTTTCGCAGCCTGGATAGAGAAGATGGATACCGATTTTGAAGATAATGGTGGCCACATAACATGATTTGGTATTGTCCCATATCTTTTATTTCCTCCAGTAAACGATGGAGCACTGCTTTTTCAATGTACTCTGCCTTAGAATTTTGTCTGTTTCTAAGAATTTAGTCAGTCTTTCTCCTAGTCACCTCAACCTCACCTTAGCAGTAGCTCCTCACGTGTTATAGAAGCAACTCTTTAAGATCGGTGAAGGGTTCTTTCAACATATTTTTGTATTATCTGTATTTTTCTAATGTCCGTGCATTTCATAGTAAGTCTTTTTTTTAATAAAAATACCATATTGTGATGTCAGGTTCAATATAAATGTTCAGATAAACAACAAATAATTTAAATTAATACAAGAATACAAAGTATGGATATACTCCATATTATTTTTAATAGCTGCATTATTGCAAAGTACAACATGGCGAAGTAACCTGACGCAAATGGGTTTTGCCATGTACTGCCTTTGTCAGTGTGGATTATTTTTAATCTGTAGCTGGAGCGTTTGTTTTCCTTGAAAATATGTAATATGATAAATATTTTAAGTATTACCCTGTACTGTAAATCCATTAAATTATACTCTATATGTAGATTTTCTTTGAGATATCTTCAATTAACAATCGCTAAAATGTTAAGCAAAGGGAGTTCAATTTTCTTTTTACAAATTTCACAAAGGAAGACATTAAGGTTGTTAATCTTTGAAAATGTATATGAGTTGATTAATTACTGGAAATATTTAGTCTGTCAGGTTGACTTGGACTGGTGCCGGCTGTAGTTACTAGTACTGGCTGGATTATCAGATTGAAGTATTGGACTGGAGTTGGTTGAAGTAAATCACTGTGCCGTCTGGATTATCATATTGGAGTATTAGACCGGAGTTACTGGAGTATCTCATTAGTACTGGCTGGATTATCAGATTGAAGTATTGGACTGGAATTGGTTGAAGTAAATCACTCTGCAAATCCATGTGTAATTCAAAGAAACAAACCAGAAGATCTTATGTAGTTAATCACTCTTAGATTCCGAATTTTAACAGAGGCTCCAGGTTTGAAGGCCTCATAGCCTGTTACAATTAATCTGTTTGATCAGATAATGTTAGTCAATTATAAATCTCCAATTTACTACATTCACAGAATTCAGTGGTATTACCACATTTCAATCTACACTGTTGTTATTTTAATGAAATGGACTTTGTGATAATGTAGGCTGGTAATTCATTATTTATTACAAATATATTTATAGATTTTTTTTATCATTTATACCTGATTTTTTTCGTACATATGAAATGCACCATATTTTATTAAATTGTATGTGATGCAGTACATAAACTGATAATATAGCATACTGTATATACAACATATTGTCTCTCAGTATGCTGCATTAAATAAAAGATGTAATGCAATACACGGGCAGCTTATGTTTTTCCTAGGGACATTTTGGTCATTTTGTGTTCAGAACACATGCGTGTGCAAAGCTGTGTGTCACCATTGCTGGATTCAGTACTGCAGTGAATTCTGACAGCAGGTGCTACACCTCTGCACTATAAAAACATGAGTAGTTCCCGTTATCTGTACTGTTTTTTTTGCAATTTACTATTTGTGGAATGGAATTGCTGGTATTCGATTAAATGGTAATGACTATTTCACTCCCTAACAAAAAAATATTCTCATTATCTTCTGGTTAATTTCAAGTCTCTTTGTGTTTTGAGAAAATGTGGATATTAAATTTCTGTTAAACGTACAACTTGTGCTGTATGGAAAAAAGTAGACATCAAATATATCAAAACAGATGTTGCTGGGCAAGCATTTTTGAATACGGTACAAATGAAACTCATAGACTAGAACTCATTGATTGATGCAGTAGTTGTAGGCCATAGTTTTGGGATCATAGAGAGAAGGTAAAAGTATTTTTTAATTTGGGCGAGTCTGTTTTTTCTAATAAATGTTTAATTGCATGGTTATCCAGACTGAAGTTCTAATATATATATACTTAGAAGTTTTTTATGTTAAGTCATTAAGAAAATGCACTATTCTAAATCTATCATTTCAAATGAGAATAGAAACTTTTCAGATGCTTACTTATAGCAATCTTTCATCCAGCAATACGAACTAATACAATGTCCACTCTGTATGCTAAGTTTAAATAAATATTTTTAATTTTTAATAAATGGTTAAAAATCCCAAATAAATTAAAAATGAAAGAATATCTTATTATTATGCAGTTGAAGTTGGGCTCCGCATGCCTCACATAAAATTTTTTGATGTTTATCCTTTCTTGTGAAGGTGCAAGCTACTGTGAAAGCTGCTTTCTACAGAAATAAACTCCTGAAAGAAACATGTCTGTATACTGTTTATGAGACAACAATTTTTAAAAACACATTAATATACATTTTAAAAAGTGTAATCTACATTTAGTATGGTGGCATTGTTGTTATTAATGAATCATAGCTTCAGGGTCTTGGATTCAGTTACCCCCTTTGGCACCTTTCGTGGGGAGTCAATATGTTTCATTTTCCATTTATCTCCCATTTTGCAAAGGCATGCAAGTAAGGTATGATAGGCTTCTCTCAACTGTCCTCACAGGATTTATTGTCCACGAGGAAGGTTTTTGTTTTACTCAGTATGGTATGCAAAATTATCAACCACGCTGTTGTTAATTACCAAGTGTGCATGTGCAGAGGACAAAAAGCTCACTGTGATTAACTGGTGAAATGAACAGTAATTCAGCTGTTTACATGTATATTAAAGATGAGGTTTATATGCCTGTTGGTATGGAGGAGGTATGAATTTTAAAAGTGATTTTTACAGGATAAGCCAGATGCACAACCAGTTCACAACAGCTTGGTAGATCCGAAAAATACATTTTTGGAGTTTTGTAGTGTATAATGAAGCCATGAGATATGCTTATACAACATTTGGTGATACAGCAGAAATATTAGCAACATGGGAATGCCCTTGAGACATCGTGACTTATATGTTTGTCATTTTTATTTGTCACTACATATAATAATTTACTTCAAGGTCTGGGAGGAGCTTAGCAATGAATACTGAGATAAGGAGTAAGTAAAAAACAACAGAACATTAGAATTGTTCCTTAAAGGGCACATTGGTATTTTATCAAAATTAACAAGCTGTAACTTACAGTACCATGATCTTTAAACAAAATGTGTTCATATCATACTATTTGTTTAACATTTCTCTGCAAATCCTTAAAATACTCCACATACTATCTCTTTTGGGGTTCCAAGTAGTTAAGCCAGTACAAGAAATAGCAGCCTCGAAAGCAGGCTCATTTCTACTGCCTAGGTGATGCTTAATTGAGCCTAGGTAGTGACATCAACTGAATGTGACCGGGATTCCTCAAATAGCAGCACACAATTGGCTGTGAACTCCTGGGGTAGGAGTGGGAGGAGCTGGTCATGTTCCTCTCTGTGGAACAGCGGAGGTGTGTCAGATTCCCAGTCAGTGCTATCTCTCCTACGAGGCACTGCAGAGCATGCAGCTTGTCAGGTGGGTGTGTGGGAGGAACACAACATACAGTACATATCTCATTATATCCGAAGTGGATACAGGAGATGCTGAAAGAGAGCCCAGTTCTTAAAAAAAAGTCTGTAAGGAAATTCTCTGATGCTTTAGTTCTGACATAAAATGATAATGTTAGACACATGTGGACTAGTGTACAAGAAGACAAGAAAAGAGAGATCTGAAATGTGAGATAAAAACATGTTTTGTTCAGTTTCCAGTTAGTTATTGATTTGTGTTAGATTACTAGCCCGAGCCAAACTCAAAATGTTTTCACCTCCACTGTTCCAGAAACGCTAGCATCACTGGGGAGCATGAGTGCCCCTCTACAAAGGTCAGAGTTCAATTCACACTCTCTTGAATTGACCCTGGAATTTTATTCATGAACTCAAAATTGCATGATGAAATAAGTCATTATTTTGTTTAAAATTGTCTGTTAAAATTGTTGCTGTTACCTGTGTTTCTTTTGGGAAACAAAGGGAATGTTTTCATAACTTTATTGTTTCCTGACATTTAAAGAAACAGAAATCAAACATTCAGCTGGAGCACAAAGTTATGAGAATACGGCTGTTACACTCGTACATTATTCAAAATTATTTTGTGCCAGTTTCAAATCTGTTTGCAAAAAAGAAAGTGAAACAATTTACTCATTGTAGCTAACAAACACTGAACGTGAAAGCTGAGTAGGAAAGAACTTAATAGTGCTTAAAATTAAATGTCACTTTCTACTTGCACTTCTGTGTGCCCTATTGAGTTAGCAAAATATTGTATTCCAGTTCATGGATTTGAAATATGCAAATGAAATGTCTTAAGGGCTACAATCATTTGTGTCACTCCTAAAAGATATCTACAGATCCTTCTTGTTACTTCTGGCCAGCATACACAGTGAGTGGATGCCTATGCAGAACTTCAGGAAAGACATTCATTTGACTAAGGCAATGTAGGGAAAAACAAAAGTATGACAAAGCTTTTTATTGATGTCACTGATTGCAGTCATTGACCTTTAATAAGATAGCATGGACTGAACTTGCATGGAGTGCACACGTTTCTGTATTTCCAAACTAAATGCCTGCAAAAACATTATAAAGTTATTAGTGAGGAATATGCATGCAGCTTTAAAACTAAACAGCTGTCATGGCAAACTTGTCTTGTGTTTCATTAAAGTATGGCCACATGGGGATTTGATTTTACAGAGTACAAGGGGTGTGCAAGTAAATGCATACAAAATGTTATATTTAAGGAACAGGTGTGAAGAAGGAGACTCCTGAAGAAGGCTCCATAGCCGAAACATTGTGTTTTTTTTCCTTTCAGCATGGAATAAACCTTTACCTTTTCTTTTGCAGCCTGCGTACGCTGACACAGCTACCTACTCAGACTTCATGTTATTTTTAAGATGTATTGTTTAAGTGTTTGAGGGTGTTCTTCATATTTAAATACTATCATTCGCACTCCTGAGTCATCTTCAAGAATGTGTGACTGGGCCCTCTGGGAAGCAGACTCTTCTTGACACCACATACAGTATTTACTAAATCTTAGTCTTCATGCATTGATCTTTGTTATCAGAATTATATAAACAGACTACATGCATATTTTTAACTACTTGTTTCTTTTTTGGACCTGAAGAATTCCTAAGTAGAATGATTTTAATGAGGACAATGTGAAAAATACAAGCAAATCTCTTTCAATAAACCTTGTAGAACAAGACTTCGGTCCTTCAAGTAGGATATCTGAAATGTCTTTATTGTAAAATAATGCAGTTTGCCTTGGTAGATTATGAAGTGACACAAACTGGAACCAGATGTACAGATAAGCATAACCAGGTGTTGGATTGACGTTGAAATGTGGCAAGTTTTCGTCCACTGCAGGAAGAACACAAAATGTCAATGACAAAGAATCGTCTGAGAGTTCAAGGAGAGTGGTGTCACCTTCTGCACACGACCTAGTACCTCTGAGCCCTGTTTCTTTGCCTACAAAATTCTAACCAATGCCGTATATAAGTTATAAAGCACTAGCTATAGTATACGGATTAGTGAACATATAGACAGAGGTGTTGGCTAACGCCTGGCCTGCAAAGCAATCGTGGAAGGTCGTAAATAACAAACATGGGTCAAGCTATGAAATAAGGATTTTGGAGCTCGGGAGCAATGAACACCACAGGAATCTTTAACTCTCTAGGGCTGGTTTATTGTACATCTTGCAATGGACTGAACATTTAATTGATGTGATACTTTTAGAGGCCTTTGTTTGTACACACTAGGTTGTATAGAAATGGACTATGGTAAACCTACCTCAGGCTGTCAGAACGAAATGTTCCCAGCAACTGAAATTAGTCACAGAAAGTGTGTAGGCGGCTGTTTTACTGCATGGGATTGGGACACAAGTAGACAAGTAGACGCAGACAACAACACTGAAATGTCAGGTGAGTCTTGACCATATTCCGTTGTTGCTGACAGTCAGTCATGATTAAATTGAACTTTCTCTAATTCATTAGGGGTTCCTGTTTTAATCCATAATTTAGTACAATGATACTCTTTTCTGGTTAATGAACTGAATTGCTTTACATAATAAATGTGCTAATTGTTTTATAAAAACAGCAGCCACACATTATTTACATCTACATTTCATTGTGTGCTTAAACAATGTTCTTCCTTGTGTACTAAAACACAGCACATTTCCACCTTGAAATCATTAATTAGTTGGGCTGCTGCATGTATCATCCAGTAAAGGTACTCAATCCGGGAGCAGGTTGATCTCTATAAAGCAGATGTCGAACATCATGCATTTCTGGCAGATTATTCTGGTATAAGGGTGGATGAGTCAGCTGTGAATCTCTAAAATGCCCTATCCTATGTCTGTCCCGGCACCTGCAGCTTTCCTGTTACATAAGGAAGACGTGCAGCTTCTTTAGTCAGTGCCAACTCTCCTTTCAGGGACTGCGCAGCTTGCAGCCTGTGAGCCCAAGACAAATGTGGGGTTGGAGAGTCGTGTCTGCTTTTCCCTTTTCTCTGTGTGCTTTTCTCTGCAAGCCACAATAAAACTAATTTCCATGAAACAGTTAATTCCAAACTGAGTGGGCACAGAATGAAGACTGCTAATTTGTTTTCCTGACATTATAATTCAAAGAAACTACTTTTTTACTACAGTAATTCAGATGAAGATCTTTGTTCATGGGTACAACAGCAATAGCCCACCTGGGAATTTAAGCACAATCTGCAGACCCTTAACCAATACTGAACTGAGTTGCCCAAAGATTAATTATGCAACTAAATTAACCTATTTTAATGTGTTTTATTAAGGGTTATGATTGGTCTGTAGAAAATGGTCACCTCCTTACATCCTGAATATGAAATGTCAAAGTGTGACAATACCGGAATAAACGTAGTAATACATATGTGCTTGTCAGTTTATGTGCATGACGTATGATGGGTTTGAGAGTTTCAATCACAGTGAGAGATGTGGAAGATGTTGCCCCCTGAAAAGTTGTGATGTTGTTAGGGCTTTCAGAGTCCCTTGGCCCACAAAGACTTTCTAGGCTAAAGGAGCTCAACTAGTTGACAGCGAGCACTCATTACTGTGTCATGGTAAACCCAAAAAAGGGAAGGGTGTAAACTGAATTCACACCAGGAGAGCTGCCAGTCCTCTTTGTGTCACTGGGCTGCATTTCTGCAGCTCAATATGAATGACAGAATATTGACACTGGGTCTTGTAAAGGGTCCTTGTATAGTTTCTCATTCGATGATGGCTCTTTACAGAAGAATCTATGAGAGGCTCGCTGAGGTCCATGTAAGGGAACAAGTTAACATGAATGTCTCCTCAAATTCATGAATGATCTCTGAGGAATAAATAAATAGATATTTACTTTATTGATCCCATGAGGGAAATTGCAGTGCAACAGCAGCTGAACACAGACAACACAGCCACAGTGTAAGGAATGATACAATAATAATAATACAATACATACAATACAATCAGTACAGTGAGGGGTGCACTAAAAGAGTTACAGTAGAACAGAACAGTACTCAGAAAAATCGTATTGCACATATGAATATAAATATAGATGTAAATATAGATATAAATATAAATGTATTGCATGGGTCCCTGGCATATATTGCACAAAAAACGTTTGTAAACGGGAAAAGAAAAAGAACAGATGTAGCAGTAGATGTTTAGATGTGTTCAGTACAGAAACAGGTCACTGTCAATGTTGCCTCTGCCAAGACGCAAGGTGGATGCGTTGTACAGTCTTATGGCAGAAGGCAAGAATGACCTCCTGTAGTGCTACTGTCGCACCGTAGATGAATCATTCTATTGCTGAATGTGCTCTTCATTTCTACAAGCCTGTCATAGAGGGGATGGGAGATGTTGTCCATGATGGCCTTTAGTTTGGACACCATTCTCCTCTCAGCCACTACCTCCAAGGGGTCCAGGTCAGACCCAATGACAGAGCTTGCTCTCCTGATGAGCTTGTTCAGCCTTTTAGAATCCACTGCTCTAATCCCAGGGCCCCAGCATACCACTGCGTAGAAAATGGCGCTCGCTACCACTGACTGATAGAACATCATAATTAAATTTAATAAAATATGTAGTTAGGTAGTCTATTAATATTAGTTATTAGCTAAATAAAAGATACATATATTCATAGCCTTGTAAGATTTAGTTGATCTGTAAGAGGGTGGCAACCTTCATCTTAGCTCAGGATAAGGTAAAAGAACTATTCTCTTTCTTCTGTAGTGTTGACTCTGTGAAGACCTTGAAGCTGCAGCAGATGGTGTTCTTACAGATATAGTCACGAAGAGGTTTATAAGGTATTACATAACACAGTAGATGCTTAAATGAAGACTGAAGGAAAGAAAAAACTCAAGTGCCACCCTGTTCAAGTTCAATTCTAGATTCGTCCTTTTTTTATGTAATGAACTGGGTCATGAGGGCTGAACATGTGGTTTCAGCTCATAGTCCATTTAACCTTGGAGAGAAGAAAAAGTAGTTGTCCCAGCTACATCGTGGAAATGAAATCACGATACACCACAACCCCAGTAACGCTGCTAAGAAATGAAAGAAAACTTGGCCGTTCAATAGATGATAACACTCAAACTAGGTGTGGTATGGAATAGGAAAAAAATTAACTAGAGTGAGTTTCTCTGAGCTGTAAGAGAGGACTCTGGAAGTGTGCTTTTGTAAACGTCATCCCAGATTTCTGCCTGCACTGCATAATTGTATGCAGTCAAGTCTTAAAAGGTTTAATTATTTATTATAGTTCTTATTTCTTTTCTCTTTCAGTATTTGGGATGTATAGAGGTTCTGCGCTCCATGAGGTCACTAGACTTTAACACAAGATCACAAATTACGAGGTGAGGGATAACAAGTTCATTCATCTGGTCTGAATAAGTATCTTGAACCAAAATTTCTAAAACACTACAAAGGCCACGTTTTACAGTACTGTATTTAAAAAAAATAAAACTGTGGACTGTGACAATCTTTGCAGGACACTCCTCATCCCGTTTCTGCTCATTCCCCAGGGAAGCTATCAGTCGAGTCTATGAAGCTGTGCCAGGTGCCAAAGGAGCATTCCGTAAAAGAAAGGTAAACAGTTCCTCTTTGACTCACTGCTATATGAAACCTTATGATAGTCTTAACGCTTTTGCCAAAGTTAAGAATTTTATTAAAAGCAGTCCTAATTTGACATAAATGTACAGGATGCCCATAGAACAAAGTAATTTGCTGTGAAATGTTACTAATAAAGTCTGGAATAAAGAGTTGTCTTCGTGTAAGGAGTGATTTGATTAATTTGTTCCATTACTGATTATGCTATTTCACTCCACAGCCCCCTAGTAAAGCCCTCTCCAGCATTCTTGGAAAGAGCAACCTCCAGTTTGCAGGAATGAGCATTACTCTGAACATCTCGACTACCAGTCTGAACCTGATGACACCAGACTCCAAACAGGTAGGGCCGCATTGAGTTTTTCACTGGCAGTGGGTCTACCCATATAAAGATATGGTAAAAGAAGAGTAATGTGTATTAATACACAATGTGTTTAGGAAAAAGTACAAGACAGTACAGATTTTTACAATAAACCATAAACCATAGGTTACTACAACAATGCAAAGTAGAACTGGTAAAGCCATTGCGAAAACTGAGAAAAAAGATAGCAAATGTTCCATGGTGAACTGTGAAAAGGGTGAATATTTGTCATTATTTTATCACTCAGATCCGTACAGAATAAAAACCTTGAAAAATGTGTTTGCCACTCTAGTTTTTCATTTTTTTCTCAGCTGCACTACACTACTGAGCTGCTTCATTTACACCACACAAGATTGCAAGTTCTGTTTATTCCAAAGTTTCTAAACACAAGAGATAGTAATGCATCTTGTTCTTTAACAATTGAAATAATTGAAACAATTTAAAAAGGGTAAGAAGAATAAAACAAATTGACTTAATGATAGTCTTAAGTCCTATTGTGAAATAATTATTTTTACATAAAAAACACATAAACAAGAAAGGATGAAACCTAGGCACAAACGTCTGCTTACAAGACGAACAAATTTAATATTTAGAAAAGCAAATGTTAGAGAAAACATAAGTCAAATGATCATACGGCTTATCACTTGCACTTCAAATCTAAAATATTTTAATTTTGTTTCTTTCTCATGTTTATTTTTCCAAGTTTGGGTAAGTTAATTCTACACACATGTGGATATTGAGACTCTTATGAAATTGCGCAATGGTACTTTTGGATACTTTAATGCAGCCATTCTTCTGGTATAGTGCGTAAGCCTTTGGGCTCATGGCTTGTGGATTCAACTCCCTGCTGCAGACACTGCTGTTACACCTTGAGTGAGGTCCCTTAATCCAGATGTTCCAGTCCATCCAGCTGTATAAAAGGAGATCAACATTACTATAAACTAGCCATTAATAAGCTATTTAAAATAAAACAGTAGAAAGCAGGCTTCTTCAGGTTTAATCCCAATTTTAATTTCCTGTAAAATGTACAGTTTTATTCAATATATTTTTGACAGACAGGACACATGTAACAGTGAAAGATTGTGTTGCAGGAAGTACAGAGAATGAGTAGTAACTCTGAATTTTTTTTTGTCATTTCTGTTCATAGATTATAGCAAATCATCACATGCAATCAATTTCCTTTGCATCTGGTGGGGATCCGGTAAGATTGTATTTGTCATCTTGAGAAGCACAATTGTGCCTTGTACTGTATATGTATAGTATTTATTATCAATCTCCCTATCGATCAATTTATTTACGTACCTGTGCATTATACAGTATATGTTTTTAATTGCTAACAGTTTAATGGATTTCAAAATGGCTCACACTATACTCTTGTATCTTAAATGCTATAAATCTTTATGGATTTTTCAGAACAAGTTTTTTATTCAGATTTCTTATTACAGGACACAACTGATTATGTTGCATATGTAGCAAAAGATCCTGTTAATCGCAGAGGTAAGGCATTTATTTAACATCAAAATTGGCACTCATGTTATATGATTCATTCTGTGCATTAGGTTATGCAACACTTGAATATAATTGATAACATTGTATTGTAGATAGAAATGTCCCAATAAACATACAAACATGATTTTGTGAACCTGTTCTGTTACATTGTAGAATGACAAAAACATGGTCATGTGTTTTGTGAACCAAATCATATTTATCAGTTTGTCAGGAGAGAACACCCTTTGTAATGCATTTTGTGCACAAAAGTCATTTTGTGGATGAAGTATAGCATAACGTGCCACATCATATGTATCTGCCATGAAAATTCACATCTTTTTTTGATGAAAAGTCTTTCTTTCTGGGGCAGATCAACCTTCATGGCAATTTTACTTTTAATGCACTTTCATTTCCCGTCTGGCAGTGTGCTGAAATACACAGTGATAAATAAAAATGAGTATCCTTGACATACCAAATCCAAACACAAAATTTGTTTTTTACATAATTTAAGGCTGGTCTGGGTCAAGTAAGGTACTGGGATGTTTAGACCACAGTTTGGAAATGTTTTGGGAAAGCTGGACCAACCCGTTATGTTCAGAGCTACGGATTTTAATATAGCAGGCCTTTGAATAATCTGGAGTCACCCCCAAAGACATAATTCATATCAACAATTTCAGAAGTCATGTTGGTTTTTCATAGGCTGGCAGCTGAATTGTGGGGTGAACAGCAGTAGGAAATCAATCAGCGTTGTTTACAAAGTAGAGAAGTGAACAAGATTGTGAAAATGTGCTGGTTACTTTAAATCCTAGTTTTAAAATTAACAAAAAGCTTTAGATGAAATGAAAGACTGAGCCTTCATTGGCTATTACTGCTTATGTTCCCTGACAACATGCATTTGGTAACTGTACTTACCAGTCATCAACAAGAATGGCACCAACCAGATCAGAGTCCCACAGCTCTGGTGGCATTGGAGACTTGCATTCCTCATTTAAATTGTGTTTTGGCTCTCCTCACACTAGACATCTATACTGCTCTTTTAAAAGCTCTTTCAAAGAAGTGCCTTTTGAGCACAGCAGTGCCTCTACTCAATCAATTTAATTAGTGCATTATGAACATAAACCTGCATTTAAATGACCAGTAGTGAGAATTGACCCCTGTTATCTAAAATGCAATTCATTGTCATTGTAAAGAAGTGAGGTCTAGTCTCTTAAATGAATCATCTAACAAAACTCTCCATCCGGAATGCAGATGTGTACTGAAAATGATGGCATGTGACACTGACATGACAAGAAAACCAAACAGTGGTTCTTCAGGGTGGGATGAGAGGGACTGGTAAAAAAGCCTTCCATTCTAAACAAAACAGAGATTTTAAGGAAGCCTGACTTTATTTTTAAAGTTTAAACACAGTGATAGATTTGCTCATTATATGGGGCTCACACTTGCTAATCTTGGAAATATTTCCATTTCCTGTCCATGCCGGTGGACTGTTGTAATAAAGTCATATCTGAAAGTCACAACTTAGTGACTTAGTAATATCTGCTTCAGTGGGAGCACTCCAACCACTCCAACAGGACTCAGACTTTCCTGAGAGGCTTACCATCTGAAAATGCACTAGGCCCAGACTCACCTAGCTTCTAAAATTAAATGCTACACTGAGTTACAAAGCAGTAATTGAAACTAGGAAATGTGGAAAGGAATGATTCAATTTTGCCAACAGACTTATTTTCACAGTACCTTAACACAGACACTGCATGTCCAATGGGATATTGGTAGAATCACTGGTTTATTATAATTGTATAAGACAAAACAGTACACTCACAATTGTATTCAGATAATTCCTTCATAAAGACTATCTAAACAATTATGGGGTTTTTAATTCAGTTTCTGCCAGTGTTTCCTAACTGTCGTCCTGATTATCACTGGAAATGACATTGTAATAAACACTTCTATGAAGAGTTTTGTCATTTATGTCCAGTCAGTTACAGGCAACGTACATGAAAGAGTTGTGAATTCAAAAACTGGTACAGGTTTGATACCAATTACTGTACAACCCTGTAGAGGGTGAAAGCATATTTAAACACATCATTGTCTAGGATCAGGATTGGGAACTAGTTAATTAGGCCTATTGTATGTATTGTACTATTATTATTATTGTATCAATCATTACACTGTGGCTGTGTTGTCTGTGTAAAGCTGCTGTTGCACTGCAATTTCCCTCACGGTTCAATAAAGTATCTATCTATATAAAGGAAATGACACCGGAAAAATATTTAAAAAAAAACTTTAAATGTACTCTAGATGTTTTACTAATCCGAATTGCTACATACTTTTTACTGTTTAAGAAAGCAGAGTTTCTATTTTTATAGCTGTTGTAGTGAAATAGCTGTGCTGGCTTCGATACCCCTCTTTTTATTCTGCAGCTTGTCATATTCTGGAATGCTGTGACGGCTTGGCTCAGGATGTCATTAGTACCATTGGGCAAGCTTTTGAACTCCGATTTCGGCAATACCTGCAGTGTCCTTCCAAGCTCCCCACACTTCATGACAGGTCAGTGTTAAGGCATACCCCTCTTATTACTTCAGCACACTTTTGATTATTAAGGCATAACACAGTTCATTTGAATTTCTCCCAGTGGCCGGCTAGATTAATTAGATTTTTATAAACATATAGTTAGAAAATGTGTACTATTAATGCTTTACTGGAACTTGCTTTCACATTTTTCACATCGAATACATTTTAATAAGACCTACATTACCATTTCAAGGTCCTTTTGTTTCTGAGGCATTTCAGATAGTTATACAATTAAATATAAAATGAATACCATATTATATTCTTTTGTTGTACCCTGTGTTGTAACAGAAGAAACAAGGTTCTTGATCCCGAGATGAAGTGAAACAGATGAGTTTATTGCATGCAAGGAACAATAAAGCCGAAGTCTTGTTTCTCGCAAGAAACAACAAAACCGAAGTATTGTTCAACGTACTGTTACAAACTTTTGGGTTATATAGTGTTTTCTTCTCCGTTTCTGACGTCACTCGGTATGATGGTAAAGAGGGGGGTTCATGGTATTTGGCCAGTTTACGATGTTCTGGGCAAATGGTCAGTTTTAACATTACACCCAGGGGGGTTCCTAGCTGGCATCTGCAATCCTTATCAGTTAACCCCCTTTCCTGCCATAAACCCCTGCTTGTGACTTGGAAGTCTAAACCCCCTACAGAAAAGATTAAATTCAAACCCCCGTCTTCACATCTTTCTTCATTCCCCCCTTATAAAATATGGCATACGTCAGTGTAGCCTATTTTTATACATACAATGTCAGGGCAGATCTTTCCTTTCTTGGCGAACAGGTATGTATTGCCATGACATTGTACGTTCCACGGTTATGGCAAGATGTGATACATGTTTTTGTGCACGTGATGATTACAATTATACATATAAACAATACTACTCCTACAGATAAACACTATAAAAAGGTTCCACCCCAGGCCCCAAACACAGACTTTACCCAAGGCCCAATTCCCCAATTTTCAGTATAATAGTCCTGATATTTCTGTCCTTCATTGTAAATGTGTTGGGCCAGATCTGAGATGTGCTCAGAATTATCAGGAATATATGTGCAGCATTCAGTGCCACTTACTGCACAAGTTCCTCCTTGGGCCGCCAGTACATAATCTAAAGCTAGTCGGTTCTGCATGGCCACTGTTCTGAGGGCTACCATCTCATCATTAACAGCCTTCAGACTAGATGAGGTAGAATTTGCTAATTCTTCTAAAGTCGAAGCCATTTGAATTAACTCTCGACTCAGAAAGTTCATGCCGGCTTGTGGAAATATTATACCTAAATAATATTCCCAATCAGCCAATTTTCTTTGTGGTCTGTGGTTAGGTCCGAAGGGGGTGTGGGTTTGAACACGGATATGAGGAACCACATATCCTAAATAACATGAGCCAGACCACTGGGCTGGCAACCATGGGTAGGCTCGTTTTCCACAAATGAAATATGTTCCGTTTGGCGCTCCCCATGCCTCTGAAAATAAGAAACTTATACCGAATTGTGGGGTGTGCCGATCCCATCCTGGAATTTGGAAGGTAGAGGTGGATATATTTGCAGAGATGGTAAGGTTGCAACGACTCCATCCAACCAAGTGCAGACCATTAGTGTGCTGAAAACATATGTTTCCCTCACGTTCCTTATTTAGAGTCAGGTATGGTGGTGTATGGCTTCTGTTATATTTAGGAGCGTAAGAGCCTGTGAAACTCGTGGGCTCTAAGCCTCGCTCCTGTAGATATTGTAATGTTGTGCAGGTTAAAGTCGTGTTATGGCAACCCCCATAGTTTGTCATATTAAAATCTCCTAAATTATCCCTCCAAATGATCATGCCTATGACTTCCTCGAGACGCCAAGGAATGGCTCCCATAGGAAGTCCTCCCTGTACATATTTGGGTAATGCTGCACACACCCAGCAGGCACTTTGGTTGGTTTTCTTAGCTGTCAGATAGGAGAGGCCTAAAAAGGAATTAATTCCATGTTCTCCTTTGTGGGAGAGATGATCATTAATCCCTGCGGAACATAGTTCTACAGCAACAATTATCATTATTGACAGAAATGATTTCATTCTGAGTCTGTAAATGGGGATGAGGCTCGTCGGCAGTGTGGCGCGTGGATCCAGCGATCTTTTCCTTCCACTCGAACCGCAGACTCGGTTGTCAACAGGATCTGGATCCCACCTGGGCTGGAGAACCTGTGAAGGAAATTTCCTGATCCACACCCACTCTCCTGGGATGAGGTTGTGCCCTCCTTCAGGTGGTGGTCCCCACGCCTCCAGGACCTGCTCGCGGGCTCCTTGGGTGGCCTCTGTCAGCTACTTGCAATAATACAAAGGAATGGTTGATCCCTCTGAGGAAACTCCAGTCTCAGCACCTGTAAGAGAACTTGTTTCAAATTATTAAAGGCGGCTTTTGCTGCAGGAACCAAGGCAATCTTGTCCTTGTACTGCACTCCCCCCTTAAGCAGATCTGTTAAGAGTTGTGCTCACCCTGTAAAAAACATTGCACCCAGGCCCTGTTAAAATTCCACAATGCTAGACACAAAAGGGCCTTATCATAACTGCTTCTATTAGACACTCTAAAGCTGAAGCAACTCAGACTTGTGGGTTTCCTCGTCAGGGGAAGCACTCAGAATACCATCAACATACTGAGTGATCACAGCCAGTTGAAGCCACGTGATACCCTGTTCTGCATAGTCATTCTTTGTAATGCATAATATTTCAACCCAATAGATCTGGGATCAAACCACCCATTAAAATCTGGTACTCGGCAAGTAAAACTTGCTGTCCCAATACTCCTGTGGCCTCCTGCCATCTTCCCATATACATTGCTCTATAGTACACTGTTGAACAGAGGAGTGAAACAAGCAGGACAGTAGTGCTCCAGTATCCCCTACAGAAAAACCAACACTCCATTAACAGTACATTTTTATCCACTGGACTGGGACAGACTTAGGGAGGCTACAAGGGATTTACAGGATCTAATCGTTAGGTAAACAGATTTTCTCACAAGACGTTATTCTCCCCAGTCTCGATTCTAAACCTACAGCGTTTCAGCATGTCTGGTTTCGAGACATTCGAATAAAACCAAATTGTTTCCACTATTGCAACTAATTGTATAAATTACAATTTATAATAATACAAAAACTGTTTAACTACTTTTACGTCCACCTGTACTGTACTTATACGTTTCAGACGCTCTTATATTTTCCAATCTCCTTAAGTTGATTTTCGTCAAGTCTCTGTAGTTACGTCTCTAGCCAGTCCCGCTGGCTAAACACACTCACACCGTCATTTAGTAGACCAAAACTCACAGTTGCACACATACATGCCGGCACACAAATTCATAAAACACACATATACATCGAGAATATATTTTTCTCTTCGTAATACAATGTGCTGTATTCTTGTTTTACTCCTACATGAATCATTTTAATTCCTGAAGCGCACTCCAGGTTCGCTGCATTTCTAATTTCGGGTGCGGTACTTTAGCCCACCGGTCAATATCTTACGGTTTTGGATTTGATCGTATGGGGGAAATCAGGGAAGGTAGGTGCGATTGCAGACCCCCTCGACGGGGTGCGAGACAGTGTTAGAGTGGCGCTGTCATCAACGGCACCAGCCCCTGCTACATCAAGTCCTTTCCCACTTCGAGTGAGAGTACAGACCTGCGGGCGCCCTCCCTCTAACAGGGGAGACCCTGATCCGTCTTTA
This sequence comes from Lepisosteus platostomus, assembly GCF_059453375.1. Lineage (NCBI taxonomy): Eukaryota > Metazoa > Chordata > Actinopteri > Semionotiformes > Lepisosteidae > Lepisosteus > Lepisosteus platostomus. The sequence continues at coordinate 20,957,929 of NC_142614.1, forward strand.
TCATACTCATACCAAGTGTTATCCCAATCAGACCCCTCTTCTCCATATGGCCACTGAGGGAATTGATCCCAATTATTTTCGTTTCCTGCCTGTTTGTTCCCCTGTGGGAGAGCAGGATATAACTTAGTCGCCGGCTGTAGCACATTAACCAGTGCAGCGTGACCAGGAGTTAATTCCTAATTCGTTTCTCATTCTCCTGTACTGCCTCTTTTAGCTTTTTTTTTCCGTATACTCTTTCGTAGCGAGTAAAGTATATCTTCTTCCGGGTATTTATTTTCCCCGTAAACACACTTTTAAGTCACATCCCAATTTCTTTCTTTTTCGTCATGTATCTGCCACCACTGGTGCCGGCCGTGCACCAGGGTGGGAGCTACATGCTTGTGCTTTTGCCAATCAATACTCATATATGCTTTCTTTACAGGCGTCTTCGCCCCAAATTCCCTCTGACAAACTCAGCTTTTTCCATATTTTTCTCCTTCTTTTCCGTCAACTTACACTTTTCCGATATTTAAACGGACCCTTCCACCACTTTCTCAAACCATCAGTTAGCGCACATGTTCGGTCTCTTTAAGATTTACTTTTGTCGTGTGTGAGGTAACAGCTCATTCAGTAGGGGGATGCTTTCACTTGAAAAACCTGTGCATTCCTGCACTCATTCAGCCAAGGGCGTCTGTTACCTCAGGATCTAAATGCCTCTCCGAGACTTTAGAGAGGACTTACACCGCACTGTTCACAGGTAAGAAACGAGACCTCGAAAACCCCCTTTCTTGATCAGTAATTCACCATCCCCAGAACGCCAGCATCGCTGCTTTTGCCCCGGGGTGGACTTACGCACTGAGCTCAATCAGGGCGATTCTCGGGTCCCCCAAATCCTGCCACTTAATGCCCCGCTCCCCACTATGAGGTGCGCCCATGCCAGTGTCGCGCGTGTGTATATGTATTTCACAAACAAGGAAAACACCAAAAACATACATACATATATCTCCTCCACTCCTGCTTCCTTTAAAACAAAAAAAAACCACGCCACGCCAATCTGTGCACGATCAAGGCGTAGCTAATCTCAGGACCCCGGGCGTAATTAAAGCCCACACCAATCCTGGATTATACGTGCATTTAATGCACCACTCAGCTCCAGAACCCCGGGCGCAATTAAGGCCCACACCGATCCCGAGCCACAGAACTCCGGGTGCAATTAAGACCCACACCAGTTCTGACCTTCAGAACTCCGGGTGCAACTAAGACCCACACCAGTCCTGAACTACGTGCATTTAATGCACCACTTGCTCTAGAACCCCGGGCGCAATTAAGGCCCACACCGATTCAGAGCCTCAGAACTCCGGGTGCAATTAAGACCCAAACCAGTTCTGAGCTTCAGAACTCCGGGTGCAATTAAGACCCACACCAGTCCTGACTTCACGGTAAGGGTCCAAAACCCGTTCAAAACTCCACGCGCAATTAAGGCATACACCAGCTTCGAACGCCTGTACACAATACCGCGGAACCCCTGCCAGACCAAATTCTGGGCTTACAGCAAACAACCCATTACATACACCGGTGCCTTCCCCGGGCCAGAGGAATTCAGAAACTCACGTTTACTCCGTCATCTCGGGCGATTCTCGCAGGGAGCAGAGATTTCCCAATCGGTCAGAGAGAGTCGGGACTTTTAAATAAAAGAGGAGTCCTTACCTCTTAGTTATGTGCGCGCTGACCGTCTCTCCTGCCGATGGGAAGTTTTGCGCGTTCTGGAGCATCCGCCGACTACGCCAAATTTGTTGTAACAGAAGAAACAAGGTTCTTGATCCCGAGATGAAGTGAAACAGATGAGTTTATTGCATGCAAGGAACAATAAAGCCGAAGTCTTGTTTCTCGCAAGAAACAACAAAACCGAAGTATTGTTCAACGTACTGTTACAAACTTTTGGGTTATATAGTGTTTTCTTCTCCGTTTCTGACGTCACTCGGTATGATGGTAAAGAGGGGGGTTCATGGTATTTGGCCAGTTTACGATGTTCTGGGCAAATGGTCAGTTTTAACATTACACCCAGGGGGGTTCCTAGCTGGCATCTGCAATCCTTATCAGTTAACCCCCTTTCCTGCCATAAACCCCTGCTTGTGACTTGGAAGTCTAAACCCCCTACAGAAAAGATTAAATTCAAACCCCCGTCTTCACATCTTTCTTCACCTGTAATATAGAGTACAGTGCCTTGCGAAAGTATTCGGCCCCCTTGAACTTTTCAACCTTTTGCCACATTTCAGGCTTCAAACATAAAGATATAAATTTTTTATTTTATGTGAAGAATCACCAACAAGTGGGACACAATTGTGAAGTGGAACGAAATCTATTGGATTTTTGAAACTTTTTTAACTAATAAAAAAATGAAAAGTGGGGCGTGCAAAATTATTCGGCCCCCTTGCGTTAATACTTTGTAGAGCCACCTTTTGCTGCGATTACAGCTGCAAGTCGCTTGGGGTATGTCTCTATCAGTTTTGCACATCGAGAGACTGAAATTCTTGCCCATTCTACCTTGCAAAACAGCTCGAGCTCAGTGAGGTTGGATGGAGAGCGTTTGTGAACAGCAGTTTTCAGCTCTTTCCACAGATTCTCGATTGGATTCAGGTCTGGACTTTGACTTGGCCATTCAAACACCTGGATACGTTTATTTGTGAACCATTCCTTTGTAGATTTTGCTGTATGTTTGGGGTCATTGTCTTGTTGGAAGATAAATCTCCGTCCCAGTTTCAGGTCTTTTGCAGACTCCAACAGGTTTTCATCCAGAATGGTCCTGTATTTGGCTGCATCCATCTTCCCCTCAATTTTAACCATCTTCCCTGTCCCTGCTGAAGAAAAGCAGGCCCAAACCATGATGCTGCCACCACCATGTTTGACAGTGGGGATGGTGTGTTGAGGGTGATGAGCTGTGTTGCTTTTACGCCAAACATATCGTTTTGCATTGTGGCCAAAAAGTTCGATTTTGGTTTCATCTGACCAGAGCACCTTCTTCCACATGTTTGGGGTGTCTCCCAGGTGGCTTGTGGCAAACTTTAGACGAGACTTTTTATGGATATCTTTGAGAAATGGCTTTCTTCTTGCCACTCTTCCATAAAGGCCAGATTTGTGCAGTGTAAGACTGATTGTTGTCCTATGGACAGACTCTCCCACCTCAGCTGTAGTTCTCTGCAGTTCATCCAGAGTGATCATGGGCCTCTTGGCTGCATCTCTGATCAGTCTTCTCCTTGTCTGAGCTGAAAGTTTAGAGGGACGGCCAGGTCTTGGTAGATTTGCAGTGGTCTGATACTCCTTCCATTTCAAGATGATCGCTTGCACAGTGCTCCTTGGGATGTTTGAAGCTTGGGAAATCTTTTTGTATCCAAATCCGGCTTTAAACTTCTCCACAACAGTATTACGGACCTGCCTGGTGTGTTCCTTGGTCTTCATGATGCTCTCTGCGCTTTCAACAGAACCTTGAGACTATCACAGAGCAGGTGCATTTATACAGAGACTTGATTACACACAGGTGGATTCTATTTATCACCATCAGTCATTTAGGACAACATTGGATCATTCAGAGATCCTCGCTGAACTTCTGGAGTGTGTTTGCTGCACTGAAAGTAAAGGGGCCGAATAATTTTGCACGCCCCACTTTTCATTTTTTTATTAGTTAAAAAAGTTTCAAAAATCCAATAGATTTCGTTCCACTTCACAATTGTGTCCCACTTGTTGGTGATTCTTCACATAAAATAAAAAATTTATATCTTTATGTTTGAAGCCTGAAATGTGGCAAAAGGTTGAAAAGTTCAAGGGGGCCGAATACTTTCGCAAGGCACTGTACATGTACAGTATATCAACAATATTGTGTTATATATAAAAGCTTTGTATTTTTGTTATAAAATAGGTTTATTTTATCTGAATGGTAATATCTAATGTGTAACTTAAAGACATGAGACTGCTCATATTTTTTTTACTCTATTGATTTTGTATGGTGATCGGGAACAGTAAGATGTTCGCTCACCATTGATAACATTGGCCTTTTCTTATTTGAAACCTTTTTTATGTTTTCAGAGAGGCAGTAAAAGGTTGCCATTTACACATAGGTAAATTTAACAAATTACATTTCTGCAAGGTCTGTTTCTAAAAGAGGAACATGACTCAGGCTTTATCTTTTACTATAACACAGGATGTTGAATCTGGAAGAGTCCCTGTGGACTGAAGAAGAAGAGGAAATGGCTGAGCATCCGTATTACAACAATATACCAGGGAAGATGCCTCCTCCGGGAGGATTCATTGACGCTAGACTGAAGAACCAGACATCCGGCCCAGCAGATGGCTCTCAGGTGTGTTCTTCAATCATGTTTCTCCAAAAAAACAAATCGCTTTCTGAGCAACAGGCCAACACAAGTTGAGAAACTGATACATTTGAACTTTGCTAATGTTGTTGATCAGACGGAACACCCCGCTGCTGTGTAGCTGTTACATTCAGGAAACTGAAAAGAGAATATGTACTGTAACAATGTTCACCAGCACTCTGCAATGGCCCTACATTCAGAATCTTTCTGAATGATTTGAGCACATGTAGTGTTGTGCATCCCCCCTCTCTGTTAGTCCTTGGGACAAGAAGGTTTTTCTGCTTCAATTCTATTCACTGTTTTTCCAGTGTTGTTCAGAAAGCGTTTCCTTATAGCCTGAATGAGGAAACTGTGATGAACAGTTTTGGTCTGGGTAGCTAAATTTCTCTGCACAAAACAAATCACGCATACAAGTTCAAACTACGGCAAATCACTTTTTAGCGATGAGTCTTCCTTCAAAGTGCTGCCACCTTTTAATGTTTTTAATAAGGTCTTCTCTTAAAGGTATTCTGATTACTTTCTTCATAGCCTAACACAGCAGCTGGAATAGACCAAACATACTACCAAGGAAGACACTATGGGGAAAATCAGAACGAGGACAAGAAACCTGCTCCAGTCCGGCAAGGTAAGAGCCCTTTCTCAGTTATGGCAAAAGCAATTCACACGAGAGACGATAGATGCTGCACACCCAGCAAGACTGCAGCATTGGGCCAAGTTTATAGCCTCTTTTAAAACCTTTTTGTATTTCTGGGAGCACAAGACAAAACAATCCAACAAACAACAAAAAACGCGCATTCAAAGAATCCGAGTTCAGGCACTAAAAGAGACAATGGAAGTTAATCTTGGCCTAATTTTGACAACTGACCACAGGGTTTTTCACACTGAGAAGGTGGAGTCAGCATTCTTTCTCCGGCTGCATGGATGTCCCCCAGGCAATCTGGTTTTCTCCCATTTTTGAAAGACCTGCTGACTCAATTAACTAGGGTCTCTATACTCCTTCTGTGTGCGCCCCTTTGATGGAAAGGCATCCAGGGGTTCTGCGGCCCTATATTGGACTAAGCGTCTAATGACAATGGATGGACAAGGACTGCCTGGAAAGAGCACAGTTGAATTTTAGGGTTTTGTGAGAATGCTGTACAATCAGATGGTATGCATAAGCCATAATTCTTTTTTTTCTTTTATCTAGGATCCAGTGATATATATGGTCAACCTGAAGGAAAACCTCAATTACCAAAAACTGGGGATGTCCCGACCTATGTTAACACTCAGCACATAGATGCCCAGGTCCTGGCAGCCCTGCAGGCAGACTCTGACACTGTGATCAATGGAGCAGCAGGGGTTGCCAAAGATAGTCCTAGGAAAGACATATTTGATATGAGTAAGTAAAGTTAAACCATCTAATTAAGCTTGCAAGAAATAATTAGAGCAGTGACAAAATAATTGTCCTATCTAGATCTTTTTTATGCTTAATTGTACCTTTTCTCATTTCAGTACAAAAGATTAAGACTTCTTAAGATTCCCCATTGCATTAGCAGGAGGCACTGTTCCTTTAACAGAAGTGTAATAAAAGGTTTAATTTAGGAACTGTCAGCCTTGAGTGGTATAATCAGGCTGTCAACTAGAAACAATGCCAGAGTTCAGACTTTTCAATGTATGCAGTGTGGTTTGTGAGTTCAGACATTTTCAAAAAATGCGTGCACCCTAAGCTCTTGTGAAAGGTGAACAGTATGTGAAATGAGAATCATGGGAAATGTTATCTCTTTTGAATCTAAAAGTGAAATAAAAACTGTTGATTTCGTTTTTGGTATTAATTTAACATGGAAGCTATTGAGCATTCAGAAGTTATCATTAAAGGTGATATTTTTGGATTCACTTCTGTGCAGTTGTCTAGAAACAGGTGTCACGCAGCGCTCTCTAGTGGTGAGATTAGCACTCAACACCTTGCTCTTTTTTTTTCTCTTTCAGAAGCAAATATCTGTAGGATTGGTGAATAACATAATTTTTGGGGGCATTCATTAGGGATGCAACCTTTCATTTCTCTTGTTAGGCCTGGCTTTGGAACCACTAACGCAAACTGTCGTGTCAGTTTAACATTTCTGCTTCTCAACACTGCATATCACTGTATCCATCTGTCAATTTTCAACCCACTGTGACCCTCACTGTGACTCTGCAGGTTGTCTTAGCAAGGAACAGGTGTAAGGCAGGGTATGCCAAAACATACCACGCCAGTCACTTGCTGGGCACACATACAGACAAAAACACACACACTCGCACCAGGGCCAACTTTCGCAGAAGTCAATTAACCTACCACAGTCTTTGGACTGTTAGAGAACAGCGGAGAAGCCAGAGGAAACCTGCATCAACACAGGGAGAACATACAAATGCCACACAGCTAGTATTTCAGGTCAGGAATTTAACCCAGGACCCCAGCACTGCGAGGCAGCAATGCTAATGACTATGTAACTATGCCACCCACATCACTGTATGTGGATGAGTGTTCATAAAGAAAATGTTTCCTAATTTGTGGCTCTTCTGCTAGGTATTTTTGAGGATTTTGTTGATCTTTCAGGGCATACACTTAATTGAGACCAAGAGTGAGAGAAAGCACCAGAAAAGATGCATTACAGCTTCAATCTACAATTACAAACACCCCCAGCAGTTCCAGCAGTTCGGTTGTCCAGTAATATACACCCTTCACAATTTAACACTAGCATGCAAGACAGAGCCTACATCAGGACCATCAGAGCCATCTAGTGGAATGCCTTCGCACTAGACTCCAGGTTTTAAAATTCACATTCTGCCTGAATATCTGGCCTTTGGAAATCTGCCGGTGTCAGTACCTTATTTTCCTTCCCATGGATTGGTGCTTTTATGTTTCCTGCAGAGCCCTTTGAAGATGCCATCCGGAACCAGGGCCAAGGCCCTGTTTTAAACAAGGCCGCATCCGTGGACAACTCAAGCCCCCTCCTGGTCAGAGCAACAGCCTTCAACGTGAACGAAGAGCTGAGCTCACAGCTGTGGTACCACAGAGAAATGAGCAGGAAGGAAGCAGAGCAGCTGTTGAAGGTGGATGGAGACTTCCTGGTCCGGAAAAGTACCACAAACCCTGGTTCCTATGTCCTGACAGGAATGCACAATGGCCAGGCCAAGCACCTTCTTCTGGTAGATCCGGAGGGCACAGTGAGTATTTTTTGGATTTATGTAATATTTTTGAACAATTTATGTATATACAGTAAATTTCATTTAATCGGTTAATCTTTTAAGCAGTTTAAATCTAATTTACTGCACTCCTACATACTCTTTAAACTCTGTAAATGTTCTAATTTATCCACTGTGTATACAGAGAAGATCTTAGATAAAATCATGTTTAGCAAAGGTTAATAAGTTCTGTAATCTGATCATTTTAGTAGTTTATTCCTTCATGTTTATTCGGACAGTTTACTGCATTGCTTGTGAGTTTTTTTTGTGTGAATAATATTCTGGACATGAAGTTAATTTATTACGGCTAAAATGATTATCAATGGAAAAAAAGTTTTTATTACAGCTATTATATTACTCACACCCGTACTAATACGTTTCTGAACATTGCTTAAAATCTTTGGTAAATCAATTTGAATTAAAACATTTGCATTTAATACTTCATAAATATAGCTTTGGCTGAAACAAAGGTATGTGGAAAATAGAAATTAGGCATATAATTTATCAGAAAAAAAACTGTACCAAGGAAAAAGGAGGGGAATTATCTGGAGATAGTTTTGATTGGAAAATACTTGGTGAATGTTTAGTTTAAACCCTTAGTTTAAATCTTAGATGCGATCAAAGCATTGAATGTGTAGTGTTTGCTGTATTTTAATGTTAATTAACACTTAGTATTAACAATAATGCAAATTATGAATTCAAAAGGGATGTGCTTCTATTGAAAAACCAAGTAAAAAGTAACTTTTTTCAAATCAATCTTGTATGCCAGCGATTTGTTTCTATGCATGACTCAAAGGTCACTGTGATATTTCAGTATCTGAAAATAAGTAGTTTTTGTTTATACAAATGTCCTGTCAGATGTTCTGTGGGAAGTAATACAATCTTGTCATACTGTACGTGCATGTCCCACATGTTGGCAGAATGTTCTTCCTCTCATTCACTTGAGTGAGGGGGTAGAGTTTGGCGAGGCAGGTTTTGATAGTTTGATAGTTTGAAAGTGAAAATGCTGATTTAGCAAGTGTTTACTCTTATCTTTGTATCACAGCAGCCCTCAAGAAACCATAAAACATGAAAAAAGTATTAATATCACTGTACTAATTTTATATGAATAATATTATAATGCTAATAATAGCCCCACAGAGTGGTGCAGTATTTTGCACTGCAGTCTGATAACGCCAAGTTTCTGGCTTTGATTCTCACCTTTGCCACCTGTATGGGAGGTGTCTGTGTGTTCTTCTTATGTAGGTTTATGTTAGCTGTTGCAGTTTCTAACCAACTCCTAAAAACATCCAAGTGAAAAGTGACCAGCTACTCTAAAATGCTACCCCGCCCTGGGATTGATCCCGGGTTGCTATTAGCCCAACCAGAAATGCCAATAATGGCATGATATGTCATATCCTGATGGTTTCTGGAACGCAACAGGCAACCACCATTTAATGTGACCCTACTGTATATTTGGTTTATTTTATTTCTTACAAATAGTGGTGCTGTAAGTATTCAAGTGAGTTTTATTTCAACATGTTCTACTCGCAGCTAAGATTTTATATGTTAACCAAATAAGCCAAGGAATGTAGATATAATAAACAAAGTTGTTTTAAGCATTGACGTACAGTATGCATTGCTGTGATGCTAAAAACACAGTTTTGGGAGTTTACTAACAAATAGTAGGACACACTGTTCATTCACTCAGCCACCTGAGCTGCTTAATCTCTTTCCTGCCACGAGGTCTTGAGCGCACATTAAAAATAACTCCACCAGTAAACTACATGGGATTCTAACATAGTTTGTGATTCCTAAGTGTTGTGCAAAGATATACAGAACCAATAAAGATACATTTCCTAAGCTGCTAATACTATATGTAGTGTAAGAGGAGTGGGCATGGGGACAGTGTTGCCCATGCCTTTTGATTCTAGTGCCTGGCTTACTAAGAACATTTATATTTGAAATAATACAGATGTGCTTAATTGTACCTAAAGAGTGAATGTTAATTTAATCACAAGGCTTTAAAGGTGATATATTAAACAACACACATACCCCCCTCCATTTAGACTTCTTAAGAAAAAGAAATCCAGGGAGCCTTTCCTTTTGCTTTTGCCTTGGAAAAATGTCCCTTGTTTTGTGTTTTTTTTAAAGACAGAAGGAATATCTGTTATGAGATCCCTGAAAGACTGAGTCATGGCAGCTTAACTACGGCTCATCTCTGTGATATTACCATCTTGTAAAAACATAGAACTTCCAGGGCAGACACAATCACACGTCCACAACAGAACTGTGAGAAAAGGAAGAGATCAGTTGTTTAGTGGATTTGATGTGGTTATGCATAAAACGATCATATATATTTTAACAATAACAAAAGTTCTTTATATTTATATAATGCTTACAGTATATGCTTTATATGTGCTTTTCCTTCCAAAGGATCACATAGTGCATAGTACAAATAGGATGGGGACTCACTTCATCCGCCACTGAAATGCAGCACCCATCTGGGTGATTCTTGGCAGCCAGCTATTATGTTCCTCACTATACAGAGGATCAGACAGCAAATTAGCCAGGACACTGGGGTTAATTGCAAATTGCAAATTGAAATAAGAAATCCAGTCATTTCTTGTAAGTCGTGTTATAAGCAATTCTCTGTCTTTTTCTTTTTTGAAGGTACGGACTAAAGATCATGTATTTGACAGCATAAGTCACCTAATTAGCCATCACCGTGACAACAACTTGCCAATAGTCTCTGCTGGAAGTGAACTCTGTCTTAAACAGCCAGTAGCAAGAAAACAGTGACCAATACTGTAGCTGGATGGGGGTAAATTCTTTCTAACCCTGGAAATGTGCAGGCAAAGAAGAAAAAAGAGAAGATGGCTTAGGAAGACCGTGTCTTTTACACGCTATCCGGATTCCAGAAAGGAAGATGTTAATCCAATACACAGAATTTATAGAACTGTGATTATTTTATTGTGATTATTGAAAATATATATTTTTCAAGACAAGAAGACATATAGGTTTAATGAATAGAAATTGATTTGGTGTTGTTTAAAAATTGAAACTGTTAAAATGTTTAGATTAACCGACCTCACTGAGGCAAAGAAAAAGTAATTTAGAATAACATGAAGTTCTAGATTTGTCTGACAAGCACAACCAGATTTACATATTTGTTGGTTAACGTTGGACGAAAATAAATGTAAAAAAGCAGCTAGTGTTTTAAAAATTTAAACAACAAAAATATTTAATACATGCAGCTAAAGTAACAGTTAATTTGATAACAGCTTCAAATTACTGTTAATTCTGCTTTAAAATACTTTTTAAATCACAAAATATTTTAACTTCTCCATATACTTTACTCAGTACTCTGGACTTGTTTAAAAATGCAAAATGCTGCAAAATTACTAGAGAGTACGCACATCTGTCACTGAAGTCGCATGACTTGAAAATAGTTTTTGTGGTAATTGTTTGTAGTCTTTTAACCCTTTGAGAAGTGTTTGTGTATGCACATTGTGTAAAATGTTAATGTTTTCTCTCAGTCTGGCTCCATCTCAAATTTTCTTTTAACCTGTATATTTTCTTAATTCAATTAACAATTAATGTACATTAATTAGGATGTTAATTACCCAGAATGGGTTGATAGCAAAAACAAAACAATATCTGTTTAAGAGGAAGATGAACTGCAATGTACAAAATAAAAGACTGTTAAAGAAAAGAAAGTTTTTATGTTCTACACACAGTTTATATGATTGTTTCAGGATGTTTTCGACAAGAGTCTTTCTTAAGCCATACAGAAGGAAAGATCAGAGCAGTTCATTTATTGTTATTCTAAAGATTCTGTACATGATGTGATGATGTTAGAATAGAATGTTTATTCCAAGACCTTACAAAGAGCCCAGTTCGAAGATCAGATCCAGTTTCTTTGAGGAAAGCTCTTAAGCACCAACACTGAATTACAGTACTTCACAGATGGTAAAGTCTTTAGCAATGTGCTTGTAGCTACTGAAGGATCGGGCATCTGTAAATTATTTGGTTATTTGTTTTAATGTTTCATAAAAGTTTCATGAAGCAGTAAACTATTTTCGTTTGTACGGGGTACAGTTGCATTTTTCTGGTGGTAATGCAATTACTCCTTTGGATGTGCATGAACTGGGGTGGTGGTTGATGATTGATGATTTAGAAACTCTCTGTTCTCTGTGTGTGTATTAGCATATTTGCACATGGCACATTTAAGGCTATTACAATGAAAAGTGCCTTTATATCACTGTAAAACAAGTTCTCTTAGCTTCTTGTCTTTTCTATGTATGTCAGTGCTGTGGAAAAAAAGCATCCTGCAGACAAAAGAAACATGGACTGATCTTTAAACTAGGTACTTTGGAACATCTTCAGATATACAATCTACTCTTTATAAATACAATCTGTTATGATCATGTACAGAATTTCTGAACAACAGGATTGCTGCACTAACTTTACCTTTTCTTCTATACAGCTGAAGAATTTTTGACAAATTATTTTTGATTATTTAAACTGGGGGTACCACACAGAAACTTTCTTTTCCTTTGCAGCATATAATATATCCCAGGGTAGACGCTGATACAAGAGCCACACTTTTTTCATATTTGTTCTGCATATTCACTTCACTCAAGGGGTTAAATAATTAAAGCAACATGATTTAACTTACATCTGCTTTCAAAATAGGATTTATTGTTATTAAATACCCACATTCAATGTTTAAATCAAATATACATATATAATTATTTTTGTTAATTATGTATATCTGGGTAAGTCACGTTTCTTGGTCTTTGTATAACATTCTATAGACATCTATATCTGGGTATATATTTTCTGTAGAGCACTCTGCCTGGGCATCAGTTTATCTGAAGCAATTTAATTTGTGCCAAATGAGACTGAGAGTAAAATTATTCAATATAAACAAAATTATGCTTTATTGGTTTGTATCCACTGCTTACAGCATTCTTTCTAGGGCAAGACTTGAGCTGAATACCACTATACAAACATGCAAATTTTAATGTAAGTGGCAGGTTCAATTTGTTTTTTATCTATATAAAAAGCTTTCAATAGATAACTACAGTATAGTATTTTCTGTAAAGGTAGAGGCTCATCTATGGAAAAAGACAAACTCAACAGAAAGTCTGTTGCATTTTTTAGGAATAATAAAACTGTAAGCTGACTTGGTCAATGAAAGATGTTGTCAAGCTATGCCTGCAAGCTTGTCTTTTCTCATTACTGCATTTTTACAAACATTGTTTCTTTGTTGCATACAGGAGAAAGTATTAAAGAGCTGCTGAAGGGAATCTTTTACTTGTGCAATATGAAATGAGCTGGGATTATGATTAAAGACAGTGATGATGCTGCATTTGCCCCAGCTCAAGTGCTGCCCAAATAAAGGCTAATACCTCAGTTGTTACAAAGAGAAACCTTTCACTTGAGAATAGAGTCATCAAAGCAACATTACGGGAGCTTGTTTTTCCTTTTTGTAGTGTTATGGATTGTTGATGGAAAGATAAACATATTACTATCTTCAATGACTACAATTTCATTCCGCATTTAATGTCTCTTTTGTGGGTATTTGTTTTCTGAGCCTTTCATATGCAAAGGTAAGAGGAGGGTTTGTTGTTACCTTTAATACTGCACCTTTGAACTTGAAAATAAAACCTGTTGTTATAAAAAAATGCTTTAAAATGGCAGCTCATTAGCTATAACTGGACACAAATTGATGTTACAAGAATTATTTCAGATGGAGCTAACATCATTTGTGGATGATGGAAACCAATGCCAAACTTAGATGGGATTTCCTTCTGACAGTAAAAGTAGTTAATTTGGCGCAAGTACTTGACTTGATTTTTTTGCATTTGAAATTAAGCTGCCCTCTATTTGCAAGACAAGGTCTCAAATGTAATTATGTGTTTTTTTAACAAATAGATAATGCCAGTTTTCTATGTTATCAAAAAAACGTGCCTTTTCTATGTACTTACAGTGTTCATTCTAATTAATACCATGGCAAACCCTTAAGTGGAGTTCGGTCATGGGCATTTTTCTTTATTTGAGGTAGTTATTCAGTGCTAAAATGTTACAGCATGAGATTCAGCAGTCACTTCTCTTTCTTCTTAGTTTTCTATACTGAAATTGAATGATGCTACAATGAAATCACACTCAATGGGTTTTGGAATAAAGGGTAACAAAATGTAATTTCCTGAAGATGTTTACAGGTTTGATCCTTGATTATTACCATAACTCTGTATGACTGTTGGCAATAAAACAGCAAATGTGTCATTTTTCTGCTGCATTTCTGTGTGTTTTCATTAAATGTTTGCATGTCCAAACTACTCCAAGTTTTCCATAAATTCCAAGATTCAAAAACAAAACCTTTAATTTCTGCTGTTCTTAATCTCTTTTGGACCACACCTACTTAATAAGTGGCACAAGATTTTGAATACTGATAATTCAGCTAACACGAAGATCACAAATAATCTAAATGTGCCAAGGCCTGGGTAGAATGCATGGCGGATATAGGAAGTGACAAGATCACATATTTTAAACGGACAATGTTCAGTGTTTTTGCTTCATATTTTGTTTTAGAGAGAAATTGAAATATCTGGAATACTGTAGGAGAATTTCACCAGGAATTCATTTGAATGTCTATTAATGCTTATCAATCTTTTATGGAAATCTTTTGTGCAGGAAACATTCCATTAGATCAGAAAATCACCAATACAGCTTCCTTTTAGTTTCATGGTCATGGAGTCTATAATAAGGAGTATTATAATAGTCTATCATTGTGGATTATTAAAAAAAAGTAATAACATCACTTAGAACAGCTAGCATTTTTGGAGATAATGCAGTATCATGATCATATCAATTATCATTATTTGTTGTCTTATTAAGCTTTTTCTTTGGGATATAGAATTCATTACTGCTATAGTGTAAACTATTGCAGCACTCACAGCATCTAGACAGACCCCTTTGCAGTCCAGTGACAACGGTGATAACAGACAGACTGTAATTAAAACAAATACTAAATACTTAAAGCAAAAGGTTGTTCTCTATGACATGATAGGGCAAGGAGGTTCATGTTAAGTGCATTTATGTTGACATTTCATATGTGCATGTTGCTTGCAACCACAGTCATTCAATTTCTTCTTTCTTTGTCAATTCTATCTCAGACTGTTGACTTCATTCCTTTTGATTTCTACGGTGATTTAACAGCACTAATTAAGCTACCATCAATTAAGCTACAGTCGTTATACAACTGCTCTAATTTGCTGGCCTTACATTTACCAATTAAATTGCACATAAGAATTTTGGCTTGAGATTGATATTTTTAGAATAAAGACACATAACTTAGATTGTTTTCATTGTCCACAGGCATTGTTTTATTTGGTTGATTGGAAAGTACTGAGTGTATCCATAATTTCTAATTATGTTTTCTGTACACTAGAATACCATAAACACTTTTGGCAATTTAAAAGATTATTCATTAGAAATTATGTAAAGTAAGGGTTACAAACCACTCTTGTTGGTGCGTAGGATAATAAAAAATATTTTAAAAGCCAGTGAGTTTAGTACATTGCTTGATCACACTGTTAGCCTTAATGAACACATTATTGGCTTTAAATAGATTTTAATAAAGAAATTACTACTGTAGCTTCTGAACATAACCCTTAATGTAAATCATAGGAAACAGGTATTACAAAAAACTACAAATATTGTCTTCTGAAAGATAGAACTGATCTGCATTAAAGGATCATTCATTTTAATGGTTTAAAAAAACAGCAAAACACTATTAAAACTAGTCCGTTCTAACTAATAAGTCCCCTTCCTAGAGCTTTATAATTGCTTCATGCAGTTCTAACATATAGTATACACACATATTTATATATACAAACTAGATTATTACATATACTGTAGTTATATACAGTAAATATACTGTATGTAAAATGTACTGTAGTGATTACTCTGCAGTTATATCACTTACTATTCATTATTACATACTATTCTATCTACAAAGTGTCTTATCATACACTTTCATTGTGTTATATTTAACACAATTGAGTCTAAGAATAATTTTCTCTTTAGTATGTTGCAGTTCTAGGCTTTCCCATCACATAATGAACCAAGATTCTTCTATGTACTCATACATAAAACAAGAAAATAGAATTTAATTACAATACAATATCTGTGATGAGACCTACAGTAACCCCCAACTCACCAAACATTTTGAATGTATGAATGGAAAAATGTAGTTTTGATTATTCCCAATAATAATAGAATAGAAAATGGTTCCAACGTTTTTCAAGTTGTGCAGTAACTCCAGGTAAAGGTATGTAGGTATGTAAAACAATTGTATTTTTTAACTTACTTAAACCAAAGTTTGCACCACAGTAAAAAACTTTTGGTAGTCTTGTCACAGGGATTTGTTAAATGTGTTGTCTAGCCAAAGGGATATAGCTTTCAACACTTTGCTTAATCATTGCAATAATTTTACAAGTCATATCTGGCCATGAAAAATGCAAATACACAAACTGCTTAAAAGGTACAATTTTTTATAAATTCTACTAACTGGCAGCTGTGTTCACTAGAATATTTCATTGTGGTAAATGCTTATAAGAACTTCTTATGTGAAAGAGGGTTTCTAAGTAACCACATGAACTACTATATTACTATATTTATTATAAATAATAAATTAGAATATTTACATTTATCTTAATAAAGGCAGAAAACTTTGCAAGGACATATAACATTGTTTCTAATGGTGGAAGCTACAGTTCCAGTAGAACAGTAATATGCTCAATGCTCAGCCTTTTGGTGAAGGTATGCAAGGTTATATACAAAATCACAAAGCATTTCATTCTTAAACCTTTTATGATATACACTGATTTTGTGATGCTTTGGAATTTCTACCCAAAACTTACAAGCTGTGATGTGATATAAGTAAATTCTGGATTACATGGGTCTTTCTTGTTGAAACCCTAACTCTAACTATAAAATCTTTACTTCCTAATGTAAGAACTTATTTACATACAGTATACAATATACTGCATGATACTGATCGGAAATAAATCTCTCTCCATATTAAATGGCAGGCCTGCCTTTCTCCTGCCTCATGAGCAAACTGCCAAGCAAAATAGCAGTGACTTCATCACGAATCATTGATATTACCCGTTTTACAACGTACCCAGTGACCTCTCACCAATTACACACACAATACAGTCATGGCAATGTGCATAATACTGTAGAATACACCTTTAAGGCACTCTCAGAGATGAGCAGTACCCACCACCTGCTGAATAACAAGAAAAACAACTTTCCTGATGTCACTTATTGGCAGAATTAAGTTTGTGTTATTGGAGTTTTTTAAGCCTCTCATTTATATCCTCAACAGTTTTATCTCCACTTCCGTTTGGAACAATATGATGTCCTTTGTATTCTCTGTAGACTATATATTCCAAAGTTCAAACTTGACTATTAGTTTATCAACGTACAGTACACTGTGCTTGACACTGGCAACCTTCAAGCTGCTCATTGGATTTATCTGAATGGCTCTGTCTAGAAGATGGTTCTTGTAAACAATACTCCCGGTCTGTTCTGTTACATGGTGCTCTTCCATTGTGTGTATTCCAACCATTACACCAACACAGATGATATATATCGGTAACAATTTTGACTCTTTTGAACAGCTAACACAAAAAGCTGGATTGCAACATATACTTTTGATCATGATTAATTTCAAAAGCTAATTTGTCGATTCCATTCTAACACTTAACTCTTCACCGAAATGTGATCTGTACCTAAAGCTGATTCACAGTGCATCACTAAGTTGGTTTCATCTAATACTGTAAAAACTATATGGGACCAAAATAGTGGATCTGACATCTTTAAGTACATTCCTCCTACCTCGATTTTCCATATTCTAGACTGTTTAGTTCTAGATCAGCTAAGTGTGCTGGTCTTCCCTTTTTTTGATACTTTCTTTTTTGTTGCCTCCTTTGGAGTTGCACCCAAAGGAGTTGGTCTGTCTAAAACGCAATGCAGCCTATTAGCTGGATGTTACATTTTATACTGGTGGAAGCATGCTGACCCCTCATTTGAATGTCCACCTTATCAGGTTATCTTGTGTTTCTAAACTGAACCTTACAGAAGGTAGCAGGTCTATCCTATTCTGTTCTGATTCCCCCGCACTCTCCTGACCTTCTAGATGCACAGCATGGTATGCCTTGTCTCCGTTACTCTCTTGCTTTCTCTTTAGTCCTTTTTTATGCAAACTTATTTGTATCAATGCAATTGCATTTTGTGTTTTTATCCCATATACAGCACTTTTCAAAATTTAAATGAAAGAACAAAATTTGTAAAAAGGCAAGAAAGGAAATATAAAACAATGGAAATTGTTTTTGGTTATTGGTAACCATCAATCTTAAAATTGCAAAATATTTACACAGTTCGTACCAAAAAGGCCTTTCAGAAATGGCGCAGAGCAAAAGAAAGTAAATTGTAGACAATTATGAAGGGTTACGAATAGCACAAATTGTCTCATTTATGCACAG
This sequence comes from Lepisosteus platostomus, assembly GCF_059453375.1. NCBI lineage: Eukaryota > Metazoa > Chordata > Actinopteri > Semionotiformes > Lepisosteidae > Lepisosteus > Lepisosteus platostomus. Next base: position 20,976,011 of record NC_142614.1, read on the forward strand.
TCATTGAGTTTGTCAATTACAGATCGTAACCACACCCTCAAAAAAATCACAGCCATGGTTATAAACCTTATAATACTTAACATAATTAAATGCCCATTGTTGTCATTCCAATGTCTAATTTCCCGTAGTGTTCTCACAAGTATTAAGGCTTGACGTTATAGGTCTCCCTTCTTTGGTTTTGCCAGCACAAGTGTGCTATTAAAGTTTAATAATCCCAAAAATGAAAGGGCGAAACGTGTCAGCATTCATTACCATTTTGTGAAGGGTGGGGTTTTGTCATCGAAGGTCCCACAGTAATTTCAGGACTTTCTCCATCTGGTATCCTTTGGCAATGGCTGCTGCTGGACTTGCTCCTGCTGTTGTCAGGCGTGGGCTGTATGGGGAGGTTCTTGGCTGCTTTGCTTCGAATTAGGCAGCCACACACCAAGCGGAAGAAAGCACGCCGCATTTCCTTACTTGCCAGTGTGTAGATGATGGGATTCATGGCTGAATTCAGCACGGCCACAGCAATAAACCAGTCAGCTTTGTACAATATGGAGCACTGCTTATGCTCACAAGCAACATCAATCAGCAGCAGAACAAACAGTGGAGTCCAGCAGGCAATGAAGACTCCAACAACAATGATAACTGTTCGCAACAGGGCCATAGACCGTTCCGAATTGCTGTGCTTAGTGACTTTCTGACTGCTAGATTTGACCAAAGTGTAAATGCGGGCATATAGTATAGCAATGGCAACCAAAAGTGCCATGAAGATGATGATGCAGAAAGCTACGTATTTCTTGCTATAAAGAGGTAAGACGGTGGAACAATCAGGCAGGTTGTCAGTGCAGTTCCAGCCAAGGATAGGCAAGGCACCCAATGAGATGGCAATCAGCCAACAGGCACCTATCAGGAGAAACACTCTGTATTTCTTATTGGCATCATAAGGCCTCATTTTAATCATGGTCATGTGCCTTTCAATGGCAATGGCCAGTAAACTTAACGTGGAAGCCCCCAGTGCCACAAACATGCTTCCTTCCCGCACAAACCACACCATTAAAGATAGACTAAGCGTCTTTTTTCCGGACATGAGTATGTTAGTTATGTAGGCAACTCCAGCCAGTAGATCACAAAGTGCTAGATTGCCAATGAAGAAGTACATGCGGTTGTGAAACCTGTGGTTTTTCCATATTGCAATTAACACCATTAGATTCTCCAGGACTATGAAACTGCATATTACCAGGAAAGCAATGCTTGTTGAGCCCATTCCTTCAGTTCTTTCCTCACGGTTTTCAAGCTTCCCTACGTAGTTATAATGCTGAACAAGAATTTCGTTCCTGTATTCTGAATTCATCTCCATAGCTGCAGCAGGGGGCAGTAGGGGAGAAGGCATCTTTGTTTCAAGTTAATTCCTTGTTGAAGCCGATAGAACTAAGCAGTTGCATCTCCCTTCTACAGAGCTGATGTCTGGAGTTGCATGCAGTCCCTTGCTACCGTATTTCCAGATCTGTGAAAGAAAAGGTGACATTATTCACTGTTTAGAAAAGTTTCGCTCTAAGGATGTAACAAAAACCAACTGATAGGTGCAGCAGGCGAACGTTATGCGTGTCAAACAAATTAAATGAAGGGTGGTGTGTATTTTATAACGCAAGTACATACATGTTTTATAGCAGAAGAGCTTTCACTTTGCAAACATAATGGAAAGTTTTCTTTTAAAGCTTGAAGGTATAGTACCACTTTTATTTTAGAAATACAGGGATGCATAAGCAGCACGATTCTGCCCGTGATATGCGGGGGGCTTCATGCTGAGGTATGGTTACTCTTTTCGGATCTTTAAAAGTAATTTATTTACAATTTAAGTTTGCCGTTTGTAAATGAAAAGAGCATCGACAACATAATCACAACAGCAGCAACGCCACCTCCAAAACTAGCACTGCTATTATTATTAAATAAAAGAACAATGATAATTATAATCTTTACTCCTATTGCCAACTTATTTTATGGACACAGACCTAAAAACCAAAGTAACCTGTTTTTATTGCAAAAAAGACAGTAAAACATTGTATCAATAAATAGCTAGAATTGCAGTTTTTTTCAACATACGTCTGCTTACCAAACATATTAAAGTTTTACACAAATATATTACAAATAATACATATCATACCGTTAATTATAAACCTGACAAATCGTTAGCTTTATAAATATAAATCGCCCTTCCTTCCAAACATTAAAATGTAATTATGTACCCCTTAATATAAGGACCATTTATATCAAATAGTTCAGATATCCGACACACCATCACGTATATTCATTATTGATTTTTCTAAAGGATGAAGGCAATGATTTCAATTACAAAATGACCACATGTGAATGTAGAATAACAGAAGAAAAATATTTATATTGATCTCGTCTGCTTCTTCCTGTTATTGTGTTGTAAAGTCCCTTGATCGAATACTTACTTGATTGTCTTGGATTTCATATACCAGACTTACTTGCTCAGTTGGTTTTACGCTCCCAGACTGTATGGTCTTCCCATTTTAAATCTTGTTTATAAAATCCTTGTTTCATCACATAAATTACCGAAGCAAGTTTCTTCCTAATGGCAAAGTCTGAATTCCTCGAAATTACTTTTACTCTAAGCTCACATCCCCTTATGTGGTGTAGTTCAGCTACAGTACTTTAAAAATACGCATCTACAGTGCATTTGCAGCACTGCTAAATCGCCTTCTACTTCAATGAAAGGATCCACAGAAACTTTCTGAAAGTTAATCGCCTCCCAATATTCCCATATGAAATGACTAACACGCCTTTGTTATGACGTCTAAGGGTGTGTTAAATTTATCCTGCAGGGGGTATTGAAAAGCAGAAGTCAAACTATAAGAGTAGTTCTTAGTATATCAACACTTTAAAATAGGGGATTTCCACTCGGAAGGTTCAGATCTACTTTTTTTAGACAGTTCAGGCTAATGACACTACGCAGTGTCTGATGTATGCTTTTATTTTCTGAATGGCTAGCACCCAAAACTGGACATATTGCAGTGATCATTATACTGATATAATTAAGTAAAAAAACAAAAGCTCAAATTCTACTACGCAGAACTTATACAGTACATACAGTATAAGACCTGTAGGATTGCTTTAACGCGCTGTATGAGATAAAGTTTATTATTTTTAATTAAGATGGAAATAACGAAAGTCGCGTAATAAGCAATCAAAACTATAGTAAACATAACGTAAATGCAATATAAAAGGGTCCAATCGAATAAATTAACCTCAACTCGTCACCTGAGGAAACTTTGGGTGTCTGTTGCGTGACAAAGCTACGTTCATCACGTAGGCCCCCAATTTGACATACAGTACAAGGTTTATTGTTGTTGTTGACCTTGCATTTTCTCTGCTCATCTCAGGAAATTGAATCCTCAAGCATACGTTACAGACTATTATGGGAAATCGTTTTGTAATGGCAAACCATTGATTGAAACCTGGCTATTAGCACCTAGACTTATATCAAGGTTTTATTGAATTCCATGTTAACAATGTTTTCAAAGCACTTAGTGCTCTTTTTCTCGTGCGATCATTTTTTTCTACTTAGAAAAGAAAAAACAAGAATTGCGCACAATAAATTGAGTGAAGTGCAGGTATAGTTCAGAGCACTTCGTTATAAATTGTATCGTCATCTTAGGTGATTAAAATATCACTCCCATAGGAAGCAGTTTACCTGCAGTGGATGAGCACGAGTGAATTGATAAGTCATATAAATTAATACAATCTGCAATCAATTTTGGATGGTGGTGGAGGAGAGTCCCCATTGCCTGTAAAGCGCTGTCCAGAAAATATAAACGTAAGAAATTATTATTTCAATGCGCTCTTTATATTGTTGAGTGAAACGATACAGAACATACAATACTTGTAATACATAATAATATATGACATTTAAAATGTTGGGATGTCCAGCAGTATAGCAATGTCAGGATATAGTGTGATATATTTGTAATTGGGAGCTAATGTAAAACAATTAAGAAAAATAACAGAAACAGCTACTTAAAAGTATTTCTAAATGATCTGAAAGAGATTATTCTTTTCCGGTGGAGGTTTAAAGTATCTGTTCATGTGAATTAATGTATCATCTTGTTATGCCGGCGTTATACTACACGATTTTCCTAGGATTTTTAGTCGTAGCATTCATTTACATAATCATAAGAAAATCACAGCGAGCTGTAGAGAGTAGCAGCGCGCTCGCCCGTTTCCGTCAGTTGTGTTGAGTGACACCCCCAGCAACTCAGTCATAGCGCTCTCAATAGCCCCTATGACCAGCGAGTCGCAGAGAGAAACTGCTTTGATTTTCTCATAGCGAGTCGCAAGTCGTAGCGTTGGGCTCTTGTATCTGCGACAGTCAATAGCCAATGAGCGCTCAACCGCAAGTACAACGCAAACAATGCGGCTTCAAGGAAAGTGTAGTAAAGTGATATAGGAATGTATAATGAATTCTCTATGAATTGGCTGCATTCCTCCCCACTGATATGTGGTGAGCGTTCTGGCGCACTATGGCTGCCGTCGCATCATCCAGGTGGATGCTGCACATTGGTGGTGGTGGAGGGGAGTCCCCATTATCTATAAAGCGCTTTGAGTGGAGTGTCCAGAAAAGAGCTACATAAGTGTAAGCAATTATTATAATTATTATAAATGTTGTAATTACATGTAATAGTCCACCAGGTGGCTCAACCCATTTTCCAAGGTTATAGGAGTCATCCGGATGTGATAGTGTTGGCGCCAGAAAGATAGAGAGAAAACCGGAGAGAACTGGGGGACAGTTGGAGAAAGCTAGTATGAGAGAAAGGTGTCAGTTCGGTATTATTGTGCTGTACAAATGAATTTTTCTGTAATACATAGTTCATTTTTCCACACCCACCTCCTTGTCATTCTTTGCTTCATGTGAAGATACAACAGAAAGAAGGAGAGCAAGTGTTTTGGACTGTGCAAATGGAGGAGAGGCTTGTCGAACTTTGGAGCCTGCACAGATGTCCATTCGATGTTTCATGTTTGTCGTTTATTTACTTTCATGCGGTGCTCTTCCTCGTATTCCGAGGAAACTACTCCATAATACTGAAGGCTGCAGCTGGAGAACTTTCATCATGTATAAAGTAATGCTGTGCACTTGATTTAAAGCATCCAATAAAAATCCAGTGGCCAGCCATGAAATCCCACTGGTCTTTTCTCTGTACATAGGCTGGCTCCCAGGTTGTCCAAGTGCTCTGGAATTGGGAATGTAGATGGATGGATGGGGGGTTGGTAGTATGCTTACAGTTTTTTATTGCAATACATTATTGAATACCATACTGTAGATATACTGTATTACCTAAAACACTTACACAATGATATTAAAAAGCCTATTAAAGAATCTTAGACCTAAAGATAATGCAAATTTATATTATTTTATTAGCTTTACATTATAAATTAAAATAAATAATCCATAATATTATGAAGTGGATGAGAGCAGCTGAGAATTTATAGTTGACACTCAGTCTCTATCACATTGGTGAGAAGATGTGGAGTATGTTTATTGTAGTACAGAGGTGGTATAGGAGTAAGAAGTACAGTAGCTATTGATGTTCTGTAGAAACTTTGCACAATGTCAACTACTGCATATTTAGAATGTAGCTATTTTTATTGTACGTGGTAAAATGTAAATTATATTTGTGTGATTTTCACAATAGATAAGTCATAGAAATACATTAGTAATGACCGACAATGCTTGCATTGACTGTGTGGGTGAAAACAGTGATATTGGTTCTTCTGTCCTCCCTATTAAATTAAATGTAAAATCTTCCTCAGATGGCATTGGTGACATGACTCCAGTCCTTTTACACGTCTGCTGCATGTTGTCCATGTATCAGCACTGCACAATGATGAGTGAAAATACTCACTTCCTCAGCTGGCCAAAGGCTGCTCTTGGAGAGTTCAGGTGATGCTGGATATCCACATCAACGTTTGCCTTCTCTGAACGATAATACCCAAACTATGAGAGATGCTCTACATTTGAAATGAATCTCAGTTTCAATCAAATGAATGGGTCCTGGGCATGTGTATCTGGAGTTTACTGGTGGAGAAGTATGGTCTTCAGAGTGTCTTAGTTCTCTCAAGGAACATACTGCATATTGGAGATTAATGACTGAAGTCATGGTGGCTTTAGTTTTGGACTGGAGTTTGCTGGAGGTTCAATACATTTTTCCACTCAGTAAGTCAATGGTTATCATCTTGAAATGCAATAATGGGTACAGTAAAAGAGAATAATTATTATGATTTACTCCACTAAACTAGTACACCTCTACACTAGCTTTATTATCATGCATTTACTTTAGGACTGCATCAGGGCAAGTGAAAGAATACTGAAATACAGATTACTGTACAATAATTACCATTCCAAAGCACTTGTGGTCTAATTACTCCGTACTTCACTGCAAAAATCTTGTACTTCTTACTATGTAACTACAAAGGCTTTTAAAGTAAATATCAACATAGGTTTTGTCTAGAAAGATTTTCAAAAAGGAAACAATTCAAATTAACAGACCATGCAATTCCTCCTTAGAGGAAGATAATAAACAGTGTCCCTGCAGAAATGCATTCAGTAGAAGTGTCCATTTCCTGGGGACTACATCTGATTTAGCTCAGAGCGAATAAAAACCACAAAGGAAGGACTGAACTCGAGCCACTCATTTATATTCTGTCTGCTTCAGACAGACATCATGATTATAATCACCATGTAGCATGTTCCAAAAGAGTCATAGCTAAAGGCATATGATGCTATTTATATTTTGTTTTCTGATTTCCTACTTAAAAGCAAACATAAACAATGGTTAATTTATTATGTAGATCAGGAACACATATCCTGCAATCTGTTTATTTTCTGGTGGAGGCCCTCAGTAATTTATTACTCTCATCTAACTTATCAGTAAATGGCATTTATTCATCAAACCTTTCACTTGTTTTAAAGCATTACTATTACTATGCAATAATTTACTATAAGAAGCTTCGAAATGAAACTTAATGTTGGCATCATATCTGCTATTAATATGTATATAGTAAGTTATTTTTATTGGTTCATCCCCAAAACATCTCCTAGCCAAGGACAGTAATTCAAGGATTCTGATTAATTGCTGTTGATTGAATTATTTTGTTGTGGTCATCCCAGGAATCTGTTAGCTGCATAGTTGGAGGACCAAAATGTATTTTAAGCTTCTTAAACAAAAGTCATGACAGTCTTTAAATAATAATACTGTAACAACAAAACTTCACACATTTTATATTTTGTAGGAACTGCAGATAAATTTGCAAGGTGAAGCAAAGCTACAGACCTTATTTTTAAACATTTTTATATATATATATGTTACCTCAGTCATCTTATGGTATTTCACAGTGGGAACTAAATATAAACACAAAAATAATTAAACGTCTATAACAACTAGATCTTTTTAGTAGCTATCACAATATTCTGGGCATTTCTGGAAACAGAAACTGTATCACATGTCTATATATTGTCTCTTAGTTTGGTATACAGCCAGATACAGTGAATGAGGTTGAAAATGGGACATCATCAGTGAAGAGCAGATCGTATCTGTACTGTATATTTCTTAACTTAAAACTTTCCCTTTTTTAAAGACAGTTGGTTTTTAAAGTTTTTAAAGTTGGTTTCAGTTATACAATTAAAAATAAATCAAAATAATACAATATTCAGCTCAAATGTTGCAAGTGAATATCTGGTGACTCCATGCAGTTTCCAGTTACATAATTTGTAGCCCTTGATACATTATAGTATCATGAAATCTTAAATTGTCATCATTGAGAAGCTACTGTAAGTACTGTACATCACTAGGTGGAAAAAAAACAGGGTTATATACTGCCAATGAGTGTTACTGTATTTATTATAATTAACATGAGACAATTTAAAGTCTTGCTTAGAGAATGTTCTTTTATTATTTTTCTTCTATTATCACGCATCATTATAATTCCCTTGATATACAGGCTCTGGAGTTTACAACAGGTGATGTTGAGAAATTATACTGTACACAATAACACTTTCTAATAGAAATGTAGGAACAAGTCACAAATCCCATTCAAACAATATTTTTTACAGTATCTTTTATTAAAAAAAATCATGCTAAACTAGATTAAATAAATAGATTACCACTATATATGTTTTTATTGTATATTGTTTTGTGATCACACAAAACAAGTTTGCCTAAATTCTGCTGGTTCAAAAAGGCACAGAAAATTCCCATACAGTATGCAATCAGCATATCCAATCCGTTTGGAATTCTACAATTTCTGTACTGTACAGTGAGCAAACATATAGGATAATTAATTTTCCCTGTTTCTTGTTACAATACATGTACAGCACTTTCTTTTTCCAGAACCCCCTAGCCTCCTGGGGTAGAAACAATTCCAGGACAACCTGCTTATCATTCATTATTCATATGTTTCATTTCAGCCCTAATAATGCCCCTGACTGACTGCGTAACAGCAGGGCATTTGTGCTTTAATGGGCTTGCTTAGTTTAGGTTTAAATGATCATGGTGTAATAGAAAATTCCAGCATGGACAATTGTCAGGGAAATTGCCCACATATGTAGTCAGTATCTTTGGTATGTAGTCTGTATTCATTATTTATTTGGGACTAAATAGCACTCATCAGAGTTCTGAGCTACTAATCTGCTTAGAAAAAAATAAGATGAAATCATAGTTGAAGCTTCTCAAAATAACTAATATAATGTACAGTATTTGTTATGTTAATTATGTATTATGGATACGTAATGACAATGGAAACTGAATGACAATGGCTTATGCACTGACTATCTACAGTTTTAAAGTCACACAAATAATTGTGAAGTTACAAATATTTAACATCATTATTATATGATGTTGTTTTTTGTAGCTGCACAACTGTCTGAAACCATTGAGAAATGCCCTTGTCTTCTGAATTCTTTTATATATGAGGAACTACTTCAGGGTGTTGTTAGTCAAGTACATTTCATTAATTTTTTATTACCAAAGAGTTCATTTCTGAGACATAATTCATTGCCTGCTAATGCAGTAGATTTTGCTCTTATGTGTGTTAGCATTGATCTTCAGTGAGCACTAAATGGCAGAGGCAAAAACAAGCTTAAACCATGAAAGGGTAAAAAGGCCTCATCTACAGACATGAACATCCAATAAACCAGTGAACTAGGTTATAATCTAGCTCTAAAATAGTTATCTGGGTTTGCTGCCTCAGGAGTTATTTTGTGTTATGTGGCAAAGGCGTGTATCGTTTAGTGGGAACTGCCCTTACTTTGGCAGAGTTCGTATATGTTTTGGTCTTTAGCAGTAAGTCATTGTTATGTGCCTCTTGCTTGAGTCTTCCTATATTCCTGGAGTGAAAAGTCCCAGGAGACCCTATACAGATGAGATTATTTTTTTATACTGGGGGAGTTTTGTAGATGAATTCCTCATGGACGTCCTTGCTGCCTACGAAAGTCAATGCCCCATGTTTTCTGAGTGCTTCCATGGAATAGCAGATCACTAGTGAAAAAACAATCTGACACACAAACATGCTGTAACGAGAAGAATGCATGCCCACCCCACTTCAACACACTTTGTTATTTTTGCTTAAAAAAATGCATGTAAAATGTTTATTTGCACTGAAAAAGCACATAGTTTCAAAGAATTTCAAGGAAAAGGCAAAACTTGATCATCAGTTAAAGACAGCATGTTCATACTATTGTTAAATGCACATTTATCATTTAATCACTTGGTTATTATTTAATAATTTTCAGGTAGTACAAAATTGCTGATTCATAGCATTTTTTGTCTTCTTGTGTTGCATATGGACATTTACTAAATCTAAGACAGCTATTAAAAAATAGAGACTATTTAAAGGGCAATATGCTTGTTTTTGTCATTAAAGAAGCAGTCGTTGGGTGGAACATTACATGCAGCCAATTTTGAGGTCACTATATTAGACAGAAAATAGACTGGTGTCTAGCACACCAAGTCTGAATTAAGTGATATACTGTAGACATATAGACAAACGGCAGCAAAGACTTGAAAAAAGAAATATAAAGGTACTGTATGGTGGCCTACTCCATTTTTCCTTTACAAATATTGTAAATTTTATTTCAGTCTTCCCTTTCTTGTTTGAAAAGCATCTTTAATTCCTTCAAACTCTTATCATAGTGTAGGGGCTCAGAATTAATTCAATAATTCCATATTCAGTAATCTGTGCAAGATAATCTATCAATGTAAGTAATCTATTAATGATTGCAAGCTAACTTGAGATACTTTAAGTAAATTGATGTTGAATGCTGCATTCTAAAGACAATTTGGATTGTTTTCTTTAAACAGTTTCTAAACTAGTGAGATCCGCAATTCATTTACAATTTATTAAATAAAATATCCAAGGATCAAATAAGCCGAGCGTGTTTTGAAACACATAAGTTTACAAACCTCTTCAATTTTCCCTGTTCCAAAGAGGTATAACTCAATCCGTCTTTACATGACTGAGCCCATTGGACTGATTAAGTATACATACATACTGTGCATACACTAAGATGATAACAGACTTCTGTCCTTGAAAGTGAAAAAGAACATAGTTTCAGCATAACCCTTCTTGATCTTTATTCTATGTTCTCTGATATGTATTTCTGTGTCCTATTTGCCTTCACCACTGCTAGAGCAGGAAGTCTATTATGTAGTGAATGCCTTGAAAACTTCTTAGTTTTTTTAATTATACTGACATAAATATACCTTTATATTTGTCTAAATCTTTTTTTATATGATACTTCCCTTGTCGTATATGTACGAGTTCTAAAATCTTACATTGTTCTAATTACAATTTTAATATTTTTTGCTATTAATAACCTGATCTGTTTAAATATATTGAATGAAGCATAATACAGGCAGTGCCAAAGCATTAATCTCCGCAGGTCTAGGTTCTAAAACCTGTTTTTTGATAAACCAGATACAAAAATTATATACACTTTATATACTTTATATGTATCATACTTCTCAAAAATCTAATCTGAAAAACAAAATCTTCCTTCATGGAGCCAGTGTTTACTGTAAAAGTGTTACTGTACAGACATGGTTCTAACCTGTCCCTAATTACAAACTCCCTTATTTTACAAGGTTTACATGTCGCACAAACAGGCCTACAATTTCCTAGATAGGTTTGATCCTCTTTCTGTCTATTACATTTTCAAGTTTACAAACCTCTGCAATTTTCCCAGTTCCTAGAGATTTACACTATTTACAAAACAAAAAATGGTGCAAATTTCTTCTAATAACACTTCAAGAAGCATGATTAGAAATGACTATGAGCAGGATATAATGTTTTATATTCAGTACTGTTTTAGGAAATTAAGAGCATAGATTATGTGTATTTAAGTGGTTATCTGCTGTTTTGTAGAGCGCATTTTCCTGGAAGCATTAAAGAGATAATGCAAAAATGGTTCATCATAAAATACCATGTTAAAAGGGAAACAGGATTTTCTATGAACAGCCAGGGAGCAACAATGAAAAAAGGAACCTTTAGCTTTAGCACTGTATGAAACACTTCCCTTTACACAACTTAAATTTGTATTGCGTTTGTATAGTGTATTTGTTTTGTCTTAATGCTGTGTATTTACAAAAATTGTCTTATCATTTGTGTGTATCTCAGCAACCTGACTTCATGAAGTATGGGGAATTTTTTATCACTTTTTGCTGATATATGTAGAGGTCTGAGTTCTTGTGATTCAAGAGGGAAGTAAAACACTTTCTTTATGGAAGTTATTTTTAAACTAAAACCTCTTAAGTACAGCCTTTCGTTAAATGTCCTGCAGTTTTTTCATACCCACAGACATCCATGGAGCTGTCAGTCCTTTCTTAAAGATCCTCTTTTTAAACAGATTCCTTACTGGCTCTTCACCAGTAATTAGTTCAAAAGGGGTGTGTCACATTGAAACAGATAAAAAAGATCCCAATCCCTGTTCAGGATGGAATTGCTACAAATTTGGCATGCCCAATGGCTTATACCTCTCCACTTGAATTATGTGGTATTCAGCATCACTTCATCAACCTTTCAATTGACTCAAATGTTTAGGGTAACAGGGTACAAACATTCTATTATGAAAAGCAATGTCTCTAATTACATGAACTTCTCTAAACAAACACCCTATAAACTTTGCTTTCAAACAAAGTAAAATGTTCCTCACTCATGGCTTGGTGCCAGATGACTCCAGAAACCTTAGGTACCCATTTCATAAATTTCTATCTGAAGGGGGAATGTCTTGTGTTGTTATGAGAAAGTTGACACTATGGTAAAAGAAAACAAATATGGAACTTTCTTTTTGGAAAGACAAATACAGTTTATATTTTGTGTAAACAGAAATAGGATGTGAATGTATATATTGAAATGTATTCGTAAGGATTAATGTCTGGTGTGCATTAGTGTAGAATTTGTTTATTTTAGTTTTCTTCTTTTTTCTATTGCACACACTTTATTCAGTGGAAGACCCAATTTCAGGAAAGTTTCTTTCAGTTTACAGGAAAATAAACATATACTGTAAGTTAAAAAGTATTCTTAACTTTTTAAATGCTTCTCTTACCTTGACATGAGATGGCTCTTGTAAGGGAAGTGGTCAAATCACTTTTACAAAGCCAGAGAATATTTGTCTCTCCATCAGTAATGGAACATTATTTCTTATTACAGAAGAGAAAGAGCATTTTCCATTTAAAGACTAAAAGTTACTCTTAACATTTTTACATGCAACAATATTTACAGTTCACCTTTCTCTCTTAGAAGAACAATCAAGTGCAGGTTTTAAAAATACATATCAATTAGTTTTCACAGAAATGAATAGCTCTATAACCATTCTTCACTCAATTTTCAAGGCCTACCTGTACTCGGGGGTTAAACTCAAAATTATATATACAGTATATATATTCAATTACTGTTATGTGTTTGGTGAATTGTAGGTGGTTTAGATTGTTCTGTTAATCATAAATTCCTTTTTAATCTTAACATTTAATTTTATAATCCCTTTCTGTTTTCTGGAAAATCTTTTCTAGGAAAAAAATTTGGGAATATAGTATCCTCTTAGCAGACACTTTAATCAGTTCTTCCACTTTCCTTTATTTAGCTTTAATGACAATGTTACCTTCTTGTAAAACATGCTGATAAGGTCTGTGTTGAGCTTTTCAAGCTAATATGTGTCCAGACACATCAAATGTTTTCTTATAATTTAAGACTTTTATGCCTTATGGCATTCCATACTAAGGGAATTGTTTGATATATGGTGCTGAATTCACTTCCAAGTCTTAGTTGTTCTTTTCATTGATAGAATCCATGTAGTCTGTGTGTTTTATATATAAAATATGTAGTTTTCATCACACTGTGGTGAGGACATCTTAGCAATGTGGGAGGTATGATGATTTTTTTCCATTTTTTTCTTCATCTTAATGCTACAGAGTACTGGGAAATGAACAACAGACATAGTAGACCGGAAATTGTCCTTATGAGATTACAACACTATAAAATGATGAAGCATAGTAGGTTTTAACTCTTCAGTGTGACAGCATTTATTATAAGGTTTAGCCAAGAAGGACTAACACTTCAACTATTCTTTCAGAACTACAATAAAGGAAAACTATCACAACCCAGTTTTTATGTCACACTGCATTAAATGTAAAAACACAATGTACAGTTGTAACAAACTTAAAATCTACTTAAAGGCTTTTCTCAGTTTAGCATGTAATGCTCAGTATGTATTTTTGTGATCCGATAAACCTCAGGTCTCTCAAATTTGCTATTGCAGTTTTCAAATCACTACATTAAAGTATCACTATATCACTATACTAAAACAAAATGAATATCACTGCTTGTCGGATTTTTCAGGGACTCATTTTTTCTGTGTGTCATACCCCATTTCTCTGAGCAGCAAAATTGTATTTTTAGTATTTTGGTCTCAAGTTTAAAACAACTGCTTTAAGGCTAGTTAGTAACTGTAAGTTTCAGTTTACTGTCATACATTTAAAGAGTAATTCAGTCACAAATGTTTGAAAGGTAATGGAGTGTCACACATTTAAAGAGTAATTCAGTCACAAATGTTTGAAAGGTAATGGAGTGTTAATTTGCCTCTTTTAGGGTTTAAGGTACTGTATGAACTCCTGTGCATTTCAGGTTTCTGTGTAACAATGAGCTTCTCATCTCAAATAAAATCCCCAAGGTAAACAAACCCTGAAACACTACTAATGTGGACTAATAAATAAATAAGACACCAACCAACAGGGTCATTTACTCCATAAAACAACACTTCCTTTACCCAGAAACAAGAATAATTATTCTTTAACCACCATTACAGCCATGGTTATGGACCTTTATTGCTTGCACAGGTACATTTCTGTTCTGCATTGCATTTTCTGAGAACGGACTGTTTATAACATTACTTTATTAACCCTTTACAATTTCTTGCATAAGAATTATCTTTTCATATACCCCAGCTTGCTCTCCATGAGACATACAGACAGGGAGAGAGCCTGGGGTCAGAGCACAGGGTCTGCCATTGTATGACACCCCTGGAGCAGTTGGGGTTAAGGACCTTGCTCAGGAGCCCAACAGAGTAGAATTCCTCTCCCAGCTGTGGGATTTGAACTGGTAACCTTCCAGCCACAGGCACAGATCCTGAGCCACAGAGCCACCGCTCCGCTCCAAAGCTCTCAGTGGAAACTCAGTGGGGTTGTGGAAAATGCTGTTTGTTCTGTCAGTTCTAGGTTGTTGTGCAGTCTCTTGTTTTCGATAGCAATCTGGATGTATGAAGTTCTTCAGAAAGATATGCATTTTTAACAGTTATTCAAAATTGCAAGAATTGCAAAACAGAATGTAATACTATTCAAAAAGGCCTGATTTCAAAACACAAGACTTTGCTTCTGAGAAAAAACATCAAAGTTAAAATAAATTGGGGATTTCAGGCATGGAAAGAAAAGAAGTTGCTTAAAAATAATTAGTATTAAAAATAAATGTCTTATGATAGAAAGGCATTACCAGAAAGCTGCTCATTCCTGGGTAAAAGTCACATTAACTCACTAGTAAAACCTAGCCAAGAAAATTGGGATCAAATTGGAACTACATCGTGGACAGTATGCGCTTCCATTGCAGGCACACACACACAATATAGAGGCACAAGTAACATAGCAAACATATCTTTAAGAGAATGGAAGAAGCCACAGCCTCTAGACAACTCTTACATGGATACATGGAGAACATGCAAACTTCAAATACCCCAGGCCAGAATCAAACCCAGCATCCAAGAACTTTACGGCAACAGCAGTAACCAGCATGCCAACATGCTGTCCTAATTAAATTGATATTATCTGGGTTTGAAGGCTCCATTTACTCTGTACTATTTAGTTTAATATGTTATCCTACAACTAGCCTTTTAAAATCAGGTGAATGGAGACCAAAAAGTAAGTCATATGTATGTTTTTCCCATAGAACACTCATGAGGGGGCAGATGCTAATTCAGCTTTTAAATCAGAAATGGAAAAAAATTGGAAGCAACAGCGCATGGGAATTCCTCTGTCTGACAGCTGGTTATACAAACGAAGCCAGATGTCAGTTCCCTCAGTCATGATTTCTTGCCATTTACCACCCACTTATTCCACTCCCATCCCCCCACCCGTGTAGATGAACTCACACCAGGGTTTCAGCCTAAATTGTTTTCATAGCTAGACTACCAGGCCTCTGGTTCTCAGAGAAGAATTCAATAAAGCACAGAGCCCAGAGTGTACTAACTGTTGACTGGCAACATGGTGTCCGCCGCTTTATATAACTGGTGGCTACTGCTTTTTTGTCACCATGGTAAAATCAACAACAATAAACGACATCTCTATCAAATTGCCAGTTATGGCTTTTGGGCTGCAGTTCTTGAAACATTTATATAGACAAGGTGTTTCCTTTATCCATCCAGGTCTTTTTTATTACTTGATAAATTGTTGTAATTAGGTTTCTTGACAGCCAATGTCATTGTAGCATGTCCGTGTGATACTGTATTAGGTAACATTTTATTTACACATAAAAGCAATTATAATATGGAATATGTATCTTCTCATTATATACCTAATTCTCCTCTGTTTCCATAATGATATGTAGGTCTGTAAAGGCAGTGCAGCAAAAGCATACTGTACTTCCATGTTTACAGTTTTCTTATAGTGATCAGCATCTAAGAATATTTGCAGTTACTGCATAAAATTGGGAGCCAAATCGGATCAGAAACAAGAAAGTTGCTTTCTTTTTTATTGTTTATGCTTAATTTCAACAAATCATCATAACCCATGTCTTCCAGCATCTGACAAATATTAGTAACCTTTAGGCTCTCTCTTTCAAAAAACTTTATAGGCAACATACCTTTTCATGTGCCCAGCACTGAAACTCTTTCACATTTTAGAACTTCATCATAACTTCTGTTGACTAGTATTCAACATTCACAGATTTATATTCAAGCATTCAAGCATATGTTTGAGATCAAATTTACACATTCCTCCACTGTGTTTACTTCAGACAGTGCATATTTCCTTCCATGGGCATTGCAGTCTTTTCTGTTAAGAAAACTAGGCATGAGGTTTCTGACTAAAAAAAGTATTTGAATATCTCTGCCCAGAGGTTACCATGACTGAGCAGTTACATGTACCACGTATGATTTCCTGTTTCTACTGGCTTTTGCCCAAGACCAACCAAACCTCAAGGGTCACCCTCACAGTCTGATTGCAGCCCGTTCAGGAGTTAATGGCTCCTCACATTATGAAAAAACGACATAATTTCCTTTCCCACTGTTTTATAATTATAGCATGAACATAACTAATGAAAGTTTCTTAGAACATTTGTATGACATGACTTTTAACAGGAAACTATGCTGAAGCATAAGGAAGACATTAAAAATAAAAAAGCCTGAATGGTCCAAAATGGAACAAGTTAAAATTAGTGAAAGAGTTATCCATGGAAAATGGTATTTGAAAATAGTGACATTCCAGCCAGCTTTAATCACATTGCTAGGACATATGTTTAGAGTTTCTTTCTACAGTAAAAGATGGGCCAGGGTAGGGATAGTTAACTTTAACAACTGGATGCCATCTGTGGTACGTTTTTCTTCCAGATAAATCTTAATTAACAAAGTGATCTGCAGCACCTAGGTTAATTAAGCAATTAAGGATGAATTCAACTTAACTTACTGTAAGGTTCAGATCCCTGTAAAGTTATAAAACCTAGGTAAACCAAGGTTGATTACTGATAATCTAGGGGGATACAAGATGATATGAAGGGGAAGTGCATTTAAGTCTGAGAACAGGAGGCACATTTTTACACAAAAGCTTGAGGGCATTTTAAACAAGCTACCCAGGGATCCTTTAAGAAACAGCAAGTCTAAAAAGTAATAGCAAACAGACAAACATGAAGGTCCGCAGGCTTTCTCATGTTTTTTAGCCATTCTTATGATCTCAGCATTACAAATCGCAATCATTAATCATCATCGTTAACTCACTGTTACAAGGCAAGGCTAAACCTATTTAATAGGAGGCTGAGAACTCTGCAAAAATCATGTCCATCATTCTTTTATCACAATATGGTATACTAAAGGTTTTTTCACACAAATATGAATTAAGTTTACGTACATGCTTCATACATACAGCTGCCAACATTCTGTATTTTGATGCTTTAAGGGGTTGACCAAGTCACGTAAAAAATGCGTTTGGAAGTTAATGCATCTAATAAGATCCTGTAATAAAATTCCAGTATGCCTTGCAGGATTTACTTCCTTTCCTGTTTCTCACCATCTGGGATTTTTCTGTGTTTGAGCCCGATAGGGCTTCTGATGTGTAATAGGAGAACACATGGGTTTTTTTGTAAAACATCTGCTGAAACCTGTAGACAATGAATCTACATTGAACATTTTTTTCAGGGTGATAATTAATTAATAAATTATAAATTTAATTTGACATGCAACAGGGTATTTTCAGTTTTAAATAACTAAAGCTGCTGTGTTTATTGCCACCATGGCAATAACAACATGTAACATCTCGTTTTTCCACTTTTCCTCTTTTTCTGTAATTATTTCGGAGTGGAAAGGCAGTGGTGTAAAAGCATTGTTCTATATTTACAGCTTTCTTATTAGTGATCAGCATCTAGAAACAAAGAGCTGTAGACAATGAATGTCAACTGAACATTTTTTCAGGGAGATAGTAAGGAATATTTTAATTAAATAATATCTCTAATCTGTTATTTACCAAAGCTGCATTAGTGTAATAACTAATCATAAAAATACACGTGAAGAGTAGTTGACCTGAGGATATTTAGGAGGCTGCAAAACCCCCCACAGATTTAACAAAACCTTAGATTTTTACTTGCTTGCTCTTCTTCTGTAAAAAATGATGTCCAATGAACTTTTGTTTGTGGGAGCAATCCTGATTGGGCAATCGTGACAGAGGTCTTTGATTTAATTTCCTAGGAACAGGTAAGTGGTCTGTAAGTTTCCTTTTGTTCTTAAAGTTAAAATGTCAGTTTACCATTTGCTTAAAAATGTATCTGGAAAGTTACTGTGAGCTAAAATAATTTCTCAATCAATAAGCAGAGAAAAATGGTGTGGTGTGTCCATCGTGGGTTTCTGAGAAGAAAGATAATCGGAAGTATTATACTACAGTACATAGTTTTTGCCCACTATAATCAATGGTCATTTTGAGCACATGTTATGACATCTGAATATTCCTGTGACAGATTTCACTGGGCTGGAGATCAGGTAGGGGAACATCCAAAAGCATAATTATTGGAAATTGGAACTTTAGACAAAAGTTATTTTGTTCCAGTGGATTATAAATTAATATTTAGATGGTGCTAAATGCCTAACTACTGTAACTTTTGTGTAATGTCATGATTTGTATAAAAGCAAGTACTTGTTAGCTTTAATTTGCCTGATATATTTGTTTAGGATTCAGGTAGCTGTGACTTAATGAAAGAGAGTCTTCAATCAAACAAAGATTTATGGACTCAGAATTTATTGTCAACTATATTATGTGTATAACAATGATCCTATGCTCTCATAGTCACAGCAGGCTTGCTTGATGAATCTGTGGACCAAACACACAGTACAGCAACACTGAACCACAGTTGCCTTCAAAATTGTGGCTAATTCAAGCCCAAAAGCTAAAGAAAATACTTTCTGTATATGTTTACCACCTAGTATAATCCAATTCTTAGAATGAAAATGCAGCATGAAATTCAAAACATCACTGTTAGTGTAACAGGGTTGAGAAAATATAAGTTTTGTATACATTTTCTTTCTTGTAATTTCCATTAAAATCATTAGTTTATGTTACTGTGCATTCCTTCTTCTGCATAGTTTGGAACAACTACCCTGGATACATGTACAGACGTTTAAAATAAATGGAAAAGAACACGTCCTTGTGCAGTAGTTTAATGTTCATAAATATTTAATTGAAGTTTACTTACTCTGTATACATTGCGTGAACTGTTATCCGCATATGGGAAATTTTGTATTTACTGCAATGGGGTCTTAAAACTTTAGACCGCAATTGAATGCCTTTTGAATGCCTTCGCAGAGCCATGTGATATCACTGTTTGAGAGATGCACAAAGTTTCTTTGTGAAGTTGTAACATGAGATGTATTTCCCTCACACTACTTCCAAAATGAAGGATATGCTTATGTATATGGATGAGCTAGAAGATTTCCATGGGAAGAAATCCAAACTGAACCTCCCCTGAATTCTCCTTCTCCATCTAAGCCTTCAGACTTCCAAAAATGGCAGTGTGGGAAAAACCAGACACCTGAAGTTGAAAGACCCACAATAGAATCAGTGTAAAAGGAACGATCTGTGTCAGCCAGATTTAAAAGCTGTACCAACAGGGCTCTGCAGATGTGTCTTCTGTTTACATACCAGGCTATTAAAAACTTGACACCTCATAAGGGAATATGTTTATTTTCACTGGGGCTGACCACATTAATGAAGCGGTGCTAACAGCAAGAAGTGAGGTACTAGGTCAAATTCCTTGCCTCCTTCCAAGTCCCCTCCTGTGAAGCTTCATCCAGTTTTACAGAGGCCTGTGCTTTTTTGCCCCACAACCTTGCATTAAATTCAATAGGAAAATCTGCTGCCTTAAAACAAATACTGCACATAAATTGACCAATGAGCCAAGAGTTAAAGGAACTGTTTTTTTTTTTTTATTTTAACAAACCCACATGATTAAGATTGCAGAACATTAACCACATTTTAACCACTTTATTTCTTAGGCTCTTCCAAAGAACAAGTTGTGTGAAACAAAATTCATGGATCTCCAAACTAATTAAAATATTGAAAATCAATGCAAAACCATGTAAAATCCAAACATGACCATGCTTCTTTTTTTAAACTGTCTCCCTAAAAGGTGTGGATGTGCAGACTTGTGTTGATATGATATTTAAATTTTGAGGTAGAGAGTAAGCACAGACACCTTTAACGACACAGAAAATGGTATATTTTAAAGTCACTGCAGAACCCAATTAAATACAATAGAAAAACTGGTTTTTCAACTCTATATCTCAGTCTGGATGACTTTTGCAGTTTATTATACTGATATTTACAGTATTTAGCACATAAAGTGCTTTCAGTTTTTCTAAGATGGTGCAATGATATTGTAGTTAGCGCTGCTGTTTCATAACTCTTGATTCTGGACTGGGGTGTCATCTGTGTGGAGTTCTCCTTAGCCTGTACTTTTGTACAGCTGCTCCAGTTTCCTCAGAACACCCATAGACCTGCATAGGTTAGCTGGTGTCTCTATATTTGTTCCTGTCTTGGACAGGAGGGTGTCCAGGGGTGTGTGTGCACCCTCCTTGGAATGAAGTTGTTATGGCTCATGCTGGGTAGAGTGTGTCACATGGTGATTGAATTTTGAGCAGCACAGTGTAATGACACGTTCATCCTTGATGGTCCTAAGGACCCTGGAACAACTTAATAGTTTTGTTTTGGCCATTGTAATATTTCTGTTTGTACATGTTTCGTCACAATTACTTTAATTTCATTTGTGTGTGCAATTGCTACTTCTTTCAATTAATTGAATTAAGAGAAGCATTACATTTACACGATAAAGTATTAAAAACACTCTTTAGCTTCCCAAGGTGTGGTCACCCTGGTGTGAATCAGCTTAATTTGCCAAAGGTGAGAGACTGTAAAGCGTTTTAATACCTGTTTCTGGGTGGAGATTTTGAATTTTGAAGAATATAATTAAGGTAAGTTAAGAAATGATTTTTTATTACAATTTGTGTGATTCATGCTATCACGTAGTATTTGCATATTTGAGTGTTTGAGTATACGGTTATTACTGCAAGGGTTTGCAATAGCAGCTATAAAAACATGTACAGCAAGGATACAATTAGTGTTCTTTTAAATGTTGTATTTTGAGTTTCTGAAGAAAGTGTTTACTAATGACATGGCAGACAGTTTATGTATGTTTGATGCTTTGAATGAAAGTACTATCAGTGCAGGGAGGCACGGTAATACAGTGGTTAGCATTACTGCTTCGCAGTGCTGGGGCCCTGGGTCCCCCTATGATCGCGTGGGTTTCCTCCAGCTGCACTGGTTTCCTCCCACAGTCCAAAGACATGCTGGTAGGTTAACTGGGTTCTGTGCGACTGGCCATGGTGTGAGTGTGTGTGTGTTTGTGTCTGATTAAATGCATTCTGGAGAGCCATTGTACATGATTTAGAAATGTAAGTATGAACATTTTGTTTCATCTGGAGTCCATCAGGGATCGATTTTAGAGATTAAATTTTTCATAAGTATGGTATAAACTTTCATTGCTGTGAGAATGATAGCCAGGTTTCTTTTCTATATTCTGACACTGGCCTACCTACAGTATGTGTAATGTTCTTCACTAGATGGTATGTAAAGGAATTTTCTCTTCTTGAGTTATGTTAAAACTAAAGATTACTGGATGGTTCAAAATATCAGGTCCAGAAAATAGAAAACCTCAAATTATTTATTAATGCTAATGAGATTCAACCTTGTACTAAAGAAACATGGCATTATTTTGATTCCAGTTTAACTCTTGAAGCACATATTACCACATTGTCTTTTTTCTCCTCTATAACATTGCTTGTATGCGTTCTTCACTTTCCCATAACCAAAATTTGTCTTTTTGCACATAAATCACAGCAATGAACGTCTTCCCAGAGCTTCAAAAAACTGTTCTCAATAAATTGTAATATATTTAGAATTCCAGCTAGAAGTTAATTTAAGGCCTGCATAATGACAGCTCTAACATTTCTGCATTTGCTTCTTGTCAACTCTTGCTTCTTGAAAAATGCTTTTTACCCAGCAACAGTATGAAAGAACAATTGCAAGCATATTATTTGACTTTTTGATATTAATGGTACAACTGCAGAATGGAACAAGTAATAGGTTTATTCCATGCTGAAAAAAAGAAGAGAGAAAACACAACGTTTTGGGGAGGGAGGTGCTCACACCTAATGAAGGCTCCATGGCCGAAACGTTGTGTTTTCTCTCTTCTTTTTTTCAGCATGGAATAAACCTATTACTTGTTCCTTTGCAGCCTACGCATGCTGACGCAGCTACCCACCTGAACTACAACTGCAGAATGTCTAGCTCATTTCACACCTTTAAATTATATACTTCCTTTTGTCTGTATCCATGATAGAACTGCATTTATCATCTCGGTGGAGAGGTTGCTCTCAGATCTGTATGAGAGGCTGCTCTCAGGTCTGCATGATTATATCCTCCCCATGCGCATGTATAAAGGGACTCTGCTTGACCACACCTAACCTGAGTGAAGACTTTTTTTCGACATTTTCATATTTCACCATATCTTCCTCACTGTGGCAACTGACCTGTGGGCTTTGGCCTGCTTTGCATTTTAAAAAGCAAGATGAGAAACCTTCAAGGACTATGCCTTTTACTGCCTTGCACCTAGACTCATCTTTGTCCTAATATGAGTTTAAGTTTATGGCACAACATCAAACAATTTCAGCTTCAACAACTTTGTAACTAGTTTCAGATAGCCAGAACTTCAGTCAATGGTCATGATTACTGTACTTCTGACTATCCCTCCTTTTATTTGTGATATCTGTTAAATCACACACAATTCTAGCCTCTGTGAGCTGAGTTTCCACTTCTTAGTTTAGCTGACAATTCACTAACAGGATATAATTCATTATCAGAATATTAACAGTATAAACTGTATATTAAAACATGGAAAAGACAAGTCAGGAGTAAAGTATATTTTTGTAGTTCTTGTACTGTTTTACCCCAGCTTTCAGCTCAGAGTGTCAATGCATACTGTACATTGTGCATGACTATGTATAAAATTTAAAGCATCTTAAATAAAAGATTAAATACAAATAGAAAATTTAAATAAAACAAATAGTGTATTATTGAGAACAGACTTGAAATGTCAAATATTTTATCAGTAAAGAATACAAAAATGCTTAGTTGGAATAGCAGTGATTTCAGAGATTTCTTATTAGAGGTTGTCCAAATGTTACAGTAAACATTTGTTATATTTTAGAGTTACTGTATTATAAACACAAGGAGCCTTTGGGATCAATGGAAGATTAAAATCGAACATTTTTGAATGAAATTTTAGCTAATGTGCACACTTAAGGAGTAGTTGGTGAGCTCTATATCAAAATTACATTTTCCTGGTAAAATTCAACCAGAGAATATATTCCACTTAAGGACAAGTACTTTCTTATTCTTTTGCCACTTCAGTATAGGTTTGGCTTTGTGCTTTGTGTCATTCTCCTGCTGGAAGGAGAATTTCAATCTCAGTTTAGGTTTTTAACTGACTAAAGCTGATTTCCCTCTAAGATTTACCAGTACTTTGCTCCATTTACAGTATTTTCCTTTCAGTCATGACAAGCTTCTCATTCTCTGCTAATGAGAAGAAGCCCAATAACAGAATGCTGCCACCACCATGTTCAACAATACATAATGTAATTGACTGAATGATCCACTGTGTTGTATTAGCATCAGATTTAATTTGTGTTTAGACCAAAAACCTCCAAATTTATCTTGTATAACCATAAAAAATGTTTGCCACATTTGCAAAATGACTTATGCGCTTTGTTGCAAATTCCATGTGGGATTAAAGATTTTTTTTAGTTTCATACAAGCCCTCTTTGTGAATTGAATGGGATATCGTTGACCTATAGACATTTTTTTTTTCATTTCAGCCATTGAACTTTGTAATTCTATTAAAGTAGCTGTTGGCCTCACAGTGGCATCCCTAAGGACTGCCCAATCTAGCCAGTGTCTGGGTTCCTTCCATTTATTAATGATTGTCTTTACCATGCTCAGAGAGATATTAAGGGTCTTTGAAATGTTTTCTTAACCTTATTCTGATCTGTGCTTTTCTACATCTTAATCCCTTGTTGTTTTGAAAGCCCCATAGTCTTCATGGTCTAATATTTGCTTCAAATTCACTACATGCCTGAAGGGCCATACAGAAACAGATGTATTTATTCTAAAATCATGTGAACCACAATTATTGCACACAGATATGGGCCACACATTGTATGGCCCGCTAAGAACAAATTTGGTTTGCCTCAGCAAAGGTTTTAAATTCCAATGCAGTTATGACTGTAATGATTTCTCTTTCTTTTTGTTTTTAACTTATGTTGAGCATATAGCAAATATTTATTTCAACTTCAAAGTCCAAGACTGCAATCTTTATAGAAACATCTGAAAACTGTGCAAAGGTCTGACTAACTTTGCAAGTGTTACGGACAGGCTCCATAGTCCGTGTTGGCTGTTATGTTAGACCCTATGCGAAGTGGTAAGAGCTGAAGGAGACAGGAGGCGGAGTATGGGAAGACACACAGGGGTTTAATGGTGCAGTAAAGTAAAAGTGATAGTCTGTGAGAAGGTTAAATGGGGAAACAAAGAGAGGCATCCAAATCCGAGCAGGTCCAAAAGCAGGTCAAGGCACAGTCCATTAATCCATAAACGGTAAATCCATCCTGAGACACGAAAAGGTTAAAATCCCTGGGAAGGGGGAAAACACGAACACCCAAAAAACATGGAGATCCTGGGATGATGGGGCGAGATCCTCCATTCCCCAGGCTCAGAACACAGGAGGTGTCGGGGATGAGGCCTTTGCCCGCAGGAGACGGGCGTAGGGTATCCTGGTGCTAGGTGGGCCTCGTGACTTCCGTACCCTAATTCTGAGCCCTGAGTCCTGGAGGAGCTAAGAATAAATAAGGGGAGACACAACAAGGCACACCTGGAACACATAAACAGTCACAGGGAACTCCTGACAGGAGTAAAATGGACCTCCCTCTATGGGAGGGATGTCAACATAACAGCAAGGCACCTATTTTACAATCTGGATAGATATGGAGTAGGTTGCTTGAATGTGACAAAGTTATAATGTCCTCGTACTCAACATTTCTGTATTGAATGGGCTTGGGTTGCAGCGGTCTAGATCTCTGTCCTGGGGATTTTAATGGAGAATTAGGTCCCAATCATTGGGAACAAATCAAACACCAAAGCAGAAATCACTTACATACTGTATGCTACAGTATGTGAAGAAGACAGTTTAAGGAAAACTCCAGTGCAAGACAATAATACTTCTATAATAATAATAATACTGTAAAAACTGAACTTCTAGGAAAAAAAATTAGGCAAAACAAATCTAAAGCAGATATGGCAACAACTGGGGTGAAAAGTTCAGGGGAGTTCTGTGTTACAATGCTGTGGAGATAAAATCTGATGTCTTTGTGGACATGTGCTGTGCCACTTTTGCAGCTGTTGGTTAAGGTTTATTTTCCTCAGTCCTCTGAAGTACCCCTTCTGTTGCCTTTAGTGATCTGAAATGTCAACAACTATTTTATGGCTTCCTCTTAACTGCACAATCATCCTTGTCTCCATGGCAATTTAATGTTTTTCAACACATTCTAAAACACGGTTCTTTCTTTAATCTAACATCATGAAGTTCTGTACAATGTTTTTCAAAAGACATGATCTGAAGTCACCCATGACAGTTTAAATTTGGCATGCTAAGGGCCAGTAAACACTTTTAGCCCATTGTCTTAACACCCCACCCCCCCCCCCCACCCCCAAAAGAAAATGCAGAAGCTGTAAATTTCTTAACCTTTCAATGTATTTATTCAGTGTGTCTAATCCAGACAATGAGGAACTTCTGTCAAGTTTCAATATGTGGTTTCCAAAAAGTCTGCGGCTTCACTGAGGAAGTCATTGGGATGGAACACAGCCCATTTTTTTCATTTCAATCGTCTAAAGTGGTGTCTTTTGTTTGTGTGTTTGTTACTGCTGGACAGAAAATCTGTTATATTTAGTATCTTTAAACCCCTTTCAAACATTTCACTGACCTCTCCAGTGTTAATGTTAATAATTTCTGTAAATATTCATACAGTGCCTTGCTAAAGAATTCAGACCCCCTGAAGAATTTTTACATTTTGTTGCTTTCAAGCCTGCAGGCATGACATTTTGAAGTAGCAATTAATTTGTTATATGCACAGCATTCAGAGCAAAAAACAAAAAGAAAGTAAATAGATAATGACTATAAAAAGAAAAGTGGATACATCACGACTGTAGAAATCTAACCCACATCAAATCCACAATAAACCAAGTTATTTGCATTGGCTATATGCTTACAGAACCTTACATGAAATATTGGGTTGGAAATTTGCATTTCAAGTTCAACGCATTATTACTCATTATGAACTCACAGTACTGTACATTCCTTTCACCTATGTGTCAGTTCTGATTTTGAGGAGAGGAATACTCACAATACCAGAATCCAGCACTAATCATGCACTTGTGATGACAATATAGTTAGCATCAGTTAACAAAAAAGGGAAAATGGCATTTCTGTGATGATCCATGACCCACAGAAAGTCTGCATTTTATACTAAGCAAAGATTTCTTAACCTCATTGGCTCCAGTTCTCTTTTTTTTCCAGACACTATTTTGTGTATTGTGTATTATTTCAAGCAGGAATTAATGTGCATTCTCTAGTAAAGTTCGAAGGATCGGTGTTTAGTTATTCAGATATGTGTCTTCATCGTTTCTAATAATAATGCACACATTACCTGACTTTCAGTGCTGACTCTCAGCAAAATACATAAATATAATGCCCAGTTTGAAAGCAACAACTAGAAGTATACAGTGTGACATCTATGCCTACCCCAGAAACCTATCACATTGGCATTTTCCCCACTTGATTTAAGAACAAGAATGGAGGAGTTCAGGTTTAGTATTTATAGTTTAATATGAGTATTCTCAGACTTACTCAGGTACATATTAAAATCTCCTATGCTGATCATTACTCTGCCCTTAAACATTTTTCAATGAAAGGATCTACTGTATGAGAAAATTTTATGAAATTGAAATAATTAGTGAAATTAACTATCATTGGTACTACTGTATCTTACTTTGTGAGAATTGATTACATGGATTCTCCTCTGCCTTATCTTGATCACCCCATCTTTTTGAACTAAGTATGTTATATTCAATTAAATAATGTTTTGAAAATAAAAGTAAACACACAGGACCAGCGAAAAACCTATACCAAAATCCCAGAGTATTTTCTTAAAAGGCTTCTACCTTTGTTTGAAGTTCCTAAATTTGATTTTTTTCATCTTGCAAAAGAGATTCTACACTCAGAGACTTTTTCTAAACAAAAAGAATGAAAATGTTTCCTTGGAAATCTGTTTTCCAAACACTTTGAGGCCAAAGTGAGGGTTTATTTACATAATGTGACCACAAAGAATCTTTAAAGACAAATATTGAGAAAACAAAAAAGCTCAGGAAAATGTATTGTCAGTAAGAGAGTTTTAATTCTCCGCAAGAACAGAATGGCTCTTCAGTCCTTGTGTGTTGTTATAATCTAGATCCATCACCTTCGAGGGTCTGCAGGGCTTCTCTTGCCTGCCAATTTATTATAAATATTCTGTTTATTTTGAAATGAAAAACATCTGCAAATGTGTCACATATTCCCCCCCTTTCTGAAATTACCACAAATTAATCACTTTCTTGACCCAGAGAGGAACTTGTTAATGCAGACATACATTATGTTCAGATACTCATTGGGTCCATGCAGGAACCTTTTCATTTCTGACAGACATCATATTTGCTACTGGTTTCTTTAGATTTTCCTCTCAAACAGACTCAGTCAAACCTGACTAAACAACATTCACTATAATATATTATGTTATGCACTGTTTTAAAGCAAATTTAAAGCAATATGTTTTTTTTTTTCAAAATAGTTATAAAATAATGCTAAAAGGTTGCACTTATTTAATTAAACACTGCACATTTTGAGTTCAATAATACTAGTAAATATCAGTCTGCACTCATACTGTATTTACTCATATAATTATATACTATTGTTATTAGAATTAATGTGAATAAAGTATTTTCTTGTGAGTGGATACAGTTCCTTTTGCTTAGAATCAAATTTAGCAACTGGTATAAGTCAGATAGATTAAAACTTACTTATACAACAAAGAATGCTGTAGTTCACATTTCTTCATGGGACCTTGACCTTCTGCAGGATGTTCAGCAGTGTAATGAAAGGATGTAAATGCACAGCAGTGCAGTTCTCTAAAAATCATTTCCATATGTTACAGCAAAGTGTGGGATAGTAAAAGTTGTTGGTGAGGTCTTTTAGGTTATAATATATTCTTTCACAGATGAGGCGGTATGTTTTGGATCATGAGCAGTTCCATTTTTTTCTCCATTCTTTTCTCTTTCCATCACTCTGGTACAGGATAATCTTCGTCTCCTCTGTCCATAAGGCTTTGTCTCAGAACTCTAGAGGCTTTTTATGTACTTTTTAGCAAACTGTAACCTGGCCTTTCCTATCAGTGGTTTGCATCTTGTGGTGAACCCTCTGACCTTATGCTGGCGTATTCTTCTCTTTATGGTAGTCTTTGACATATCTATGCCTACATCCTGCAGAGTGCTCCTGATCTGTTCAACAGTTGAAAAGGGGTTTTTCTTCACGACTGAAAGTATTCTTCGGTCACCCACTACTGTGGTCTTCCGTGGTCTACCAGATCATTTGCTATTGCTAAACTCACCAATGCGTTCTTGCTCCTTAACAATGTACCAAACAGTTGATTTTGACACACCTAATGTTTTGGTTATGTCTCCGATTGATTTATTCTGATTTTTCAGCCTCATGATGGCCCGCTTTAATGGCATTAACATTTCTTTGGTCCTTATGTTGAGAGACAACAGCAACAGACTCCAGATGCAAATGCCACATCTAAAATCAACCCTAGACCTTTTATTAGCTCTCTTGTGCATGAACTAATGATGCAACAACACACAACTGGCCAAGAAACAAAGCAGCAAATTGTCCAATTACTTTTGGTCCCCTAAAATGGGAGAACTATGTATAAAAAGGGCTGTCATCCCTATATGGTTCACCCAATATAGACGTAGATACTCTCGAATTAAAGCTGGCATTCTGCACTTTAACCTCATAGTCATTGTTTCATTTCAAATCCAATGTGCTGGAGTACAGAGCCAAAACAACAAAAGTTGTGTCACCGTCCAAATACTTACGGATGCACTGTACAGTATATAAGGCTAGAGTGAGGAGCTGTCAGTGCACAGGATCTGAAGGAACAGGAAGAGCTTAAGAGTCTTGTGATATGAAATTTCATGTGATCATGAGGTGGGGAAAAAGGAAGACAATGTGGGAATGGGTAGATGATAGGTGAACAGGGGACGAAGAGACTAAAATCTGGAAGACAAATTCCAGTGGGAGATATGTGGAAGGCAGGGCAGCAGTCTTTACATGAATGTATTAGGCAATTGTTGATTGCTCATGGGACATGAGAAAGGAGACTTAGGAGACTTTGACTCCCTGTGAAAGGACTTAGGCTGAAAGCTCATTTTCGAGAGAAGTAAAATGGGGGAGTGTTAGCCTGGAGAAATGTTTGATCCTTACTGCTCTGACATATTCCCAGAAACAGTCAGCCATCTTCTTGTTTCATCAATGTGCACGGCTGGGCACGTTACTGTATGCAAGAAAACCAATAAATCTAGCCAGAGAAACCATGTATATATGCTCTGTCAGATATACTGTATATTTTGTCAGGTGAGTCGGTGGCTTCTATCATAGCAAAAAGCACATGAAGTGGGTTTTGGCTGTGAGCAAGTTAGAACAACTGTGGACAGGTTGTGTAGATTTGGTGATTAGTGTCATGACGTGATTGTTGGGTCTGGAAAAGAGCTGAGCATTTTTTGGGAATACTGTAGATCAACTGTTAGGGTGAAAGGGAAGGAATAAAATTAGCTTCTGGGTGCTAGAATTCCTCTTGAGGCTGATGTAAACGGAAATTCTTATCAACCTATTCTTCAACATAAATCATTACTGTTACGTTCTAAAGATTTGGAAGAGACTTTAAAGCTGGCATTTATGGGCTCTAGAGACCATTTAAATATAGTTGCTGGGTAACAGAGTGTGGAGGTAAAATATTAATCTTTTTGAATTCAAACTATGAAAACAACAACATTTCATTGTAACATATACCTTAGTATACAGTATGTTTTTTAATTAAATGGGCAATAGCTTTAAAACATCTGGAAAAAATATTGAATTTTGAATCCTAGTTATGCAAAATGTTTTCGACTGAAAAATTTTCTTTATTAAATGTTAGCCATTTTAAAAATGTATTGCATGTTACTATGACAACAACATAGGCCAGATAAAACTTGTGAGTTCTCAACCAAAAGTAAAAAGAACAGTTGAGTATCTGAACGCTTTTGTCAGCGTAATTTTAACATTCAACAGCATATTTTCCCTTTTAATATTTCCATTTGTTCTTTTCAACACAAAAAACAACAGAAAAGTGATTTTTCTGGTATGAAAAATCCCATTTTGATTTTATTTATATGAATGTTACTTTTTTGTTTTAAGATGGTGTTTGAATTTACCATCAATATTCTTTTTCTTAGAATTTCCATTGTTTGTTATTTAGCTGAGCATTATGGTGCTAATGCATTAAAGATTTCATCTTCTTGACTAACTGATGTACTGTACAAGAACATGAAGAATGTACTTACAAGAACATACTTTAAGTGACCTGCTATTGAGTGTTTAATGTGGGTATTTTCCCATTGGGATTACTTACTCTGCATTTCAGTACATATAAACAATACAGGCATCTCTAGCCTTGTTTTAGGTTTGTGGTAAAAAAAAGTGAGTCAATAGTATTTATACATTCACTTCCTTTGAATTCCATTTCTTAACGAATAACTTTACCAGAACCTATTTTTTATTTCAGTGGCAGTGGCATTCATTGAAAAACTTCAGTGTTTGGTATACTAAATTAAGATGAGATGTTTGGATATAAAAAATACAAACAACTGCCAGTATATTTTAAGAAGTTATAAACTTGAGGAGTTTCTTTAAGGTGGCAGCAGTTTCATTGCTTATGTGATAAAGCTGATAACAGAAAGATATAGATCTAATACCTTGCATGTTTCACCACTTGTTGAGAGAGATAACTCCAACATGAATGGGGTTTTTGTCCACTTGTCAATAAAAATATAGAAGGTATAGTATTACTCGATAGGTGATGATTTACTAAGTTATAGAAGCAGTTATACTCTTCTTACAATGACATAATTCTTGATTAGATCAAAACTTCCTACCACCCAATAATTCAAAATTAGAAAGTCACTAACTAAGGGCAGGTTTTTTAAAGAAGAATCCTAATATACAGCTGCACTCAGAAGCTTGATTCCTAATTTGTGACAACCAAGTCAGTTGATGTTTTAATTTAACCTAGGTGACATTATTAGCTGTCACCTAGACATGCATGTTTAGTTCTCCATGTTAGCAGGTTTCAATTCTCACTAGACAAATGGTTTATTTATTTCTGTTAGGTACTATATAAAGCAGTAATTATCTACTGTATGCACTTTGTGTTCAATTAAATAAAATAATATAAAATTCAACAAATGTCATTGAATATTACTCATGGATGTTATCACTCTCTCTACTTGAGATGCAATCAAAGTTAAATTGTATCTGCATATCTTATCTATACACCTTCATATCTTGATTCTTTAATGATAGTACACATTTCCAGGGATTCTGAAATTACTGGATCAGTAAATGTTGATAATCTGTGTGTTTTGTTCTTCAACTCTAGGAAGTGAAGATTATCAAAACCTTATCTTTTTACTTTTAGGTAGAAATCAAAACTATACAGGAGTGAAAAATACCAATGCTTTTTCGAAAAATTGCTTCAGGGCTATGGAATTGACTTCTGCCCTAAATTACTGTATTAAATAAAAAAAAAACAGCTAATGTGTCCAAAATGAATATTTGTTGGAGAGCTGCATGCACAGCAAGCAAACTTTACTCTTTGGGTTACATCCAATGCAATGTCTTGCAATAATTATAGTGGTGAAGATTTTATTTTTAGGTGGGGATGCTTCCATTTCATTTAGAAAGTGTGAAACAAAATGATAATTTATTCCAGGTTTGCATAATTTCACTGTGCTACTCATGGTAGCTGGTGTGACTGCCCAGTATGACATCATGTATTTCCATCTTATTTTTCTTCCATTTCGGTTTTGATGAACAAATGTGGGCCTTCCCTTTATTGTTTTAACTGCCTGTTGGTTAGTTAAAAGTAAACATTTATGGAGAGGCTTATAACATCAATAAAATAGAAATGTCACTGTAGTGCACCAGTTTTGTTCCAATAGAAAATTATAGGTATGTATGCAACTTTCACCAATGTAAATGAAGGACTTGCAGTGGCTCCTAAATAAATTGACATTAGAAAAAAACCCTAAGCATAATTTATCTTTAAATATAGAAGACTTTATCTGAAATGAATCTTGGCACCACCTCCCTAAATTTAATGACAAGAAACATAAGATACTGTATTAAAGACATCACTAGGCCTATTGAAGTCATAGGATGTATGATGGCTCCAGCACATTGAGGGACAGACCTCATACTTCATTTGTTAAACCCCTTCACTACACTGACCTTCAGCTCATCCTTCAGGAACCAGAGAATTTGATTCCCCACCTTTTCCAGGTGGATCATGATTGTTCTCTACAGACATTTACTGTCTAGCATAGCAGAGAACGTACTGCTCAACCTGTACTTACTCAAATCGCAATTTGGGCAAACTCTTGTTCTCGCCTGTGGTGAGACCAGGAGTTTGCGACAACGTGGCAGCTTACAGTGCTTTTACAAAGTACACGATCTTGTGCTTAATTTGAAATTTGTTAAATGTTTCTATGAAGTCAATTACTGTTTTTTGTTGCTAAGATATAATAACTGGTCTGAGAATTTGTGACCGCAGTTCCCCTTTAACACTGAGGTACATTAGGTTATGTTTTTTTATTACACCCTTTTGTCTTTGGATAATCTTGTCACTCTAAAGTGTATCTGACTTTTTTTATTTAAGCAGATAAGAGTAAATTGTTCAGTATTTTGCTTTATTGTAATTCCTTCTGTTTTTTTGAAGGAGGTGGAGTTTGTTATTCTGCTCAAAGAGTCAGTTTTTTGGAGTGATTTTATATTTTATTACCTTTATTATGAATTGTTGTGTGTATTAATGTGCAGTTCACATCTTGTCTCAAAATCCCAGAAGTTATTATTCTCATTTTAAAATTTAATGTGAAGTTGGGGAAGCATCACTTTAAAATGTAATCAGTCAAAAAGGTGTATGTTGTGTTTACATGTACAGTATATAGCCATTTTGGTTTACATTTGTCTGAAATTATGATATGTGTGGAAAGTTTGCACTGACGTATATTAAAGATAAAATCTTTTCTTCATGTAATAACTTTGACTAATTAGTATATTTATACTTGGTGCCAGGGAAAGTCACTTTTAAAAAGCACTTTACTATAGTTACTTGTGTACTGCAATAGATTATTTTTTTAAAGCAATGCCCCCAATGCTGATAACCACATTGAGATTGTCCACTCTGAGATGGGGATCCCTCACCTCATTTTCCAGCCTATTGACTTTGATTTTGAAACAGCTGAGATAAGCTGAATAAGGCTTGGAAAGCAATTTTCCTGTTTGCAATTAGAGTATGGTAAAAGGCAGTTTTGTTTTTGTTGAGACTTTATTAGTCCTAAAAGTGTTTTACAGAGGGGCAAAAATTCACATGAGTGTTGAGAGGGAATGGGTCTTGTTAAGTGACCAAAGTGACTGGACTGGGATAGACTAATTACCTGATATGGAAATCAAGAAGTAGATCCACTACACACATTCCTCAGACGCACATGCAGTTTGTGTCATTTGTTATTTGACCTGTTGAGAGCCCAATTATACCTTGAGAGATAATTGGCATAGACTGGGGGAGTAGCATGCAAGTTCTGGCAGGTCCCATGAGGTACTGTTGCAAATCCAGCAGTCAAGGGGATGAGCTGTTTGAGCTGGTTATAGATATGGGCCAGCCTACAATGTCTAGACCATAGGGTTCATTTTATGTTCTGGGTTCATCCAAGTGTCTTTAGTATCTGAGCCACTAGGGAGCCTCCAAACAATATACTGTTCATGTTTTCTTGCTTGATTTTCAGTGATACATCCAATTTTTGAAATGTTATCAATGATATGTTCCCAACAGCGAGTGGGAGGCCAATCAGGTCATGGGAAAGCCATTTGATGGAATACTTGTGGAGGCTACAGTTTGGAAGGAATATGCAATGTAGTACACATAGTATTAGCACATTAATACCTCAGCTTTATTGACTTTATTGCCAAAAGGTACTATTTAACCAGTTTACACATGCCAGTGCTTTGGTATTTGTTTCTTAAACATTTATTTTGAATGGACTTCATAGCTAATCATTTAAAAAATCACATTAGCTAAACAGATACAATGGAAAACTGACCCAAATGGTAAAATGTCTACTGACTTGTGTGTTTATATCATAACTATAAACACATGATTTATTATGATCCTTAAGAAGGTCACATAAGCAAACATCTGATATCTTTGGATGACCCTTCTCATTATTGCTGTTGATATGCAGATGCTGCCGATAGCTGATATCCTTGACTTAACCATGAATTGATCTGACCTCCTACAATTTCCCCAATAAGCTTCTTGCTTATAGCCAAAGGTCTTGACTTTGTCTTCAGGAACTGAAATTGATTTTGTTTCTTGTAAAATGTTGTTTTATTTCTATAATGAGTGATTTCAGATAAGACATGATGTAGAAAACATTAGCGCCCACACAGTAATTATTTTAATGTGGTAGCAAGATCACAAAGTTACGTGCATCATACGGACTGTGAAACACAGGAAATTCCAGCTGTTTTAAGCCTGATGCAAGGAAATCTGATGACATATCTTTAACTGCGGTAATGTAGAACAGATGTGGAGTTTTAGTAGAGTTTACCATTCATAACCAAAGAGCAGAACATAACTTCTTTTAGTAAAGTTTAAAGATCATTGTGAATTACTGGCTTAAAAACCTGTGTGCTTTACACAAATATCATATGCAAAACTAAGTTCATCAGGCTAAATATGAGTTATTGCATTTGGGTCGCAAACAGTGGAATGGGGTACTTGCTCAGTTTTGTAAGATAATATAACTTTGTGCTATTTCCTAAGTCATTCCAAGATACAAACTAGATATGAACATTCTGACATAGTAGGATTTGTTGAAGATGCATTTTCTACTATTTGTTTTAATATTTTTAATGCTGCACACAGTGGTTTCTGGTGTGTGTTTATACAGATTCTGTCACCAGCTGCAATGCCTTGAGGCTGTTTAATTAACTCAGGCAGCAGCTCCTCTGATACAGGAGTGTGTTTTTTAGAAATGTAGCAACTTGTTTGTAATGCTATGTGCCATTGGGGTGTTGAGGTACTGTAATAGCCACAAGTTCACTAACAGCAATGGATTTTTACTCCTTAACTTAAATTACATGTTATTATATGTAATGTGCTTAATTTAATTTTTTAATTACTGTCCAACAAGATTTTATCAGCAGTGAAAGTTTCTCTAACTGGTTCCTTCCTCAGATTGAAGGGTGGCATTTGTAAATTTGTTGTTTGAGACTTTAAGTCTAGCAGTCAAAAGGGATTCATTAACTGTAATCTAGACTCACAAGTAGTTTACGACCATATGTCCCACTGACATCTGCAAGAAGATTTTATTTAATCAATTTTGATCCTTGGTATTTAAACAGCTTTTTCTCTCTGTCCTACAGTACGCCTGGATGTATTTGTGTCATCATAAACTTAGCTCTTTCCAGAACTGACCCCCTCTTCATCCTTGTCTTCTTCTTTGCCCCTCCTCTGGTGTCGTTGTCTCTGTTTTGTCTGACTTTACCACCCTCCACCCTTTTTCCTCTGCCAAAAAAACATGATCATTCTAGATGCCTCCCTCTGCAGCACTCAGCACATCAATCCCCTGCGTGATCATGATTTTTCTTTCCTAGTAAAACTACTGTATCCACCCTTGCTCGCTGCCTAATCTATTCAGCTAGTAGTAGAAGTTCTACCAAACCCCGTCTAGACTGAAGTACCGCATTTTTTCTGCTTCTGCTGCAACACTCTTTAGCTCAGGGCTAAACCTCTGCCACTCTCACTTCTCTCGTGGTAATTCTCAACTTTGCATTTGCTGTTGGCTGTTTTTCAGCACAAGGTCCTTCTTCTGTTTCGCTGCTCTCTTCAGTACACTGTTTGTTCCTAACTTCACTTCTTGTCTCCTTTTCTCCTTTCCTTCTCATTTCTCCTTCTCTGTTGGACAGTATCTGCTCCTTCTCTTGCCTTGTTTCCCTGTAGCAGGACTGTACTGGACACACACATATTGGACCAGTATCATATTTTCTGTTGCACTTCAATTTATTACAAGTATTTGCTAATTGCATTGTGTTATTTACAATTGCAAGTACAAATTACTTCCTTTCTTTATTAAACAAAAAAAAAACAGTTTTAAAGAGTCACTTTTTTTTGCTCAGTGCTTGCCTTTGTTTTTCAGCTTATCATACTTATGGAATGCTAAAACTACCCCTTGTAAACCCTTGTAACCATATCTTAGTGATAATGAATGTAAAGTAAATCAAAGCACATCACCACTTGTTAAGAAAATAGGAAAATCTTCATTACATTTGTGAGAAATGGAGCAGCTGAGATCATAACAGTGCAATACTGCAAAAACTACTATACTAATGAATACAATCTATGCTGAGAGATATTAGAAGCTTCCCAGTTTATTGTAGGTGTACCATCCACATGTTTACAGAGAAAATACCTGATTCTGCTTATGTGAAAACAGATGCAAATTTAATGTCACATACTGTATGGCTATAAGACCAAAATAGAGGAAAGTGTGTCTCACAAGGAGGCACTAGGACATCATTTATGACACAACTTTTTATTTGTTTTTAAATTAACATATAAAAGGTCATTTGCCTATGCTCACTAACATTACTAATGATTGTAATACATATTAAAGCCTGTAATTACTCTCTAGGAAAAATTAAGTTAAGCAACAACTGAAAGGTCTTCTTTTTAGTTTTATCAGAAGAAATGGGTTCCGAAAGACATGTTAAATGGATAAAAATAGAGAATACTCAGAAAGGCTGAGAACTGAGAAGAAACTTTCAGCCTAAGCAAATAGGGAAAAACTGAAAAGGAAATTTTGCAACTAGTGGCTTAAAGACATACAGTAATTACATCAGATAAAAGTATTGTTTGCTTGCAGCACTTTACTTCAGTGTTTCACATATTAGGCATACTTGACTGCATAAACTGCAGTATACTAATGCATACTGTACAATCTATATTAAGAGGTTTAAATATTCTCACTGATTTGGGGTTGGGAATTATGTAAATGAACATTTTTAAATTTTAAAAAGTATGGAGAATAAAATACCTATATATCCTTTATGAAATATACTACAAATGAAATGTATTTATGTTTTGTACAGTACTAGTTTATAAGCATCTTGTTTCACGAGATAAGTACTTTAAAAATACTCTAGAAGTCTTTTTAATATTTAATATAAACACAGTGTGTCTCTTGGGGGTAATGTCACTGCCTGGGCAAATGTTGAAGCAGGAAATAAGTCTCATGTTTACTCTAAAAAGTAGTCCAGAGTTTACATTTCTTTGCATTCTGATTGAGAGCAAATTTATTTAAGGCACATGAAAGAACAGCTTCCTTAAATCCCAACAAAATTGAAAACGTAACTTAAAAATGGTAAGCAGTGGATATGAATACAAGAACTCATATTGAGCATATGATCTCTGAGTTAAAATGAATATGTTAATTTTGCATGTTTTCCATCTCTCTTCACTGAGCCTCATACAGAGAGGGAACTGAAAATAAACAACAATCATAAGATGCTCTGATTTATTATTCATATTCTTATAATAAAAATAATATTGTTGCTG
The DNA here is from genome assembly GCF_059453375.1 of Lepisosteus platostomus. NCBI lineage: Eukaryota > Metazoa > Chordata > Actinopteri > Semionotiformes > Lepisosteidae > Lepisosteus > Lepisosteus platostomus. The sequence goes on from NC_142614.1 coordinate 21,014,430, forward strand.
TTATTATAATTCACTAACTTGAGCCAATAGAAAGACAATAGTGAGACAACAAAAGCAAAATTAAACTGTTTTCCACTAAAACATTATTTTGCAATATAGAAAGGGTCCAATTTTGAGAGGGAAAATGGTTGTTTGATATTGGAATGAAATGCAATTGCAATGTGCTGTCTGTTTGAGCTCTTCAACTTGGCTGAATATTGAACGGCTAATCTAAATGAGTCTGAGTGGACCATTTATTGCCAAAGTCAGGTCTTTGAGAAACAAAATGTTCTGAGTTTTTGTTCCATCCTGGGTTCTTAAATATATAACTCAACTAGTTATTTACTAAATTGGTCACAATTACCACCTTTCCACAGATATTGTAGGAAATGGATAACAAAGACTTATGAAACTACTCAGAGTCAGCCATCCAAGACTGGGCTTTTGGGCATCTGTGAAGATGACCATTTGTGTTTCACACACTTCATATTTTTTTCAGTATAGGCCAGAGAGGAGAGTACCTCTTACTTGTAAATGTATTTGCTTGGGCCATTTCACACTTGTTTGAGGGATTCTTAAAGCAAAAAATAAAGGTTAATGACAAACTGAAATACTGTAAAAGTATAAACGCAACATTTTAGCTGCTGAACTTTTGTCTGTTGAACCACTCACACCTGTAGAATGCTCAACAGCCAAAATGCTGTGTTTCATTTTCTACTTTCCAGTGTAGAAATAACCTTTACTTCCTTTATAAAGTATATAAGGCCACTTATTATCATGAAGATCACACATGATAAGCAGGAGTGTATCCCAGAGGTACAGGGCACAAGGCAGCACTGAGACGACAGAACTACTTGTCCACTGAATGGGATGGAGGGAAAGCAGAGCACCTAGAGATAACTCGTGCAATCATGAGAGAAGACTCCACACAGGCCACCAAGATAAACCACCAAGGCCATTATCAAACCCAAGACCCTGGAGCTGTGGAAGAAGTACTAAGCACCATGGTGTCATGCTGCCTCTTTTTATACTTTTAAAAAAAACTTGTGAATGCTCCAGGCTGCTGCAAATGCAGTGTAACGAGTAAACATAAAAAATAGTACCTTCCACAAATAATTTGCTTACTCATTTTTTGTCCTGTACAGATAAGTCAGCAACAAAATTATAAAACTTTCCTTTTCCTATATATAGTACATAGTATAAACACTGTAAGGAGAGGTATTATTTTTTTAACACCAGAGGGTGGTGCACGTTCTAGTCTGAGCCAGCAAAGGGCGTACAATAAAAAGGCTGCCATTAATTAATCCCAGAAGATTTTTAAATTTTTTTTCTCAGCTGTGTCGATTTTCTAGATGTGTAGGTTCTATGAACTTATGTCGACCTTGCCTGAAGACCATATCTTGTTTCCAAAGTACAGTTTAACACACAACAGGTCAAGGCCTCAGCCAGTAGACATTAGGGAAAATGTTGAATTCCAGCTGAGATTCCTAAAAATGATTCTAAATGGATTATTTTAAGGTACAGAACTGTGAGAATACTTTGCTGAAATCAATTGAATCAAGTCTTGGTTATGCTTTACTTTGATGAAGCTACACAACATACAGTAAATTTCATAAGTTTTTCATAAAGACTACATAAGTTAACATAAATAAAAACCATAAAGCGAAATAACATTTCATAGAAACATTCAAAGACTTGTTACTGAAATGCTTGTGCAAAAATCCACAGCCAATTCCATTATATGGTGTCTCATGTAACTTGCTCTCTACCTTGCTCTTAGCTTTAGGCTGGTAAGTATATCTTGTTTCAAACAGTAAGAGTTAATTGCATGCTTATAATGTCATTTGCAGAAATGGTGTAAAGGATTATGTATGTTGTTAAAATGTGATATGCAGTGTTTATGAAGAAGTATGTGACCGAATTGAAGGAAAGTGTTGCCATCTGCTGCACAGTATAGTCATACTATGAAAGTGGCACACAATCACTTTATGTTCTTTAAAGACCTGGTTCATTTAGCCATGCTTATTTTGAGATTCAAAGGAGGAACTTCATATATAATGTATGTACTATGGAAGAGGAAGTTTCCTTTTCTGATTTATCAATGTACAATTTTATATCAGATATAAAATGTTTATGTAGGCTCTCTCTATATCCCTATTTCAATAGAAAGGGAAAAAAACTCCTTAGTTTCTTTTTTCAAATGAATTCTAGAGATGCTTGCTTGTTTCTGAGAGTATTTTACATTTAATTGAAGCAAAAAGGTTTCTAAAAGCCTTTAAAGCCCTCTTGAGAATTTATGTGCACTTTGTCTATCTTGTTACCTTAAAAAGACTACAATAACAGTTCATAATGACACTCTTTCCTTAGAGGAAGTCCTGCAAATTGCTACTGACATTATTGTTAGTAGTATTACTGGCATTATTAAGTCATGATGCTGCACTCCACCTCCTTTCTAACAATAGAGTATGAAGATGCAACAACAGATACAAACCTATAGTTACATTTATATCTTAGACATTTCATGAGGAACGCCCCAGTGTACACCCATCTGACACAAAACACAATGAAGCAGTGGCTATTATAATTTGGTTATTTCAGATATTAATGTTTATCATATTTTATCAATATTTCATAATAATGTAAAGCTTCACCGTTCCATAGGATATGTCTTTTAAACCCAGAAACCAAAGTTTCATTCTGTGCAACACAGGTTAAAGAGGCATAACACTAATCTGATTTAATCAGATTCATGTTGGTGTGAAAAATATCAATCTGTTTACCATTATAGGTGCCTCTAATATACAAATACCTATGCAACCATATTGTAGGTATGGATTTATTTTTCTCTTTAGTGACAAAGAATTTTAATCAGGTAAAAACATATACTGTAGATGAACAATTAAGGTGATACGTAATTGCTTAAAACTCTGGTGGCAGTTTTAGTGTTTCATCTACAGTAGAAGTCACAGATCTTATTAGAATTAAATTTATCATAAACTTTGAAAAAACTTACGTCGTCATCATCATCATCATTATTATTATTATTATTATTATTATTATTATTATTATTATTATTATTATTACAATGTCAGTGCAGTGCTCAAACAACAGGGATTAATTGAACCACAGCATTAACTGAATTTTTCACAAGGTTCCTTACATGCACATCTTCCTTACAGTACATGATACTCAGCTTTGAACCTTGAAACATGTCACAAATGCAGAAAGTGTAATACTGTGGTTCAAGAAAAAACAGATCAAGGTCTGACCACTATCCTGACCTCAATACATGGAGCATCTGAGATGACCTGTATATCATCAGTCAGATAACATTAACAGCCCTCTGCCTGGCACTTCATAGAAAATAGCAAAGTAAAAATCTGGCAGTCTTTTCTAAGGCTTTACTAGTCAAGAAAGTGAATGGGGTCCTGTATCATATTAGCTACAAAGCCAATAGCTGCCTCCTGTTGTTTGGTTATTTGTTCCAATGTAATGAAAATATAGTGGTGTTTCTGCAGCTGTACTCTTTAGAGTTGAAGTATAGTATACCCTTGCTTAATATACTATACTAAGACAACATGGCCTCATCATTATACTGGGGTTGTGAAAACTGTGATATCAAGTTGTGAATACTGTATATCCCAAGGAAGGCTTTCCTTTAACAACATTTTGGCATTCCAGTAAGAATAATATTGAAAATGATTTCCAGAAAAAAACATATAATTAAAAATCACAAGAAAATAACATTTATTATGAGTAAAACAGAAGTATGCGAATGCATATTTTTTTCATTAATCATCACATTCATCTTCTGTGATGTGTTCCAGGATGCTTTGCCTGGAACTGTTTCTCCCACATTCCAGAAGTTGCAAAACAATTCTTGGTACAAGGTCAATACATTTTTGGCAGTGTTTTTGTGCTGAACATATTTAATACTATTTATTCTCATCTCAATATGAGTAAAATCAATGGTACTTGTAACTAGTGTATGGCTCTGCTAGCTTGCGTTTTAGTTGCATCAACTTATTATTATGTAATTTTTCACATGTAAACCACCAATGTATAGTACTGGCACTGGAGTGTGAAGAAGAGTAAGCAATGAGTTACCTGAAAAGACATACAGTACTGTAGATGATCTCCTTACCATGTTTGTTTTTACATTTTTTGTATCAAAATTGCAGATTTTACAGCTTTAATATCAATAATATGGCCTATAAAGAGTTCGTATTATCTCATAATCACTTGCATATTGTTTATAAAATATTGACAGTGAAATTACCGCAACTGTCAATAGCAAATTCTGCTGAGAGTGTTGGCTACAACAGCATTTCTAGTTTGAGTTGGCCCTTTACATACAGTATATACAGTACAGAGACACAAATAGTAGTGCTGGTACTTCTCCCTTTTAATAGGTTTTAGATATACTGTAAAAGAAAGATCTTGACCAGTGTCACACATTTTGTGCTGGCAAAATCTGTATACAGTATAATCCTTCTCCAATGGAGTTTATTTTAAACCCCAAAATATCAATGTCGATGGGAAAAAATATGAAAAATCTGACCGCACGCTATCATATGTGGTAGAATGTAGAAGCTGAAATAAAGAAGATGCACTACTGAAGCTTGTGGGACAGCAAAAATAATATAAAAAGAAAACAAATAATAAGAAGTATCAGAAGCTGTGTGTTCAATTGTCCTGAACTGCTTTCGAAACTAATTAAAAGCAAACCCCAAAATTCCAGTATAGGTCTCTAATTTCAGAGTATTATATGGTAAATTATATCACATTCAAATGATCAAATATCAAATTCAATGTTATAAGTGACTTTGAACTGGACTGTTTCAGTACTGTGAAGTTGCTTTAAACCTGTCTAGATTCTTTAACAGGAATAAAATAACTTGTTCCTATTACATGACATTATTGTTTTAGCTGTTACCAAATGTTCTAGTATTAGGTCTAGCACGTTGGCCACAAAATGAATATCAAATTAGACCAGGTTTTCAGAGGTTTTTTTTAGCAGGGTGATAGAACCAGGTTTGACCTAATACAACATGGCAGGGTAATATTCGCAATGCCTCTCATCACTGTCCCATGATGGGCCTTGCTAGAGCACAGTGAGTCACTAATGAAACTCTTATAACAAATGGGAAATACTTGAAAGCTACAATAGATCAATACTTACCAGAAGTGCTTATTCCCCAGTCCAGAGAGTTATGGAGATCTATATCAAACAGTTACATGATGTGAACAAATATAAGTTTTTCAGTTAACGTAGAAAGTGAATTTGTTTAATAAGGTCAGTGTTGCAAACTAGTACACAAGAGTATTGGTATGTCTGTAGTTCCCTTCAAAAAGATTTTCAAACACATTTCATTGGTTAATATAAAATGGCTGTAAGCTGTATAGTAGCTCTTGTTCTGTAGTATGCTTCGGTTTGAGAAATGACATTACTTCATTTCCTGGAGCACTACAAAGAAGTGACAAAAAGGGATATACAGAGACTTCTGCACGTACATACTGCCTCGGGGTAAAAATGATATTGTGTGTAAGTATGGATGTATTTTCCCTTCTGTTTTACTGTATCTTTTGCTATACTGCTAGGCAAAACAAATTTAAGTTCTTTCCTCTATCACAGGTAATTACCCTGCCTTTTATACAAACACGTAGAGGTTAATTTCACGCTGACAAATACAAAGGAGGAGGGGGTTTGGCTGTGGAACCTTATTCATGTGTGTTCTTCAGTCTTCTTTGTACTTTTCAAAGTGGAGCTAACCTCTTCTTGTTCTTTTAAAGCTCAAACCTGATACAGTTCCCAGCTTGACCCTTCTACTATTAGTTGAGAGAGTACCCTCAGAGTTCCCACTGTAAGTATATGCCATTTAAGCCAGTATTTATGGTCAAACAAGTTTAATTCAGATGAGTCAGGATGTCACCACAATGCTCTTATGCTACTGCATTATTTAACAAGTGGCTCTTAATGTGATTAATGTTCACATTAATTAGAGATGTTAATAAATGTCCCTAAAATAATTGAACTGTTTTACTTAGTATTTCATGCAGCAATAAAATACTAAGCCATAGATCAGATGATAACCATTCAAATCTTTTCAGTGGTTAGGACACCTGTAATCTGTTTTCTGTATAAAAAAAAAACTCAGAAAATATCAAATTGAGTTACAGTTCCTTAATCTAAAGCCAGATGTCAAGATTCAGATATGGACCAATATCTGCATTTTGTACAATAATTCTGATCTACATAAGGAAGTGGAAAATGTTTATGCATATTTAGCTAAAAAGTGTCTCATATTTGTTTTTTAAAAGAACAATACCTCACATTATTCATTGCCTGCATGACCTGTACAAATGGAGTACATTTAAATATATTTCCATTATCTTAATGTTACATACTGTACCAATCCATTGTAGTCCATTGTAAAACTTTAATCAGTTTGTGAGTGAGTCATGTTAAAAAATGTCAATGTAAATTTATAACCTTCTGCGGCTTGAAAGTCTTCTCTTTATTGGAAGTATACTGTACTCTTAATAAGTTCTAAGTAACTTTGTTACTTTGTGAAAGTACTCTAAGGCACCATGTTGTCATAAACCGCTGTCTGGCAGTGGGTGAGAATGAGAGTTCCCAGAAAGTGTGACGTGAGGCAGTATTTCCTGCTCGCTAGTCACTGTAATAGCTAAAGTAATGCGATGTATGAGTGAATTAAGTACAGGTTGTGTACCAGATATTTCACCACAGAAAGTTTTGAATGTGATCTGCATGTAGAGTAAACAAGTAAGTTCTATTTATCGTCAAAACCGTCTCGAGGTTGAGAGCAATATTTCTATTGGATTGAAAGAGAGGTACTCTTTCTACTGTTTACAATGTAACAGGGCACTTCATGTTACCAAAAGGTTTGTAGCCTCATTTTGAATCACAGAATGTGGCACCGTGCATACAGTACCTGGAAATTTTGTCCATTTTGTGATGTAAATTGGAAGTTTTGAAAGTTATTGTGTACATTTTGCTTTTGTTTTGGTTTGCAAACCACTTATCACTGATGACTCTTTCTAACCCTGGAATATAAAAATAGTGTGGCAGTTTACTGTCCCCTTTACTGTAGGTCTCATTTCTCTGCCAGTGCTTCACTACAGCACTGTCCCCCTGAAGATGAAGATTTTATGCATATGTCTCTGCACTTCCCTGCTGCCCATGTCATAGCACAACTTCATGCTCTCTTTCACATTCATGCACCCCTATGTTAATTGCATTCTATATGTGCTTCTATACACACTATCTCTGGGTGCTCTTGGTGCTCTCTGGTTGTAGAAGAGAAAAGGAAACAAACCAGAGGAACCAGAAGGTATCCTATGCGGACATCTTCCCTTGAGCTGTTGTGTGCTTTCAGCATTGTGGTCACCAGTATCCTTATGCATTACATAAAGTATCATACATTGTTTTTATTTAGGGTACAATGATGTAAAAAGGGAGCAAATACGTTATTGACTATTAGAATAGCATTATTACTATGCTCACATGCCTGGGTTTCACAGCTGTGCCAATGGTGGAAACAAGCTGCCCCTGGAAGATAGCTGTGTTTTCTGCATTCAGCATCTCTCTTATGGCCATGCTACCAATGCACTGGAATACACAATCGGTACATTTGTGTCACCTTTCAGCAACACATTCACATGCAATGGGATATCATCTGCGCCCATTAAGTAGAGTTCTGTACTCCTTCTGTACATTCCCAAGGTCTTCCTGTTGAATATACTGTACACTCCACCTCCACTCATTTAAGAGTCACAGGCCTGTTTCTGGTAAGCAGAGGATTCTTTTCTTGCAAACAGACACAGCATATTGTGTTTTTACTTTACTTTTTTATCAACCTTTTCTCAATGGTTTTATCAACCTTTACTTGATTAGTTCAAGTAGGGAGCAGTGTCAGTTGTGTAGGCTGCAAAGGAACAAGTAAAGGTTTATTCCATGCTGAACAGAGAAGAAAAGAAGCACAACATTTCAGCTGTGGAGCCTTCTTCAGGTGTCAAGACAGCAACACCCGAAGAAGGCTCCATAGCCGAAACGTTGTGTTTCTTTTTTTCTATTTTCAGAATATTACTGATTAATTTGTAATTATCTTAACACACATAGGGCAGTTGTCACTCCATAGACTATCTGAGTCATGTCATATGTTAACTTATAAGAAGTCTGACCACAGATGATTCCAGCATTCCAGCAATCTGCAAAACTTTCCTAGTGATCTTACTGATTTTCCTGTTCTGTAACATGGTCAGTTTGCTTTCACACAGAAGGAAGAAGACTCTCCATACATTCTTTCCAGTTTCTGAAGAGCTTCAGCTCAAAGATAAAAATAGTGTTAGAGAGAGCAACCTCTAACCCAGTGGAGATCCTGAGACTAAAGATGTGTATCACTTGTGGCAGGTTTGTGGTCAGGTTAATGATGTACAACACTTGCCACTGCAAATCCCCATTTTTCTTTTTCAGGGAAAGATTGCAGAAATTCTCCCTCCAAGAAGGAGTGACTGACTGATATACTGTAAACCTAAACATCCTTGCTAGTGTGTGGCTGAAAGGTCTTTGAACCTCAGAGAGCTTACTTTTTTATTTATTCCAAATGACAGGCTGGATATCTCTCAAGTGACACAGACATCAAGCTCCAGTTTCTGTGCTGTGACTTTGCATTTCCTGCTTACACTGTGCAGTGTTTTGGTGCAAACGGATAAGAGAAATGTAGAAAAAAAGGTCCAAAAATAATCTACTGTATCTGCCAACAGAAATTGAAAAGACAACTTTTGCTGGTGCAGATTACTTTATGTTACTGCTTCCCTGAAAAGCAGGTAAAAAAAATAATTTAACAGTCTCATTAGAAAAATCCTACCAAAAAGATGTAAACATCATGTTAAATAGAAAAGCAATTGAATTAGAGAAAATGAAAATGAAAAATGCTTGTTTAAGAAGTTAATGAAAACATCTCTGTGTATAGATACATACCAATTATTTTTAAAATAGAAGACAGCATGATTGGTATTATTATTTTCCATTTATTTATATTGTAAATGTGAAAATGTGACTAAAATAGGTGTAACAGTACTGTACATTGTCTCCATTTTGGTTACATTAAGTAGTTTAGATATAGTTTTGGAATATTTGCATTTGTTTCTAATTTTGTATTTTCTGAAGTTCATTATGTTTGCACAGGGTTAATTGCTTATGGCCCCTTGAAGCAATGTTTAACATTGCCCTGCCTTGTGAACATGCCCAGTCTTATCTATGTGTGAATAACAGAATTCACAAGAATATTGTGTGATTTACATTAATAATACATACATTTACATCATTATAGTACAGATGATTCTGAAGTAGTTGAAACAAAGGAACATAAGTTTTAATACTCTTGCAAAGGTTTTTACACAGGTTTTAAACATACACAAATAAGTAGGTT